>NW_026652289.1:77925472-78243060 GCF_009828535.3 Hylobates moloch | reverse complement strand
AAAAAAACAAATTTATAAGAAAAAAACCATTAAAAAGTGGGCAAAGGAAATGAACAGACACATTTCAAAAGAAGACATACATGCAGCCAACAAGCATATGAAACAAAATATCACTGATTATTAGAGAAAAATTCGGATCAAAGCCACAATGACATACAATCTCACACCAGTCAGAATAGCTATTATCAAAGTAAAAAAATAACAGATACTGGTAAGATTGCAGAGAAAAGGGAACATTTATAAGCTGTTGGTGGGAGTGCAAATTAGTTCAACCATTTTGGAAAACAGTGTGGCAATTCCTCAAAGAGCTAAAAACAGAACTACCACTAGACCTAGAAATCCCATTACTGGATATATACCCAAAGAAATATAAATCATTCTGCCATAAAGACACATAAACACATATGTTCTTTGCATCCCTATTCACAACAGCAAAGACATGGAATCAACATAAATGCACATCAACGGTAGACTGGATAAAGAAAATGTGGTGAATATATACCATGGAATACCATGCAGCCATGAAAGAGAATTAGATTATATTTTTTGCTGGAACATGGATGGAACTGAGGGCCATTATCCTTAGCAAACTAATGCAGGAACAGTAAACCAAATACCACATATTCTCACTTATAAGTGGGAGCCAGACACTGGGGCCTACCTGAGGGTGGAGGATGGGAGGAGAGAGAAGAGGAGAAAAAAAATAACTAATGGGTACTAGGCTTAGTACCTGGGTGATAAAAAAAAAATCTGTAAAACAAAGCCCTGTGACATGAATTTACCTGTAGAACAAACCTGCACATGTACTTCTGAACCTAAAATGAAAGGTTTTTTTTTAAGTATCTACCCAAACACCTACGGCAAACAACATTCTTAATGGTGAAACATTAGAATCATAGCTATTAATATCAGGAAGGAGGTACACTAAAACTAATTGTTGCCAACATTCTTCTAAAGTTTCTAGCCCCTACAATAAAAGGAGCAAAACATTTATATGATTTGGAAAGGAAGAAACATAACCCGTATTTGTTGATAAAATATTTCTCAATATAGACAATCACAAAGAATGTTATGGAGCAGTATTTGGAAAATTAGATCAATAAGTTAGGTTACTAGACATACAAGATGATACAAAACCATTATATTTGTAAACAGCAATAAATGATTTGAAAAATTAAAGTAACAATGTACAATAACAACAAATCGATGATTCCTAAAAATCTAAGAAAAACATGCAAGACTTCTATAAAAAATACACACATAAAAACAATAAAGAAAATCTCAAAGAGCAATACTATATTCATGGATTAGAAAAACACCCTGAATCACTGAAAAGTTTAAACGCAATTTTGATCAAAACCCCAATGGAAATTGTTAAAGGAACTTGACAAACAGACACTGAAATATATAGAAAAGACATAAGGCATAAGAAAAATCAAGCCACTCCTAAAGAATAATAAAATGGGGAGCTTACTCTGCCAGATATCAAAACTCATCACGCAGCTGTGGTTTAAGACAGTATGGTACCGGTGCAGGGATAGACACAGAGATCAATGGAATGGAAAAGAACAGCCATAAACAGATACAGGCATCTCTGGAAATTTGATATATGACAAAGGTGGTGTATAGTCCATGGAAAAATATCATGATACAGATTAAATGCTGCTGAAACAATTGTTAATCCATATAGAAAAATCACTTAGTACCTTACATTATACAATACAAGAAAATAAACTTAAATAGATTAGAATTAAATGTGTAAGTCAAGATTTTAAAACTTTTAAATTACAGTTTAGGAGAGTATCTTTAAGAACTCAGAATTGGAAAGATTTTCTTTGGCAAGACACACACATGCACACACATTAATCAAAGAAGAATAAATCTTGATAAATATTATTTTATAATTTTAAATTTGTTTTATATGAAGAGGTGAAAGAAGATAACAAACTTGAAGAATATGTAATCATCAAGGATTAATAGCAGAATATCAAAACAGCTACTACAAATCAAAAAAAGAATCTGATAGAAAATATTATGTTTTATATTGCTAAAACCCATAATCCCTGTCTAATTATGAGAAAAACCCTAGACAGAGAACATAGAGGAGCAAAATACCTGACCAATACACAAAACTGCCAAGATCGGCCAGCCATAGTGGCTCACACTTGTAATCCCAGCACTTTGGGAGGCAGATGCGGAAAGATTCCTTGAGCACAGGAGTTCGAGACCAGCCTGGGCAACGTAGTGAGACATTATCTCTACTAAAAATCAGAAAAAAAAAAAAAAAAAAAAAAAAAAAACTAGCTGGGTGTGGTGGCACATGCCTCTGATCCCAGCTACTTGGGAGGCTGAAGTGGGAGGATCACTTCAGCCCGCAAAGTCGAGGCTGGAGTGCAGTGGTGTGATCACAGCTTACTGCTGCAAGACTGTCTCAAAAAACCAAAACAAAATGTGCCAAGGTCATCAAAAACAAGGAAATTTGAGAAAATGTCACAGCCAAGAGGAGCCTAAGGAGACATGAGGGCCATATAAAATATGGCAGCTTAGATGGGATCCTAGAATGAAAAAAGAACATTAGACTAATGCTAAGGAAATCTAAACAAAATGGAGATTTTATTTAATAATAATGTGTCAAAATTGGTCCAATTGTAACAAATGTACCACATTTTAAAAAAGATGTTAAACTAGGGGAAACTGCAGGATACATGGAAATCTCTGCACTCTCGTCTCAATTTTTCTGTAAATCCTAGCACTTCGGGAGGCTGAGGTAGGCAGATTGCTTGAGCCCAGGAGTTTGAGACCACCTGGGCAACATGGTGAAACCCCATCTCTACAAAAAGAAATACCAAAAAAAATTAGTGTGATGGCACACGCCTGTAATCTCAGCTCTTTGGGAGGCTGAGGTGGGAGGATTGCTTGAGCCTAGGAAGCCAAGGTTGTGGTGAGCCAAGATCACACCATTGTACTGGGCAGCAGAGTGAGATTCTGTCTCAAAAAAAGACACAGTATATTTTAAAAATGCATATATATATACATACACACACACAATATGTAGATATACACATTATTACATATATAGTATGCATATATACATAATATGTATGCATATATTATGTGTGTATAGCTAATATGTATGTGTGTATATTATATATATATACACATATATTAATACATATATATGCATATATATATATGCATTTTAGAGAATAGGAAACATTCTCTAAATATGAAAAACTCTCATTCTTTTTGGTAATCAGGGATACACCTAGTGAGATGAGGGACAAATGAAAACTCATATTGTACTGTTGAGAGTGCAAACTAATACAATCAGTGTAGAAAACAATTTGGCATTATTTTGTAAATTTAAATACCTCACATCCTATGACCAGCAATTCTATTCCTAGGTATTTAATAAAAACAAGAATAATAATAAGAACAACAACAACAACAAACTATTGCATATACATATACAAGAGGTATGCACACAGTGTACATAGCAGCATGATTTATAAATGCAAAAAACTAGAACTAGGATCATAAATGAAGAAAATGACAATAAATTGAGGTGTATTCATACACAGAATATCACCAAGTAACAACACTGGAAATACTATAACATGGATCAATTTGTTTTTAACTTTTATTTTTATTTATTTATTTTGAGATGGAGTCTTGCTCTGTTACCCAGGCTGGAGTGCAATGGTGCGATCTCAGCTCATTGCAACCTCCGCCTCTTCCCGGATTCAAGTGATTCTTGTGCCTCAGCCTCCGGAGTAGCTAGGATTACAGGCACCTGCCACTATACCTGGCTAATTTTTGCATTTTTAGTAGAGATGGGGTTTCACTTTGTTGGCCAGGCTGATCTCAAACTCCTGGACTTGAGTGATCCGCCCCCGCTCAGCCTCCCAAAGTGCTGGGATTACAGGCATGAGCCACTGCGCCGGCTGACATGGATAAATTTTTGAAACATGGCATTGACTTGAAAAGCGACTACATACAGTATGATAATATTTCACAGCTTAAAAGGAAGTGAATATAAGCAGCATTTTCTTTAGGGATGCATACACATATGACAAAACATCTAAAGGTGAGAAAATGAAAAACACAAAATTCAGAATAGTGTTTTCCTCTGGGAAGAAGCAAAAGATGGAGCAGGAAAGGAATGTTGCAGTAAATGCAAACCTGTGGTTTATAGTCTAGATCATAAATGTGGTGGATTTAAAGGTATTCATATTACTATTGTCACTCAAAACATACACGTATTCTCATATCTGTATTAAACATATTGAATAATAAAAGCATTTAAAACTGAAGAAGACTTCATGCCTGGATGATTGGGAGAATTCAGTAAAATTCACCAAAATGAGTAAGTTCAGTGGGAAGATTACATTTAAAGGGGAAATGAAGTTTTCAGACCTGCTGAGCTTTAAGATTATGGCAGACTATGAATCAATCTGACCAACCAACAACAAATTGGTTGGGGTGATGAAGGGTGTGGGAGGAAACATTTGCCTGGCCTGGTGAACTGGTGGAGGGGTTCCTGGAGCTGAACAGACGTTGAACCTGTCTTCATCCTGCCTCCTGGTTCAGAGATTACAGCTGTGCCCCCGACTCCATACACCCTATCTTGTGCCACTTTCTGAAGGATAAACTGAGTTGCTTTTTATTGGCCTTGCTTTCCCCCATCCCTTGTGGATAATAAGAGTTCAACTTTCATTAGTAAATGTATTTGGATTGCTAAGTGTAATGTACACCTTTCTCAACTGCTGTCTTTATCTCTCCCATTGTCTTTGTCCTTGTGAGCTTGCGATGGTTTTTATTCTCTGTGGTTGATTTGGTGTGGGGTAAAGATAAATTTATATGTCCAATAGACCATGATTTACTTGGAATGTCTACTAGAAACTTACCATTAAATTTTCACCATCTCCTCTCAGCTGAGTATATTGGTTCCCTGGGTCCCAATCTGTGTGTTATAGAAAGCCATATTCTCTGTGTGTGAATTTTGGTTCCAGCACTTCCTAGCTGCATCTGGCAGGATAAGCAATTGAATCTCTCTTCACTGCCATTTTCCTATCTACAAAACGAGGCTTTTTATTGTGTACCCTACAAAAGTGTTTGAAGAATGAAATAATGTAAGTAGAGACCAGGCTCGATGGCTCACTCCTGTAATCCCGGCGCTTTGGGAGGCCAAAGTGGGCCGATCACTCGAGGTCAGGAGGAGTTGGAGACCAGCCTGACCAACATGTTGAAACCCCGTCTCTACTAAAAATACAAAAATTAGCCGAGTGCATTGGCAGGCACCTGTAATCCCAGCTACTCGGGAGGCTGAGGCAGGAGAATGGCTTGAACCCAGGAGGCAGAGGTTGCAGTGAGCCAAGATGGCACCACTGCACTCAAGCCTGGGTGACAGAGCAAGACCCTGTCTCAAAAGAAAGAAAGAAAGAAAGAATGTAAGTAGAATTCTGGTTGTGCTGCACATGGGCACCATGTAGCTCTCCTCCCCTAGTAGAATAGTATTCATGCCCACAGTAGGGATTGGATCCTTGATTGTAGCCGAGAAGTACGCTTTTTCTAACTTTCCTAGGTTGCTTTCAGCTAGAGGATGAAGGTCCTTCCCTGAAGGTCATTATCAAAGGATTTCCACTTGGGTTGAAACACTGGACTGAGTGATCATTGAGGCATTTTCCTCTTGAAATTCTGATTTCACCTTTTCCTTTTGTTTTTTCCTTCACTTGGAGAGGGTTAGCAGCCGTATCAGTTAGTGTAACTGAGAAAAGCTCAATTCAAATAAAACTGGTTACCAATCTAGTCTCCCGACCCCCTCTTGGGGACCGCCATAGAACATCCTACTGAATTTGGCACTGTGGCTTGGATGCCCAACAGATTGGTGATCTGATCTCTTCTGTTCTCTAAACATTGTAATCTTAACCCCAGCTCACTGCTTTAATTTTTGGGGTTTTTTTTTTGTTTTGTTTTGTTTTGTTTTTGTAGGGAAAAGGAAGGGGAGAGCTTGGCCAAGGTTTGGTCCAGCCTGCAATGAATATAAAACCCTAGTGAGGAGGCCAGGCTTATAGTGAGAATATAATGCTGGCATTAATCCACTTAGAATTGCACAGTTCTCCCACCCCAATACCTATAATGTGGATTGGTTTAACACCCTTTGTTGGTGTTATTTGGCCATTCCCTTCAAATGCTAATGACCAGCTAGTTTAACACCCTTTATTGGTGTTATTCGGACAGTCCCTTCAAATGTGAATGAATAGCTTGCTTTGTTTCCATAGACAGGAGAGCCAAATAACTTCGGGGCCTAGAAGCAAATTATTTCTCTGGTATAGACCCACCCTGAATGATGAATTGGGCTCTATGGTGGCTGTTTCACTGAAGACTGAGATTTCGCTACCCATCGCAAACCAGGCCAAAAAGGAGCTAAACCATTTTCTCCTCATTATCACCTCATTAAGCTCCCCAAGCCAGTGCAGGGCTGGGGTAGAGGCCTGCTACAGGTAGCTTAATGAGTTTCTTATTTATAGGCCCCAGTGCTGTTATGCAAAAGCTTGTTATTCCCAGGCCTGGAGTATAGCGTTTTCTAAAGGGAGTTGAGAAATGCAATTATCAAGCATCTTAGTATGGGCCTCACACTGCTTTTTGGCCACTTGATTGACGATAAATAAATACATTTGTTAGATTTGTAGAATTTGATATTGTGCTGTGGCATTTACCCCAATTTTGTTGTTTTCGTCTAACAACACAGAATAGATGCTGCCCCAGATGTGAAAGATGCAGATGTTTGACAGCTTTAGGATAACTCGAAATTCATAGCTGTTCATGGCATTGTGCAGATTCCTCAGTGTGATTTTGGGGGGGGAAATTGCCTTCCCCAAATGTAATTTAAATATTTTTCCTGCTTTATGTGTGACTTGGAGATCACGTGTAATTGAGAAGTGGAAAGCAATCCTGTTTTTAGTTCCCACATACAGATATTAAAAATTGTTATAATTCATCTACACATATACAAGACTGATCAGTGCTCCATATTTTGAGTTTCCAAAAAATATAATAATTTACTAAAAATGGATACTAAACATAAAGCACTGACTATGCATCCAGCATTGAGCAATGTACTGACAGGACACAAAAAGTTAAACACGCAAGTCATTGTCATAGATTCCAAGAAATGTTTCATCTCACAAAATCCTAGTAGTCAGAACATAGACATATATACAGATATACATATGTTTATTTAAGTGCGCGCATATGAATATGTATGTATGTATATACATTTCTCCATAAAGATGCAGTATATATTAAGGAAGTATATAATAACTTTAAAACAAAATAAATTTGATCTGTAGAAAAGAGGTCAAATAATAGACACAATGCAATGTCTTTGTGAAATGAAAATATAAATAATTGCTAGTTTATAATGTCAGGACACAAACCAAATGAAATGGACCAGATTAAAAATGGAGAGAATCTAGCTTGACTCCCACTACTATAAAAAATTTAGTTAAGCAGATGCAAATAGTTCATATATTTGAATGTCTTTGTTAGGTTATATGGAGTATACAGAAATGAGTGTTATAAAGATTCTCTTCACCTTGTTTATAAACTAGAAATGAAGGGTAAGGTAGGTACATAAAACAATATAATACTGTAACGGAAAATAGCTCCTTAGAGAAATTAATAAAATGCTATAGAAGTGCTTGGAGAAATTCTTTCAATTTAAAGAATAAAAGAAAGTTAAATGGATGTGTTAGAATTTGAGTTCAGATTGAATAGGACAGGAAGGTATCAAAAGAGTGGTTGCTTTAAATATATCCATATGAGGCAGACTTACCTACGACAATGTTACTGTCAGGGGCTTCAAAATAGAGCCTTTCCTTGAAGTTGTATTTTCAATACCGGTCCTCCGTTTTTTGTTTGTTTGGTTGGTTGGTTGTTTTTTGAGACGGAGTCTCGCTCTGTGGCCCAGGCTGGAGTGCAGTGGCGCCATCTCGGCTCACTGCAAGCTCCGCCTCCCGGGTTCACGCCATTCTCCTGCCTCAGCCTCCCGAGTAGCTGGGACTACAGGCGCCCGCCACCATGCCCGGCTAATTTTTGTTATTTTTAGTAGAGATGGGGTTTCACCATGTTAGCCAGGATGGTCTCGATCTCCTGACCTCGTGATCCGCCCGCCTCAGCCTCCCAACGGTCTTCCCATTTTCACCTGGGTTTTATGTATTTAGGGGGCAAACTGGCCAGCAGACAAGGATAAGAAAGTGGTGCAATCTGCCCCTACTCTGTGCTATTTCTGGCACAAAAGCTTGTCAAAGGTGTAAGGTAGGGAATTGCAAGTTACAGTCAGAAAATATGGGGTAATTTTTATTGATAAAAACAGATTATATGCATAAGAATAGTAGCGGATATAGATTAGAAAATAGGTTAGAGAAAGAAGGAATAGGTGAAGATGAGAGAAAAGGTGGATCAATAAAGTGAGGTTAGGAATTTGGGGCTTTGTTGTCCAGGTAGTAGGGAGCATTTTTTTCTTGTTTGGTTTTCCCAAGCAGAAGGATGGAATAATGAGATGGTTGGTGTAGAAGTGGTATGGTGGATGGACTAGCAAAGTGAAAGACTACAAGTAGGGAGATTGGTTAGGGGTCTATTCAGCAGTCCAAGTTAAGGTGAAGAAAATGAATTCGCAGAAAAATAGGAAGAAGAAAATAAATTCAAGTGATAGTTTAGAGTTAGAACACTAAATTTAACAACTTAGAGTGAGAATACTTTCATAGTGAGACATTTGTAAAACTGAGGGCTAAGACTTCCAGCCTGGATAACTAGGTGACTGGCAATACCACTGGCGGAAATGTGAATGTCTGTGGGAGCTTCTGCTTTTAAATTTGGTAGTGGGAGAGACAATAAAAGTTATATTTGGAATGTCACATTTAAAGTTCAGACAACTATTACAAGAATGTCCAGCAGAAATAGCAAATTTGGAACTGAAGATAACCACTGCCATAGAGTAACTAAATACGAAGATGTTGAAGATTTGCATTTCTCTAATGATCAGTGATGTTGAGCTTTTTTCCATGTTTGTTGGCAGCATGCATGTCTTCTTTTGAGAAGTGTCTTTTGATGTCCTTTGCCCACTTTTTAGTGGGATTTTTTTTTTCTTGTAAATTTGTTTAAGTTCCTTATAGATGCTGGATATTAGACCTTTGTCAGATGGACAGATTGCAAAAATTTTCTTCCATTCTGTAGGTTGTCTGTTTACTCTGTTAGTTTCTTTGGCTGTGCAGGAGCTCTTTAATTTAATTAGATTCCATTCACACCAGTCAAAGTGACTATTACCAAAAAGTCAGAAAATAACAGATGCTGGTGAGGTTAGAGAAAAAGGAATGCTTTTACACTGTTGGTGGGAGTGTAAATTAGTTTAGCCATTGTGGAAGACAGTGTGGCAATGCCTCAGAGACCTAGAGGCTGAAATACCATTCAACCCAGCAATCGCATTGCTGGGTATATACCCAAAGGAATATAAATTATCCTATTAGAAAGATACATGCACACATATGTTTATTGCAGCACTATTCACAATAGCAAAGACATGGAACTAACCCAAATGCCCATCAATGATAAACTGGATAAAGAAAATGTGGTGCATATACACCATGGAATACTATGACGCCATAAAAAGGAATGAGATCATGTCCTTTGCAGGGACATGGATGAAGCTGGAAGCCATTATCCTCAGCAAACTAACACAGAAACAGAAAACCAAATACTGTGTGTTCTCGCATATAATTGGGAGCTGAATGATGAGAACACATGGACACACGGAGGGGAACAACATGCACTGGAACCTGTCGGAGGGTGGGGGGAGGGTGGGAGAAGGAAGAACATCAGGAAGAATAGCTAACAGACGCTGGGTTTAATACCTGGGTGATAGGATGATCTGTGAGGCAACCCACCCTGGCATACATTTACCTATGTAACAAACCTGCACATCCTGCACATGTACCCCTGGACTTAAAGTTTGAAAAAACAAAGGCATTGTAGAAAGAAAATCAAGACTTGAAAAATCCATTATGTGTATGTTATGCGAGGAAAGAAGAGAAACCTGAGGAGAAAATAAAGAGCAATGAGGGATGTGAGTTGTAAGAGCAAAAGTAGGCTAGTTCAGTTTCGTGAAGTTTGTGTAAGAGAAGTGTTCGTCCGTGCATGGTGGCTCACGCCTGTAATCCCAGCACTTTGGGAGGCCGAGATGGGCGGATCACCTGAGGTCAGGAGTTCGAGACCAGTCTGGCCAACATGGTGAAACCCTGTCTCTACTAAAAATACAAAAAAATTAGCCAGGCATAGTGGCACATGCCTGTAGTCCCAGCTACTTAAGAGGCTGAGGCAGGAGAATCACTTGAACCTGGGAAAAGGAGGTTGCAGTGAGCCGAGATTGTGCCACTGCACTCCAGGCTGGGCAACAGAGTGAGACTTTGTCTCAAAAAAAAAAAAAGAAGAAAGAGAAATGTTCAAGAAGAAACGGATGGTAAACTGTGTCAGACATGCTAGAAAAGTCAAGTTCAATAAATGAAAACATGTTACTGGATTTGTTGAATATTAATTACAGCTGAATATTAATCTATAAGAATTTCTAAACTAATGTCAGCAGAATTAGCACCGCATTAACTACAGTGTACCTAATCTTCGTGTTGGTTTGAGAGATACTGTCATACCATTTTACAGTTAAGAAAGAAACAGTAATTTTAACTCACATTAAGGTGAATTTTCTATTTTCCAAAACACTGATGACTTCAAAATATTCTCAAAAATGAAATAAACTTTGACTGAAATCATTTCAATTTTCATTGAATAAATTAACATTTTGATTATCACATTACTTAATTACATTTTAATTTGTGCACTATTAACATATTAAAGTAACTATATAGAGATTATAAACATAACTAAAATGATATCTTTTGTAAAATCTTATGTAAATATCTGTATTCTCACTTGAACCTCAAGGTGTTAAACTTAGTTACCTCCAGGGAACGTCTAAGAGCTCAAATCTTTCTAAATATATGATTTTCACACGTAACACCATCTTGAAAACATCTGCACTTCACAGAAACCACAGGGTAACCAATAATCCTTCAAGACCTAAAACAACCACATTCCTATCAGTGTAAAATAACTTTCTAAGAAAATGTTAGATACTTTTGTATCTACAGCTAAAATATAGAAATATGTAGGCTTATTTCTAATATGTCTATCTGATCTTTGTATACTTTTGGGGCAAGGTCAAGCAAACATTCTCTCTGAAGATTCAAAAACTTGTTTTTATGCTGTAGCAGAATCTCAGGGAGCCTTTGGTGGGCTGACAAAAAAGACAACCTTTTGGTAGCATGTAGACATAGCTGAATATCAGTGGAAATTTAGAAAGGAGAACTGAATTATTTTTGCCTATGCTTTACAATCAGTATCCCAGTGCCTCTTAGTAAAAGTGGGATGTTTGGATGTTACTCAGCCAATAAACATATTAATATAAGACAAAAACAGGGAGGGTGAGGAGCCTGTATGATTATGATTAAAAAATCAAAGAACACAAGGAAGGAAACACACCGAGGCCTGTTGGGGGTTGGGAGAGAAAGGGAGGGAGAGCATTAGGACAAATAAGGCATGCCGGGCTTAAAACCTAGATGACAGGTTGATAGGTGCAGCAAACCACCGTGGCACATGTATACCTATGTAACGAACCTGCACGTTCAGCACATGTATCCCAGAACTTAAAGTGAAATGTAAAAAAAAATCTCCACCGATTAAAAAAAAAAAAAATCTAGGAATTTTAAAAACATGAAAAGTCAACGTAATTGTCAGAAACAATATTTTAGACCCTAATTTTAGTAAGTTTCACAAAAAGCTTGAAATCAAACGATGTGGGACGTTGCTTCTGTAAGCAGCTTCTGAATTTGCTTTGCCTTGCCCTATAGTGACGTCTCAAGCTCACACCATAAGGAAAACATGTGTCGCACATCTCTAGTTTGATATGAGCTTTAGTATTTCCCCACTGTGGTGGGAGAAAAGTCAGGGCAAAGGATTGAAAAGAAGTTCATAACAAAAAAGTTTGAAGACGAGCAAACCTGAAACAGATGCAGGGCAGTAGATCTCAAGGGTGCATTGCTCACTCCAGGGCCTGCTGCCACCCAGATGGCTGGCAAACACCAGGACTCCCCACACAACAGGATTTGGGGATTCAGACAGGAGTCTTGCTCTACCAATTATTATAGGATCTTACGTAAGCCACTTTCTTGCTAAACCTTAGTTTCCTTAAATCCAAAGTCAGGGTAAAACACCTGACATAATTACCTTAGGGGATGGTTCTGAAACAAAAAAAAGATAAAGATGTAGGAGCACTCCCTGGATTCTGACTTCTTTATAAATATACTTTTTATCTTTATCTTTGTACACGTTTAAAAGAATCATAGCACTAGGGGGATAGGTTTTGCTATGGGAAGGAACATGAATTGGAGGTCAGAAAACGTGGGTTTGAAACCTAATTCAAGTAGTAACTTCTACTATAGGCCAATTGGTGTAATAGCCACTTAGGAGGCAGAGATGGAAAAATCACTGGGGCTTCTTCATTTTTACAATGAAAAATGTGGCTAGGTAATGTCTACTAATATCCAGAGTCACTCAATGCAAGAGTTTTATAAACTCCTGCCCTGTGGAACTAGAGCTGAGTCATATGGTTCGCTTTGGACTATAAACATGGGTGGAGGTGATATGTGTTCCTTCCACGGAGAAATATTACGTTTCACTGTGTGGGCTGCCTTGCTCTTTTACTTTTTCAGGCTTCTCATCCTTGTGAGAGGACGTGTCAATCCCTCAAAAAACAAACAAACAAAAAACCAAAAAAATCAGTATACGTGTGGCTTGAACAAAGAATGCATTTTGTTGTTTTATAAGCCCTGAGGTTTTAGATTTTTTTTTCTGTAGAATAATCAAGTTTATCTTTACCAATACAACAATGAAATTAGTTATTTGATAAAGCTAAACATTCAATTGAAAGGACTACACTTACTCTGAGTTTATATACTTCCTACATTTTAATGTTGTGATAAAGTATCCTTTCTATTTTGAAATAATAATTATGCTATTAGGGATAGTATTCCAAAATGTTGGAATTACACAAATATAAGAGGTTATATGATTACAATGAGAGTGTATCACATGACTACCACCTTAGGAGAAAATAATTATCTCTAATAACTGTTAAAATGTGCCTTCAAAAGATTTACCAATCAACCCTTATTCCCTAGCAATTCCAACTTTCTGTGTGAAAATACAGGTCAAGTTTTAGGTTTCACATTGGTAACCAAATTGTGATAGCTTTGATCATGAACTTTGAAATACAAGAATACATCTCTGAATATCGCACTGTATGACGGAGTAAAGACGAAGTATGCTAGGCACCTGCCCTTAGTACATTAAGGTGTTTTATGGCCATATTGCAATTTACTTTTTTCAAACATCTGCTCAAGCATTTAAAATGGAGTGAACACTGGTCTGTAATTCCTGTATAATTTAAAGCCTTCTGATCCAACACCGAAGAGTCCAGGACTCAAGCCTGTTGGAGTCTTCCAGTCTAAAACCTTTTTCAATGTTTAGAAAAATAAAGTAAATTTCTAGAACTGACATCCAGGACTAGTATGGAATGAGCAGTTTCATTTAATGAGTGGATTGGATTGAAGCTGAGGAACAGAGAGGGAGTGGAGAAAAGGTTAAAAATTGTTAAACTGGGTTCAAGTTGGCATTTGCTAATTCGGAATTATGAAGGCCTCCCTGAAGCCCTGATGTGCCTTTGCACTGCTAATTCCTTCCGTTTTGTTTTTCTTTTAGATGCCTTTCCAGTAAAGCTAACAAAAAACAAAACAAAATAAAACCATATCCAACATACTAAACAGCTGTCTCCAAGATCAGAAGGCATCAGAAAAGACCCTCAAGAGTTGTCTAAACCCAGAGGAAGATCTTGTTTAAGTGGAGAAGCGCTCACAGCAGAAACCTTGGAAATTTCAGGGAGTGGAATTTTATTGTCAGAACTTTCAATAAAAGTGTAGCCACAGATCCTGGGAGCATTAAATAAAAATTACCAACAAGCTGTCTTACCTGTGTGCACTCCACTGAAAGGAAGGGCAAACATGAGCAAGGAGCTCTTGTACATCAGTCAAAATTCTGACAGCTACCCTGTGAAGTTTGACAGGCTGCCATGTGCTAGACTACCTAAGATACTCTTAACTGAACCATAAAAAGACAAATAAATTAGTAATTGTATCCCTCCTGTCAATGTCCTTTTTCGTGAACTTCTCAAACTGTTGGTTAACATTGTCTGGAATGATTTATCAATATATTCTTAGCTTTCTTAGAAAAGACAGATAGACTTGATTTTTTTCCAAATTGTTTTTTGAATTGATTTAAGAAAATGATACAGATAGATATTGCCAATTGCTTGGTCTCTCTTTTTCACTCCCTGCTCTGCCTCCTCCAATTATTAAATCAAACCAATAAGATTAACATAATCTTTCTTAGAATTGACTGTTCTTTTTAAATAGATCCCATGATAGACATGTGTAAAAATCAATAACAGCCTCCTCATTTGTCAAAGCTAATGACTAAACTCATTTTGAAGTTCAATAGCGGTTACTGGAGAGTGGCCACACATTATATATCTAATCCTGTATGTCTCGACACTTATTCTGCAGAACAGAGAAAAAGGCTTTGTTGCTTGAGGCACAGTATAAAAGCTGGTGTCTCCATTGTATTTGTACATATTCACATTTCCTCCAAACTATGACAATTGTTGATTGTCCAAGCTAATACGTTAAAGGAAATAAAAGGAAAAATAAATCTGGTAAATTTGTAACACCCCCCACCCCACCTTTTAACCAATTCAATTAATTGTAAGTTCCTTCAATTATATGCTTAACTCCTTGAAGTTGTGAAATATGTCTTACATATTTTTAATATCCCCAGACACACTAACATAGCGATTGGGTCACAGGTTAGCATGAAATGAAGATTTGGTTGAATTATACAGAATTATATTATCCAATACTTTGGACCACAGCATAGCAGTTATTTTAGACCAGACACTTACATCCAGTGTAAAGTGCAAAAGATGCAGCTTTCCTGCAGACTTATCTTTGGTAGATCCTCTGCATCACAGGGTGGTTTAAGTAGTGTTTGCTTCTGAGGTGTTCCTGCTACCTTCCACAAAGTCTTTTCCAGGCACTGCAAAATTGTGAGAGCTAACAGCTTTTGGTATAATACCCTTTTCCCTTTCAAATATCCTCTGATCATAGATATAAGCCAGCAACAGGGCATCTTAAAATCTAGAATAGATATTTGGATGAAATATAGGCATGAGATGTAGCCCTGAACTAATTGAGATTACATTTAAAAATTATTAATAAAAACACCATCTTATATCCGCATAATGCTTTATGCTTTACAAAGGTTCTTCATATACCCCATCCCGTTCTCTCATTTTCTCATTTTCTCACCCCAAGTCAGAACACTTAATAAAAATTTCTTTCATTTCCCTAAAAACTCCAGATAGTGGTTTACTGTTCTGTCCTCCTTCCTTCATCAGCAAGTTGCCTTTTTCTGGGCTCTAGGTTGTATATTGTATTGCATGCCCATTGAGCACGGCCATCTCTTGGAATCAATAGGTCAGATACAATTTGAAACTCCCTAGGTAATGGATTTTAAAAACTGCTTGAGGGTGGGGGAGAGAGAGGAGGAAAAGGAATCCACAGGAACAATAACTGAAGTGGAGTGATATATTCCTGATGGGAGCTGGAGAACTGTTCTTTATAATAGCTTCTCAGGGGAGAAGCCGCCCTTTTCCAGCAGGAGGTGTCCTGGGAATAGCAGAGCCACTGCCATTCCATTCTTTTGATGAACAGAAACCTTATCAGTGCAATTCCCCTTGAGAGCTGAAGGGAGAGGGAAGGAGTTTAAAGACTTGAAAAATTTGGGTTGTGAGGGGTGGAAAGCCCAGACTCCAGCTTGTTCATTTGGAATATTTCTTGTGAGGGGGAAAGTATTCTGCCAAATTTAGGGTCCTTTCAGAGCTCACAGATTCTGACAGCTGATCTAAGTTCACTGCATGAGTTTATCCTTGCCAGGGGAGAGAGGGAGCAATAAGTGAAAAGAATGTTTTATGAATTGAATACAAAGTATAAAAACCAAAATGCTTGCCTCCAATATATCACAATGTACTAATATTTTCAATTGCAGCTATGCAATAAGGATGTCAAAGCATTAGTCATTAAATAATATGTCGCATCAATAATTTTGACTTTAGAATAAAACCCAGACACCTTGCATTTGCACCTTGTTTAACTTTTTAATTATTTTTAGAAGCTCGAAGTATCTCTTGGCTTTTTCTCTCATTGTGACAAGACTATGAGGTTGGGAAACTCAAGGAAGCAGGTGAAATGTACTCTCTCATATCATGGTTGTGTGATATCTATGAGGCAAAATATTCTTTTTTTCTATCCATAAAATTGCCAAAGCCTTCATTATTTGGTGACATAAGATGAGTAACCTAAGGCCAGTCCATGGTCAATATTAGGCTGTTTGGGGATACAAAAAAATCTGGGTTATAATGAAAAGCACTGTCATGTCATGAATACCTCTCACATGAATTGTACGTGTGTATTTTTTTCATTTATATTGTTTTCTCCAATGGCTTTATCCAACAACAGTTTGTTTCATGACCACATCACGTGTTCAGTGCAGGTCGGTATGGTGGCTCTGCTCATTGTAGTCACAAAGACACCCAGACTGAGGGAAGTACTGGTGTTATACTTATTCCCATGACCACTGAGTCAGGGAAAAGAGAAAATGACTCACAGTCTGACTATTAATATTTTCACCTGTAAGAGACGCATGTTCACTTCACACACTTTTCAGTTACCAAAACATGTTCATAGCTACTATTTTTTTCCTAAAACCCTTATTGATGTATCATTATGTACCCACTTTAAGAATGGAATAATTTTAGTAAGTTTATAGAATTGTGCAACTATCATTTTAACCCAATTTTAGAGCATTTTATCACCCCCAAAAGATCCCGCATGTCCATTTGCCATCTATCCCTATTCCCATCCTAGACCAAGGCAACCAATAATTTGCTTTCTGTCTCTATAAGGTTTGCTTTGCTTTTTCTGGGCATTTAGGATAAATAGAATAATAAAGCGTATGGAGTTTTTCATCTGGCTTCTTTCACTTAGCTTGATGTCTTTGAGATTCATTCACTTTGCAGTACATATCAGTAGTTGTTTCTGTTTATTGCTAAGTCGTATTCCATTGCACTGATATATCACATTTTGTTTTTTCTTTCACCAGTAGATAAACATTTGGAATGTTTTCACTTCTTAGTTGTGATGAATGCTATATATTTGCATACAAGTTGTATTAGTCCATTTTCACTTGCTATAAAGAACTACCTGAGACTGGTTAATTTATGATGAAAGGAGGTTTAATTGACTCACAGTTCCACAGGCTGTACAGGAAGCATAACTGGGAGGCCTCAGGAAACTTACAATCATGGCGGAAGGTAAAGGGGAAGCAAGAAGCTTCTTCACATGGTGGCAGGAGACAGACAGCAAAGGGAGAAGTGCCATACACTTTGAAGCCATCAGATCTCATGAGAAAGAATTCACTATCATGAGAACAGCAAGGGTGAAATCCACCCCCAATGATCCAGTCGCCTCCCAGAAGGCCCCTCCTCCAATTTGACATGAGATTTGTGCAGGGACACAAATCCAAACTATATCATAAGTTATTGTGTGAAAATATTCACTTTTTAAAAAGAGGTATCTTCTAATGTAATGAGATGGAGACATACTTATTCTCCACTAATTCCTTTTGAGGATGCCATTACCTTTGAGAGGTGTATAACTAAGCGTTAAGGTAGAAGTTTCTGCACACTCCCCACCCCTCACCTTAAGTTCTTTGCTACCTGGTATTGAGGCTTCCCACAAAGAAAAAGGAGTCAGAAGGCCTAGATATTTTCTTTAGGAAGTTTGAGTGATATAATACTAGATAAGGGAGGGTTGATAAAAATATTGGGATAGGGAGGCAATCATAACTGAGATGGAATTTTGTTATAAGATATGCATTGTAATATGCATATTACACCAATACCTCTGTGTTGCTTAGATAAACTTTGGTAACACCTACAATTTTCATTAGAGCTCTGTGTGCGGATAGATTGTTTGGAAGGAACTCCAATGGGAAGCGACTTTTATGTCTAGGTGGATGTAGTAGATATTTTGGGTTATGTACAAAGCATTTATGTCTTGTTCTCCTTTCTTAATGATACCCAGATTTTCATTTGGAAGTCTGCCCCTTCAATCACAGTTCTTGCACTTGAGGAAAGTTAGCCCCACCCACCTAGTATGTTGTTTTCCTGTCCACAGCCATAGTTTCAGTGGTGGGCATAACTTTACCTGTACAAAGATCCAATTTAGAAATTTTGCTGGAAATTTGAGAGGAAAACCTTCTCTCATATAGACTTGAAGCAAAATGCAGCCTTGGTTGCATCCTATGGCCACAAGGGAGCCAACCTTAGATGAAGCTTACAGTGCGAACAGCAGAACTCAGAGACAGCAATGACGTAACCTTGAGTTAACCAATCCTTACCCTACAATTTCATTTTCCAGTTAGGTAAGTCGGTAAAACCCCTTTAATATTTAATCCCCTTATTGTTTGAGTTGGAATTTTTATTCCTTAAAGCATAAAGATTCCAAACTGACATATCATACTTGGAGTAAAACTAAAGGCTGTACAAGGTTGTAGGAGGCAGAAGTCCTGGGGATGCTGAGATTGTAAATTTCAAAAATTAGCAGCTATCATAGGCTGTGGAATTGTCTAGGGTCTCGGCCAATTATACCCTGAAATCCAAAGGGCAAGAAGGTCCCAGCTGATATATAGGTTACATTCAATTCTTTTCTACAGTGTTTTTGTAACTAATATGTAGTGGACAATAAAGAGCTAAAAGTACTTTGACCTACCTCTGTGATACCTGGGGAGATGTGCCCTTTGATCCTGTAGAGCAGTAGAGACCTTTTAAATGGAGAAAATCAGAATGTGCCACCATAATGACAGGATTTGTTTTGTTTCCCTTCCCAACTCCCTCACTAAATAGATCTCCTTTTCCTCTGCTTGTTGGAGAATCCTATTCACATGTCTATGATAGCATTTAACACACAGTGCACATCATATGTTTATTTGCTTACCACTCAAATGGACTGGGAAGTCTTTAAGGACAAAGATAGTGCTGTTACTCTTTACATACGTAGTGTTCAGTACTGCACTGGGACACTAATGTGGTACTCTGTAAACTTGTTTTACAAAATCAGTCAACATGCTTATATTTTTTCTTTCAACACCATAGGCTTTCTTATTGGAGAAAGCCTCATTTTGGAGTAGAAAGAAACAACACAAATATCTGTGATTGCTAATGTTAATGTAGTTCTACTCTGGCTAGTAACTACAAAGTCTGGGTAAAATATGAAAAACATCTGCTTGTAGTCATCCGAGAGTTTCTGAGAAGTTCATAACTTTGAGGGACCAAAATCCTGCAGAGGGAGAAATTCTCGGAGGTGATCCCAACATTCTACTTGGTATTTCTTTCCTTAAGACATATGCCAATTTCTTAAGCAGGGCAGGCAAAGGGCTGAGAAGCCAGGAAACAGTAGCTGCTAGGAGAAGAAATATAAGCAAACTTTTGGTGATCTCATAGGACTAAGGAGACAAAAATTAGAGTTTAGGTCTTCTGAGATAACTAGGATTTGAGACCAAGGTTCTGGAGAGAAGAACAGTTACAGAGATGCAAGCCTGACACTCCACATTCCTCTTTCTTTTAAATAATTTGCCAGTTCCTAAGCTTTATGATATAAGAGGCAGGTGAAAAGCTTAATAGAGTGCACTTTAATGACAAAAATGTGAATTCAGGACCTAGGGAAAAAAAAAAGGCCCACGTAAACATCCTAGGCTCTCATTTGGATACCCTGGAGTCTCTACCCTAGGAGCTGAGGTGAAATAGGGTTAGGAATAATGTAATGAGCTGTGAAACTCAGTCTGAAATCAAATTTATTCCTCATTGGATTTAGGTGTCTACTTCTCCTTTAGTAGCTTACCGGGAAAAAAGGTGAACCTTTGGTGAAAAGAGATCACAACTTCTCATTGCTTATAATTTCTAATTTGTGAAAGTCTGGCATTTAATAAATATTATTCAATATAAAAGGAAGATGACTCAAAGGAAAACTAGACAATAGAAACAGGCCCACAGCTGACCAAGACACCAATTTAAAATAACATTGATGAATATGTCCAAAAAGATGCATGAAATGATAATGAATTTCACCAGACAAATAAAAGATATAAAAAGAATTTAGTGAACATTTTGAAAGTGAAAAATGCAATTACTGAAATTAAAAACTTAGTATTTGAGTTTAATATCAGATTGGGCAAAGAAAAAGAGTTGAGTATAAACTATTAATTGAAGCATAAATAATAAAAAAGAGAAGGTACAGAAAATAACAAGAGAGACTATTGGCACATTCAAAAAAGGTCTAACATATATGAAATTATAGTCCTAGAATGGTAGGAGAAAGGGAATGGGCAGAAGCAATTTTTGAAGAGATAATGGCTAAGTATTTTTCAAAATTAACAAAAGACATTAAGCTAATTCCATTAAGCACAATTCCATTAAGCTAAAGATTCAAGAAGTGATATAACCCCAAGAAGGATAAAATACATAGAAAAACATTCCTATCAATGTCTTAGTAGAACTAGTGAAAAGCAAAGACAAAGACTTAAAAGCAGTTAAAGGGGGGTTGAGGGGAAGCACATTGCTTTCAAAAGAGCAATATTAAGACTCACAGTTGATTTCTCAACAGATATGATGAAAACTTCCGGAAGACAAGAGAATGGTTTCTAAAAATTACTGGAAAACATAAAAACTTTAAATTTAGAATTTTCTATCTGATAATAATAAACTCCAAACATAAAGAAAAAAGATATTTCTAGGTAAAAAAAGAAATACAGACATATTTTGATACCAGTATGACCACTTTTAGTAAATACTAAATAGAGTATTTAGGTCAAAAGAAAATAATCCTAAATTGAAATCCAAAAATGCAGGAAGAAATAAAAACCATCAGAAAGTGTAAATATGTGGTATAATGGCTGTACAAAACAATCATGATGCCTTATGGAATTTAAAATATATTTAGAATTAAAAGACTGACACCAAAAAGAACAGAAGCTAAAGTATTGTAAAACTCTGGCATTGCCTGAAAAATTCGTCAAAAAAATACAAATTTATACATAAAGTGAGGCACACAGAAAACTAATATGATAGATAAAATATCACTAATTGTTTTCAGTGTAACTCGACCATAATTGTTGAAGTGGATTAAAAGAAACAACTAATAATATATAGCATATATATATATGCAAGAGACACACCTTAAATACAAGGATAAAAATAGAAAGGTAAAAATGGAAATACCATGAAAACACTAAATAAAAGAAGCTGGTGAAGGCTAAGTAGACCATAGACAAGATACATCACTAAAATTAAAAAAAGGAATATTCCATAATAATTAAAAGGTCTATAAGGACTAGAAAGCAATTCTGAATGTTTATGTATCTAATAACATAGTTTCAAAATACATATAATTACAAGAAAGAAATAGAAAAATCTGCAATCACACTGGAAGATGATCAGTAATTGATAAAATAAGCAAAGAATCCATATGAAACAACAAAACAAACAAAATTTACCTTACTGATATACATAGGATATGCTCCTGAAGAATGGCAAAATATATATTATTTTCAAGTGCACACGGATTGTCTACCAAAACTGCAAAACTGACCATATACTGGGCCATAAAACAGATCTCCAATAATTTCTTTTTCTTTTCTTTGTCTTTTTCTTTTTTGAGATGGAGTCTTGCTTTGTCTCCCAGGATAGAGTGCAGTGGCGCAATCTCGGCTCACTGCGACCTCCACCTCCCGGGTTCAAGCAATTCTCCTGCCTCAGCCTCCCAAGTAGCTGAGACTACAGGCCTGCACCACCATGCCTGGCTAATTTTTGTATTTTTAGTAGAGACGGGCTTTTACCATGTTGGCCAGGCTGGTCTCAAACTCCTGACCTCAGGTGATCCACCGCCTTGGCCTCCCAAAGTGTTGGGATTACAGGCATGAGCCACCATGCCTGGTGTCTTCAATAATTTCAAAGAATTAGAATTATACAGAGCATGTTTTCTGACCACAGGACAATATCTGGGATTGCTTCTGGAGGGAACTCAGTTGGATCCCTCTCAGAGTTGGTCACCACAGCAGTGGCTGTGCATGCAAGTATTGTTAAGTGTTAGAGTGAATATTTATATTTCAGACTGCCAATTAAAAAACGTAGTATAGCTGGACTAACCTCAAGAACATGAAATACATGCATATACTCAAATACATACATACCAACATGCACACACATGTCCTTAAAATACTTGTGGAGCAGGTGGAGTTTGGAAAGGCCCACCAAACCACATGGATTCTTCCAGGCAGGTTAACCTTTTGTCTCTCTGCTTGTGTCCACTTGAGTGACCATACAAAGGAGGCTCTAGTAGCTAAGCTATGCTTAACATAATTAGAACTGGTGCTAAGTAGTATTATTCCTCTTGCCTTTTTTACTTAAATCATGGTTTCTCACTCTTTCTCCTGGTGGCTTGGAAAATATTTTTTAAAAGATAGAAAAAAAAGTCTAAATGTTACTAGTTCTTGGACAGACTGTGAGTCTTTCATCCCAGTCACATCCAATAAAAAAATTTAGTGTTAATTTGCAGGGACCTAACCTTCTCACACAGCCCATGTGACTCTGCTCTTCAAATATCAGGTATAAAATGAAGAAGACACAATATGAAAGGGCTATAATAAAATTATATTTAATATGATGAAAAACAGAGAAGCCGAGAGAGTCTTTGGAGGGTGACAGGGAATCAGGGAAAATATCATTTTAACGGAGCGAACGATTAGGACATTTGCAGATGGATCTGGCCATGTAAATAGAAAGAAGTTGCCCGCAAGCAAGGGCACAGAGGTTGGACACATGCAATGCACACAAGGAGTTGGTGAGTTGTCTGCTGTGAGTACAGGGTAGAATGAAAGGAAGAGAATACTGGGTTGACGTGTGGAAAGACACGGTTAACATGTTCACATGCTTGGATGTTCTATTGCAAGCGGAGGGAAGGAAATACAGTTTTTTTGAGTGGAGAACAATCATGATTGAATCAAAGTTTTCCAACAATAGTTCCAATAATTTGTCACATTGAGAATAGAGTGAGGAGAAATTAGATTTATGGTTTATGGGTAGATTTCGGCAAAGACACAGGGGTTTAAATCTGAGCAGTGGCAGTGGGAATGAACAGAATGGGGGATATTGGCTATCCAAGGCATTTTGAAGGTAGAATAAGAAACTTGGTAATTGCATATGATGAATGGGGGAAAAGAGTCAAGAATAGTGCTAAAGTTTCTAACATGTCTTGCAGAGTAGATGGAGATACTGTTATCTAATGTGGAGAATCCAAGAAAAGGGTGAAGCCAGAAAAGGGGGTATCATAAAACAATGTTGTGTCACAAAAGCTACATGGTGATAACCAAGAATTTTTTAGAGAGTAATGGAATGATCTCTTCTAGTTAAATTTTTCTCCAGAACTTAATCAGCAATCATTAGAATGTTATTAATATCAGATGAAGTGTATATGGAGCTGTACATGAAGTTTTGAAAAGGTCCAGAAGTGGTAATAGGATCAGGATGGTAGAGTGGAAGAGCCATTAGATTATAAATCAGAAGTCATAGGTTACGTTAGCTACTAGGGATAAACAATTTGACTGTTTAGCTCTTCATTTCATACTTTGTAAAACACGGGGCAACAATGTTTCCTTCCTCCCAATGTGTGTGAGGCTCAAGTGAGATGATGCATTTTTAGGTGTAGTGAAAAATGCAAAGTGCAGCATGAGTGATTTGGGTAGCATTTTAATATGTCATTGGTTAGTTTGATAATTAAAAATTCTTGATTTGAAAATAATATCCTAAAATATATTCAAGAAAAGGATTTAAATTCTAAGAGGTTCAGTTACAGTGGGGGTTTTCTTTCTCTCTCCCTTTTTATTTTTCAATTCCTGAATACAACAAATCTTGCCCTTGCCCAAATATTAAATCTATGAGGCTATAAATGTAACATTACACATGGTATGCATTATAAAAACAAACCCTGAAACATTTGTCTGGGGCAAAATAAAAGAAACTGAAAAATTGAAGATGTGAAGCATTTTTACTTAATGCAAGCTATTCCCATTATTTCTTTTCCTTTTAATAAAGTTCACACTTAGTTGCTCTCTTGAAAACCAATTCTTCCTAAAGCTTCTCTCTTCATCTTTAATATGACTCTTTTCTGAAGCTCTCATTTCTATCCAGGCAGCATTATTACATATCTTACAAAATCGAGCATTAGAGATTAATTACATGTGAAGTACATCTGATGGCTCTGGGGTTTCTTCGGGTAGTAGTGAAGGCTACCCACTGGTGTAATAAAAGCAGCGTAAATTTAATTAAAATGTAGCTATTTCATTGGGTCTACTATGCAAGCAGGGCCTCTGGTTTTCTGTAAAATAATAAAAATGATCTATAAAAACTTACAAAGTTAAAGTGAAAGGGACAAAATACTCTGAAGTGAGTGATAGGCTGCCAGAGTGGCCCAAGACACAGGATGGAGAATGCAAACAGAGAAGAAAAAGGCTCCCTATGTCCTCCCAATGCCTCCAGGCTCCTTTCTAAGCACTTTGAGGAAGAGAAAAAACCAAGTTCACTTTTCTGCCCTCTCTTGGCTATTTACCCAGGAAACCTCAGGGGGTTCTAAGCAAATACTAGGCTATACCATGGTGATTTATTGGCATTTTATTCTCCGAAATAGCTAAATGACCCTTTCCACCCTTACTTCTCCCTGGTGCTACCCCAGTGTTCAATAAACTTGTACAGCAGAATGGTCAAGTTCTACATCAAAAGTCAGATCTGGGAACGCATCCACAGCTGATAAGCCTCATTGCATACCTGTCTGAGAAATAAGCCAGGGGCTTTTGATTGTTCGGAGAGGCAAGTGTCTGTGAAAGACCCAGTAAGCTAGCTTGTCTCTTTTTTATTTTGGCTACTGGTAGTAAGTGGCCACAAGGTGAACTGAAATTGGAAAGCAGACATTCTACAAAATAACTTCTATACAGGTAGCATAGGACCTATGCTAATCCACCTGGACACAGTGTGAAGTAACAGTAATAATAATTGCACAATACAGAATAAACACTGATTTCATCCTCACACCAATCCTACAAAGAGCATACCACCATGCTATGGTACAAAAAGCACAAATTTTAAAGAAAGACAAAAATGGTTTGAATCCTGGCTCAGCTACTCTGATTTTCTGACTCCCAGTGTCTTCACCTATAAGATAACACTGTATTCGGCTGGTAGGCTATAAATGATACTTCAAGTGTATATACATAAGACCCTAACACATTGTCTGCCGCATGGTGGGAGTTTAAAAGTGTTGCTCCGTCTTAGTCTTCAGTAAGACTGTGAGGCTCGATATTATTTTTCAAAAATTTTCGGAGGATGAGGACTTGGTAATTACTCACTTGTAGTGGCTTCTAATAGTGTTCAATTAATTTTATAAAATAAAGTTTCATCCTATGCAAAGTAAAAATATTCATGATGTGAAAGAAACAGTTGTTCTATGTTAGATGAGTCAGTGTTTCTTTTCCCTTATTTGACATGTATAAAGAGATATAGGCTTACTATGCATCAGAATATCCATTTATTCTAGTGACCTTGCTGCATGTCAGTAACATATGGAGAAGGTGGGAGGAAATATATTTTAATATTTACTTAGGTCCTACTATGAGATTATCTTTTGACCAGAATTAGCTTTGTCCAGGATATTTTGCTCCTTTGTTCTTAGAGCTATTAAGTTCAATCCTGGGAAGTCTGTAGAGCCTGTCTTTGTGCTTAATCTATAGCTTTGAGACATAGAGGTCCTGATGAACTCTCATTCCACATAAGTCTGCGGGCTTCCCAAACTTTGAATGGTTTTGAATTGAAAGCAGAGGGTTGTGGGCAAGGTTAGAAAGAGGACATGGGGTAGATTTCCTTTGTTTTTACTACAGCTGTTGGCATACTTGTGGAAAAGGGTAAAGTCCTTAGAATTATTCTCTAGTTCTTAATTCTCTATCCTTGGATATTTCATTTTCAATTTTTTAATAATCTCATTTACTCTTTGGGGATAATTTCTAAGTGATCTATTATATCTCAAAAATTGGACAAGTTATTTTTAGAAAATTTTAGTTAACAGTGAATCAAGATCTTTGATCTATTTTTAAATGACATATTTAGACCACAGAAAGGTTACAGATACAGTTTTCTCTCAATGAAATTTTAAAAATTCACATTGAAAAGCTCTTAGTGCAACTTAGTGTTTATAAACGGCTACAAAAAGGCAGATCTTCCTCTCCCCCCAAAATGTCACATATGGAAAAAATTAATTATATTTTTCTATTTAAAATAGAAAGGTAGCAAATTTCCAGACAACATGGCACAGTAAAATCACAATTTGTAATACTCCCTCTGCCCAAACACATCAATGATAGGTAAAATATACAAACAGAAGACCAAAAAACATAGCCAAGCTAAAAAAAAAAAAAAAAAAAGGAAAGAAATAACTTTTCAAAGTGAAAATTAAAATAAATGCAAAGTAGTGAAAGAGTCTGAACCCACAATTTTGCTGTCCTCCAAGTTAAGAAGCAGGTTGACAGTGAGCACAGGTAACATTCTGCTACCTGGGAAACAAGACTGCTTAAACCAATGCTTTCTAGATTACAAAATAAGACTGAAAACAAGTTGCTAAATACTGCCAAAGGCTATGGCTTTTAACAAGTTGTAGGCTGGGAGTCAAATATGGACATATTCTTGCAACAAAGAAGTGGTCAAAGTAACCTAGCAGTGCACTGACTGGATCAATATTATCCCCAGCACTGTCAAGGGACAGCAGCCCAGGAAGGTCACTGTATGCTCTTGGTTTGGGATTCGGGACCTTAAGGCTGGATAAACACTATGCTAAAACATCTAAATCATACATAAAAGGAGAGAACAAAGAAACAGTGAAATTCCTATTACGAACCAGCCAAAACGTGGAAGCAGCTAATGCTGTAACAAATACTGTCCTTATCTCCTTGCACTCACCACTTCAGTGCATGACATTGGTTTGACTTCTAACAACTGCCTTTCTTTGTCTTTGTTTTCCTATGGCCACTGAAGCCTGCTTTGTCCACTGGTCTGGCATGCTAAAAGTGATGGAGAATTAATGCCCTTTGGAAGCAGCCTCAAACTGACTAAAGGAAATTGGTGCATAAAGATTCCCTTGACCCTTGGGTGGGATAAGTCTGAGAGATCTGCTCTACACAGGCTCCCAGAGTTTTCCTTGTGAGTTTCACCTCTAGTTTCACACAAGAGTAACTGGCTTGGTGATCCATCTTTTATTGGCTGCTTTCCTTCCTTGTCTCCCCTCTCCATTCTCCTACTGGTGCTTTTGTTGCCTTCCAAATAAACTACCTGAACTCAGATTCTTTACCCAGGATCTGCTTAATAAAGAGCCCAACGTAATACTGAGAAAGACAGACAAGAAAATCCGCAGATGGAACACAAATTTTCTCAGGGAGAAATTAACGGGATGAAACAGTCTGACAAATCTTCAATATAAATGTATTTAGTGCCCAAATAAAAATGAAGAATAAGTTCTATTAAACAAAAGCAAGGACTAATGGAATAAAAATAGGCAGAAATGAAGCAAGACCAAGAAGATATGAAACAAATCCAATTAGAAATCTTGGAAAGGACATACACAGTCTTTGAAATTCAAACACTCAAGAAAATGTAGTTTACTTGGTATTGGACAAAGTTGAAGAATAAGTCAGTGACATAAAAGAGGGATTGACCTGGAATATAACATGCAAGATTTAAAAAAAAAAAAAAAAGTGAGAGGAGGGGATATAATGAAGCAATGGAAAATAGACTGTGGGCTGTGCAGACCTACCTTTTATCACGTGATATTTCCTAAAGAAGAGAATAGAGGAAATGGTGCAGAATAAATATTTGAAGAAATCTGAACTTTCCAAGTATCCTAAGATCAAAAGTGGACTCAAAGCATCAAGGACAGTGAATACAAAAATAGGAATACAAACAAAAATAAATTTAGATACAGCTAAGTTAAACTATGAGACTATGTAAAAGAAATTATTTTAGAAGCTAATAGTCAGAAAGGATGAGTAACCCATACAAAAAAAAGGTATTTGGTCTGACAGCAAACTTCTCATCAGAAATAATAGATGCCAGATGATAATGGAGAGATATCAAAATGCTGAGAGTGCTAAGTATCATTAAAGACAGTAAAAGATAAAAGTCCTGCAAAGTCCATGAGTGCAAAACACTAACCAGAAATGGTATAGGCATAGTTTACAGGAAAAAATTTATAAGCCAAGAGTCATAAGTAAATATTTTCTCCCCAAAGCCCGTTATTCCATAAATTGTCTGACCTAAGAAGCACCATGAAGCAAGGTCCTGTCTCTTAACTTTTGCACATTTCTTAGGAAGTTGGAGATAGGAAGTATGGCAAGAAATGTCCAGTCAACTCTGTAAAAATAGGCACTTCCTTCTTGGGAAAAGCCTTGTAAGGGAGGGTCATTTGCATTTTATTCAGACCCTGTCTTCTTGCTCTGTTGTGTCAGCTCTGCTAAGCTAACTCATTGCAAAGCAGCACAGGGGGAAATGGAAAGAGCCACTAAAGCCATACACGTAATCCATTATTTGTGTCTCCTAAAAAAATGAAAAGATCTTTGAAAAATATAAAGACTAAGAAAGTTGCCATGACTAATATCCCCACTGCAGCATGTCAAGCCAAACACCCTGATTTACTCTCCTCCTGATATTCACTCATCTAAACATACTGATAATTGTATTAGTCTTTTAAATGCACTGAAGCTAGTGAGAATCCTTAGAGGCCACAAGTAAGTACAATATGTACTCACAGAGGTAGGCAGAGCCCAGGAGCCCATCTTTACTCTGAGGGATTATTAGCCCTGGGATATCATGAGCTTCAGTTTCCAATGTCCTTTTGGTTCCTGAAGAATAGGAAACAAAACTTGTCTCAGATGAAAAGTATTATAGGAGACATCCTACCCATATAGATCTGAGACCACGAAGGGCTACATTTTCAATGTAAAAGATAATAGGAAATAAACTACTTTTACCCATCACCATGTGGAGACAAATCATTAAAAAGTTGGGAATGGATGCTATGTCTAACCTTTTAGCTACTCAGAAACCGTGCTCAAACTTTTACCTTTGTTTAACTTCCAAATGATAGTGAAAAACAACATGCTATCTATGTTTTGAAACTAGATCTTGTATCATAGAAATCCCCTTAACCCTATTCTAAAAATGCAGAGGTCTGGCCGAGGCGGGTGGATCACGATGTCAGCAAATCGAGACCATCCTGGCTAACATGGTGAAACCCCGTCTCTACTAAAAATACAAAGAAAAATTAGCCGGGCGTGGTGGTGGGCGCCTGTAGTACCAGCTACTCGGGAGGCTGAGGCAGGAGAATGACGTGAACCCGGGAGGCGGAGCTTGAGGTGAGCCGAGATCGCGCCACTGCACTCCAGGCTGGGCGACTGAGCAAGACTCCGTCTCAAAAAAAAAAGTCCCACGTTGCCAGGTCCACCTTGGGGAATGTGTTTGCCTTTTCCAGTTTAGTAATTATTCCATCGTTTTATCCTTTATCTTATAGACAAATTTATAATTTAGTTTCTAAAAGCACTTCTGTAAAACATAAGGGAATGAAAGGTTGAGAATTAAAAAAAATTGACTAGCCTGCTCACAACACACACGCTCACAAATATATCTAGCAAAGCAAGGAAAAATGCATTTGGACTTGCAATTATTATGAGACTAAAATTTTTGATACCTTCTTCCATTGCTCATTTCCCGTTTCATTTTTCCTCTTTAAGGACTGTAGTTGAACATGATTCTTTACCTACTGAGGGAACACAAACTTTTATTTCTCTTGGGTCAGAGCCCTTGGTAGTCTTGCCTGTATTGGGCCATTGCCGTTTTGATAACTTTTGTCACTTGACGGGATATCCCCTGGGTCGCAAAAATATTCATTATGCCCCGGTTGTGTTACAACCAACCTATTTTCCCTTGATAATTTGTATTAATCACATCAGCCATTAAAGTGAGAAAAAAAATAAATGGCTAAAAATATGTGGTAAATATGTGGGTAAATCCAAATGAACATTGATTTTTTAAAAAAATAATTTCTTCAGATTAAAAAAATAGAGAGAGAATTTTAGTGCTGATAATAAACTGGGAAATGATAAATATAGATAAAGTGTTTAAGTTTCCTGCATTATCTGGGAAATGGGTAAATTTTAACTTATGCATTCTAAAATTGTAGAAAATGGATTGCATAAATCAGTTTCCTAAAATTGGGGGTTAAAAAAGTGGAATAATAAACAAATGAATCCAAAAGAAAAGTGGAATAGTAAAAAAAATCAAAAGAAGACACGAAGAAAAAAAGAGAAATGCAATAGAAAATCCAAATGAATGAAAACTATTATAATTATTATAAAATGTGATAACATTTAATTTAGTTAAATTCATTAATTTTCAAACTGGACTAAAATAATTAAAAGCTATATATTATTTACCAAAAGTAAATCTAAAACATAAGGATATAAATGTTTAATATGAAAGCATCAAAAAATACAGAAGGCATGTAATAATCCAGAGAAAGCTTTTGTAACTATGCTAGTCAGACAAAATAGCTTTTAAGGCAAAAGCAGTATAAATGATAAAAGTTGAATTTAGCAGAAATATATAACAATTTAAACTTTATGAATGGGGTAACAAAAAGAAAAATATGTAATGCAAAATTTATCAGAACTATAGAGAGAATCTGATAAATCTACCATCAGAGTAACATATTTTTTAACATACATTTCTCAGTAATTAGTAGATAAACTAGATCACAAAATATCAGATATAAATATAGAAGATTTGAACAAACCAAACCAATTTGATTTAATACATATATAAAGAATTTTTCATCACTCCAGTAGTGAGTAAATATTCCTTCCAAGCACATGTAAAACATTTACAAACTGATGACAAATACAGACATAAAGAAAGACTTAACATATTTATTTCACTATACACAAGAAAATTGAAACACATAAGAAAATGTTACTAATGAAACAAAATCCAGTCAAATCCACACCAAACATTTGGAAATTAAGAAGCATATTTATCAATACTTCATAGGTTAAAAAGATATCACAGTGGAAGTTAAAAACATCTAGAACTGAATGATACTATTGTCTCAGGACCCGTAGGGTGTGGCTTCTCCAGCTGAAACCCTTTGTGGCTGGTGAGGTCTTTGCCTGAGTTTTGTTTGGGCTTTCTGGGCTCATTACACCCACCCAACCTGGCAGGCTGTGCTCGGCTTGCACTATCTGCCCAGATCCCATGCCTGCCAAACACGATCCAGGTGCAGAACAGCAAGGGGTGTGTGAGCAAGCAAGCACAAGATCCTGCCACTGTGCACAGCCAGGCATGCCAGCTGCTACACTGGGTCAGGCAGCTCCAAGGGCCGGCACAGGTGCTGGCTCCATGCAAGCCTGTGGCTGGATAAGATGCATCACAAGTAGTTTCTGCTGTGGATACTCTTGTCTAGAGGAGGGGAACACTGTGGTGCCCAGAAGCTTGGAGATGCCATTAACTGCAGAGCCCCAAAGAGGGTGTCACAGCCCTGGCTCAGGGAGTCCCTAGGTCTGGGCTCCCTGAAGGGCCACAGCTCTTCTCTCCTTCTCTTTGCCTGTAATGGTGTAAGGGGTGAGGAGGTGTTTAGCCCTGTTTGTGTTACAACTCCTTCAGTCCTGCCATTTGGCCGGCACTGAGTTCTTGTCTCACATGCAGGAAGAACAAGGTACAACTGGAGCATGAGCAAGGCAGAGGAGCTCCACTGAGTGACAGAATAGCTCTCAGAGACCAAAGTGGGTAGCTTCTTTCTGCAGGCAGGTCATCCTGATGAGTGTTCAGCTCTCAGTGAAGAGGAGACCAGGAGTGAGTAGTAGCACCTTTCAGCAGCTAATAGTCCCCATATCTGTGTGTGAGTCGGCTGGGGTGGGTGGGTGGGGGGGTTATGGCTCAGCAGAGAGGAAGTGCATGCTGATTGGTCCATGGGTGGCCATGGGCCCACCCAGAAAAAGTAACGTAAGTCATCACTCTAGGCTGCAGACTCCACCCAGAACTGATAGCCTGGTCCCCAGGCTTCAGAGCATCCCTGGCTTGAAAGTGGGGCTTCACCCCGGGCCTGCCCCTTTCCACCCAGAAGCCTGTCTGCCTCTTGCTGCCATTGACCTGTTGTCCATGGGACGCAGGCAGTTTGTGCCAAGGGGCAACTGCAGGCCCGCCCTGAGCCGCCCTCAGCCCTACGTTGTCCTTCCTCCCATGCTCATCTGCCCCCAAAGTCTGGAGGGCGTTGAGGAGGCAGGGCGTGTCAGTGCCACTCTGAGCACGCGCATACCCAGCTGGGTTGTGACAGCACCCAGGCTTGGCCACAACTTTGCTTTGCTCTGGAGCAGGTACCGGGAGTAGGGAGAGGCCAGGCAGCGGGAGCAGGCACTTTCAAGCCTGCAGGGGCAAGAGGCTTCGTGGGCACCCGAGAGCGCATTTTCCGAAGCTCATTTTCTCCTAATGCTAAGTTGCCAAATATTAAGATAAGTATTCAGTCAAAGCCAGATAAAATTGTCACAGAATGAATTTTGGTATACAACATTAAACATAAAATTTATTTAAAATATTTGTTTAAAATAGCAATTATATTTTTAAAAATTTTGGCAAATTATATAAATTTGACATAATGTTGCAAGAACAGTAATCTTTTCAGTGTCAGTTGCTGTGTTTCTCCTATAGCTATGTAATGTACAGTTGTGATACCAAATATACTCCTTTCAACTGGTATATTTAATAATGTCACTAACGTCTTTATGGCTGGCTGAATATAGTAAAAGAAAAAGGTTTTCATAAACTATTTTCTACTATAAAATTTGTATTTGGGACTTAAACTTGGATAAATCTAAAAAAAAAAGACCCTTGTATTTTTAGCAACTAAAATTAGTTTTGAGTCCCCAGCTGTTACTTTCACAGGTGATGTTTACATTTTTATCTTTCATAAACTAAAAGCTGTATGAATTATCTTAAGTATTATTGCAAGTGCATTTTAAAAGTCTGATTAGCAAGAAGAAAATATCTCTAGCACATTATTTTCTTCATCATATGCCCTATACATTTAAGCTATGCAAACTTCTCGGCCTTCCAAGATTTGTGTCTATTTCTATAACTATCTCTAATATTTTTCCCACCAGCCTGATTGAATGCCAACATTCACAGATAATTATTGTTAGCATATAAGTCTCAGAGTAATCAATGTAGGATTTATTAGCATTTAAATTTGTCTATAGTACATTTCCTAAATACCAAATAAATTTCATTTCTATACATAAGTTGCAAAGAATTAAAAATGAAATTTACAAAACAGTACTTACAGTAGCATAACAATGTAAATTACTTAAGAATAAATATACAAAGCAAGTGTAAGCTCCCTATGGAGAAAAATATAAACTTTATTGAAAGAAGGTATAAAAATCAAGAGAGAGATCATGTTCTGAGATCACAACACTCAATATTGCGAAGATGTCGATTCTCTTCAAATTGATCTATAGATTCGATTTAATCCCAATCAAAACGCCAACAGGGTGTGTGTGTGTGTGTGTGTGCACACGTGTGTGTGAGAAAGAGAGTATGCCAAGAGAGAACGCAAGAGAAAGAGACTTGGAGATACTTAAAAATTGATCTAAAGTTTAAGAGGACGAGTAAAGGAACAAAAATAGCACATTCCTCCTGAAGAAAAAGACTTGATAGAGGAAGTAGTGTTAGCAAATATCCAACCTTAGACTAATATTGTACTCTTTAAACAATGTACTACTTATGCAGGGACATGTCAATTTAACAGAATAGAAAATCTTAAAATGAAATAGAGATGTAATCATTTCATTTATGGTCCAGTTAGTATTGCAGGAGAGTAGGGGATGTACAGACTTTTCAGTAAATGGCATTGAGACAATTGGTTATCCATGTTGAAAAAAAGAAATTTGATCCCCATATTATCAGATAGCTGAAAATCAACACCAGGTGAATTAAATGTTAAATTTTGAAGGCAAAGCTATGAAAATTTTAGAGGACAATAAGGGAGAATATATTTCTGTCCTCAGGATAGAGAAAGATTTCTGAAGCAAGATGTAAAAAGTGCTAAATAAAAGGGAAAATGACATTTTCAACCATGTGAAAACAGAACTTCTGGGTGATCAGTGTATGCCAGTAAAAAGACTTGGAGAAAATATTTGCGGCATGGTAACAGTCAAATGAATAGAATCCAGAACACTTAAAGAATTCTAATTCATTACAAATTCATTAGAATCATTATGAGAAAGACAATCAAATAAAAAATGTACAAAAGACCTGAATAGACACTTCCCTAAACAACAACAACAAAAACAGAAAGCCAACATACTTCATAAGTAACTAGAAAAATATAAGTTAAAAGCACACCCTCTAGACTGACAAAAATTAGCTTAACAATAAAAATGTTGGCTTTAATGTGGTTAATGAAAATTTCTATATACTGCTATTAGAAGTATAAATTTTAAAAATTGAGGAAAAAGATAAAAATAGACAAATAAGCAAAAATATAAAGAGACAATTTTAAAAATATATATTAAAATAGCCTTTAAGTATATGGAAAAATAGTCAATCACACTCATAAGAGAAAGCAGTTAAAATCATACGGAGATACCATTTTTCATTTATCAGAGGAATAAAAATTAAAAAGTATAACAACACATTCCATTAGACAGGCTGTGGGGAAAACGGACACTCTTAAAATTTTCTGGTGAGGATATTAATATCCATTATGAAGAGGAATATGTCAATAGCTATCAAAACTTATTATCTCTGATCCAGCAATGCCACTTCTAGAAATTTAGCCAAAAGATATACCTCTATATATATATAAACACATATACACAGACTACTTATTGAATATTGTTTGTAATTTGAAAATATTTATAAACAATGTGAATGCTATACATAGGATAGTAGCTGAATAAATAATTGCAGCATTTCCATGGAATACTCTATATAACTGTATCAAAGAATGATAATAGCTATATTATTTTATCTTATTATATTATGATAAGCAAATTTAAAAACCAACAAAAAAGGAATGCAAGAAAAAAAGTGAAATAAAATAATACACAAAAGGAACAGCAAGTTAAAAACTAATGATATGGTGTACTTCTATGGGCAGATGGAAATGAGCAGTATTGGCATGGAAAAAAATGAGAAAGTTGACAGGCCTCTCTCTGAATATGCTTAATGAAATAGTTCTAACTTTTGGAACCATGTGAAAAATAGCTCATTAAAAAATCATCAAAAAGAATGGAGGAAATTCCCTAAAATAAAATAGAAATAGAACCAAATGAACCAAACTTGATTTCAATTGAATAGCATAACTACAGTGAACAGGAGGGAGTGGACTCACACATTATTTTTGCAATGGCATTTGGATTAAATACTCTCAAGCTAAAGACAAAAAGAATTGTAAACCAATGTTGAACTCTGATTGTAGTTTTCTTTTCCCTCACAAAGGTAAGAGTAAGCAATTTTGAAATTACTTTCTGTGTAATCTAGGATTTAGTAAAATAAGTATATATATTGTGCATAATGACAAACAGATTTCCCATTGTCCAAAAAGAAATTTACAGATTTGGAAAGCAAGAAGACTAGAATGAGCCCTGTGGAACTGGATTGGATTTGGAGTTATCAGAATGAACTCATGATTACATTTATATGTATATATATGTATGTGTGTGTATCTATTAATATACATGTATATACATATAATATACAAGTCTATTCAATATATGCATGTATAAACACTCGTCCATATACATATACATGCATAGATATCCACCAACACACATCTGTATTTCTCCATCAATCTACATATATTCTATCCATTTATTGATCAATCTATTACACATGTAGATTGATATAGACATAGACATAGATATGTGTGGGTGGATACATATATAGAGAGGTGTACAGGTGGATATATATTTGTGTGTGTATGTGTATACATACATATATTTCTAGCTCTGTTCACTGAGACATACACAGCAGCAATCAGTACCAATGAGCATACTCCATGCCCAGATTTTGGTTTCTAAGTATCAGCCTCCACTTAAGGAAGAGGTTCTCCTTGGGAAAATGGCTGATTCCAAAGCTGAGCAATTACAAAATGAGTGTGAAATATCTTGTGTTGTAGAATAAGGAAGTGCTCAAAAATGGTGGAGACATATCAGAAAAGCATATATGTGACACGGTTGAAACACATTAAGTTTTCAGCATTTTAAAAATGGTTTAGCTATAAAAATTTCAGATTTTGAAGTATCACAAATCCAGAATATTGCCACTGTAGCTCCTTCCACCTCTTAACAGCAGGGTATTGCCATGGATCTGAGATTGGCAGAAAAACTAATGTGATTAACCCGGTAGAAATAGTTTCATTACCAAAATTTTGAGAACCAGAATTACGATTGTAGCATTGTTGGAGATAACCTAGGAAACCATCCTTCCAAATTGAAATACAAAATTACTGATGCCTCAGAATCTGGGGAGTTGGTTGGTTGGTTGGTTTTCATACAGATCCCATCCTTGAAATTCCTAGCATTCTTCACTAATGGCAATAATTCTCATTGCCCACCTTCCCCCTACACACATGCACATACACATTTATAGGAAATGAGATTTAAGGAAGTTACAATAGCTGTCTAAGTTTACATCACTAATCCATGTCAGAGCCATAATCATCAGGAAAATCTGTAGAAAGTGAGAAAGAATTGCTTCCCTTGCTTGAAGCTATTACCATGAGACTCACTAGGTCACCACTGCCAACAACACTTCTTCTTTTGTTTTGTCACTCATTTCCCAATAGAGAAAGCTACCAAGGGTGAAGAAGGAGATGAGAATGACCTGATAGAGAAAGGAATTTTGAGATGACTGTGTCTTGGGCATGTAACTTTTATCTCACACATAAATTCATAATATGGGAAACCCTGAGAAACAGGCCACTCTCCCCTTTATAGTTGCATGCCCTTGAGCAATTATTTGACTTCCCTTAAGCCCACTTCCATGGTCTGAAAGGATGTTTAATAACACTCATCTCACCCCCTCAAAGTCTTAAAGTGGCTAACATTTAGTAGGTGCTTAGAAAAAAAGTGAATTTTCTCTTTACTTTCCACTACCCTACTCCAATAACTTTATGTAAATGTGAGTTTTGAAGAGTGGCATTTTAAAGAGTGTCTAAAACTAAAGCATCAAGAACTTAGCATAAAATTTAAAATACTGAACATTTCCTCCAGATTTCAAAAGTTTCTGTTTTGTCTCCATGTCTCTTACCATTTCCCTAAACCAGAATCTTTTTGGCATTTGAAAGCCAACAAATACATGAATATGCCCAAAGTATTACTCTTATAAATTGTAATATATACTATGTTCCTTGAGTATGGACAAAAAAGGGGGTTATTACATTACATAAGCACCACTATTTGTATTTCCCTGAAACCTAAGACATTCCGATTTTTCTGAGACCTCCTTAATTTATATAGGTCATTACTATGTGGCTGAGAGCACCAAAAAAAAAAAAAAAAAGAGAAAAAAGAAGCAACCTAAAAAAAATTTACAGCCAGAGATTCAAAGTGTTTATTACAGAAACTTCTCAGGAAAGAATCATTTACAAAAAGACAGCGCTACCTTAGTCCTCTTTACGATAATAAGATTATTTCCCTCAGCCAAGCTAATAAGTTAATACCATCAATATTTCCCCCTGTTCATATTAGATTAAAGTATCCTTATCTTCCAATTAACCTGCAATTATGTGCCTTAATATCTGACATTCTCCTGGATTTTGGCTAATCCATACAATGCCAATATTTAAAGATAAGGTCCCCAGGTCAATCAGCCAGAAACCATTCCCAGAAGTTGATGCTAATCAAATTTGTTCATGCAGTTCAGTGAGTATATTGCTATGATAAGTTTTGGAACAGATGTTTGACATTGAAGAAAGCTCTTTATGGTAGAATTTAAATCCCTTTTGTTTAGTAAAGACAAAGGTTATTAAAATATACTTTTTGGGGGTGACAATTAAGGCACATCAAAAATAATCAAAATAGCAGCCTCCTCATAGCCTTCTGAAGTATGACATTTCTTAGCCTCTCGATGTAGCCCCTGATGAAAGCACAGCATGAGGAATGGATAAAATTATGATCTTGCCTGAGAAATTAGCCTTAAGCAATGGTTAATAAAGGCAAATAGAATTTTACAAACCAACGTATAAACTTGGCGAGGTTATTTTATTGCTTTTTGCACCAAAGTAAAGTAGATTGATATAATTACCTCCCTTATATTCTTATTTAATTCATTTTTTAAAATCTCAGTTGATGATGGGAGATCTAAAAATTAGAACAGATTGAATCTCACTATTCTTTTAGCTCGAAGCTGCTTGATCTTTGATTAAACAGGTTTGTTTCCTGAAAGATTTCCAAATACCTTGTACTCCCCACTCCCATGATTTTCCACACTAAAAAAAATTGATTTCTCCAGAATGTTTCTATTTTTAAATGAATGCTACACAATACACAGACACACACATACATGAATACACACACACATACACCTGCAGGTGCACACCCACATAGACTTCTTTCCTCAGTGTCCAAAAGTCATCATTCCTATTGAACTCGCCATTTGAATGTTTAAAGTAGCCATTGAAATATTAAGCACAAAACAGTTGGATTTAAGTGTTTATCTTACTTAAAAACTGGAAAACTAAGAAACACAAAATAATTGTCTGGAAAAGCATCTTTCCACAAAGCTTGTGTTTGCTCTAAAATATTTTCAAAATGAAGCTTTTGATTAAATTATTTTTTTTATTTAAAGAATTTTCCCATTCCATTCTTATTTCACAATAACCGATACTGCTAAACATATAAACCACTATGACGACGCTCAAGTAGGCATATTCCTTTGGCCTCTGTAGCCTAAACCTTTTGAATGTATTTAGAGAGTAATCTCATATTTAAATATTGTGTTTGTTAAGCAGAAAGTTTTCTGATACAGTTATTTTTCATCGTCATTTTTAATGTGATATAATTATGTAAATCTTGACTGCATAGTAGATCACCATAAAATTATTAACAGGCTATAATCATCCACTAATACAAATCATGGTATTGTCCCTTGCAGTCTATCCCTTCAGACCATATGTGAACTAAAGTTCCCCTGTGTGATTCATCTCCTTTCAACCAGATCTGAAATGCTATAATAAAGGAATATTTCAGTAGCAATTTTCCTTGTGACTACCCATGGTGAAAATCAAATCCAAGTTTCCACTAAACAAGTTCACTAAACAAGAACTCTTTACCCCTTTACTCTCTCCTTTACAGATCCTGAACCGAAACTACCTAACTGAAGTTTTCAGAATGTATGTTAAAGTGCTGTTCCAATAGGACATCTGTGAAAAGTTAAAATAGGCTGTATCAATTAAAAACTCATGACCACAGGTCACAATGTTTTGCTTACAGGTAGAGTTAAAGCTGATCTTTCCTGTTAAGTCTATTAATGTTAAAAGGCTTTCCTTTTAATGATACAAGTGCCTATCTCTACAGCAAGTAAATTTACTGCTAGCTTATGTGTTAAGAAAATCTCAGAACAAGGTTGAAATTTACATCATTAGTAAAAACAAATCTTGTAAAACACAATCTTGCCAATGAGCTATAGCTTTAAAAACATACCATTGCCTATTCCAAAAAAGGACCTTCCCGAGATCAGAGGCCTATTAAAAACCAGAAATGTTAGACATCTGTTGCTGTGTTGCATGAAGGCAAAGACAGAGATATATTAGTACCATATGTGAAGGAATATGATTCCAAAATCCAGTTTCGCTGGTATTTCCCAAAATAAGTTGCCAGGTTTTTAGAATAAATAAAATCAAAGATAAGTGACTTAAAAAAAGAAACCTCATCTTAAAAATTAAGCAATCCTTTATAAAAAATGTATCTTGATATATATAACATGTTAGAGCAATTGTTTTCAAGGGGATCCTTGAAGGAGATCACAATTATAGGGATAGTACAACCTATAGGTTGTATATTCAAAGAGAAACGTGACAGAAAACTCTTTCAAGAAAAAGTAATTCCTAGATCAAATGTTTGAGGGTGAGGGGAGTTGAGAACCAAAGCTGAAATTGTATCTCATTTTGTTTGTTATTATACTAGCAGTGTCTGATATTTTTAAAGTTCAAGGGTGATCAACATTTGTCCTGTTACGGGTCAATAGATGGAGTACCATTAACAAGCTATAGGGTGGACTGCGACTGAGAGTCTGGTGGCAGGGTAGGGGGTGGGGGAGACCAAAGGAAAGCCCAGAGGTCTGAGGACTAAGGTCCATTCTTTTGACAGAATAACTACATTGTAAATTCTTTCAGGACAGAGCAGGAAAAATATCAACCTTCCCAATTCACAAATGAAGGTGGATTGGTGGGGGTGGGAGTCACATTTAGTAATAAGAATTGGATTTAAGGGAAAAAAAAACCAACAACAGTTGAATTAGTTTGGCAGTGCTCAAAATGAGGAAGTAGCTAAGGCACTATCTAATTTAACAGAGCTCACTAACCTTGTAAAGCATTGATTAATCTAACTAATCTTGTGTAATCACATTGTTTCTGAAGTAATAACTAAGCCTATCTTTAAGAGAAGAGAGGGTGGCTTCTTTAATCAGTTTATAGCTATAATTTCCAAGCAGGAGAATAGTCTTAAGGGGCAAGTATCTCAGCAACTAGATCCAGTAACTAGATCTAGAGTTAGTAGAAGCAAGAAGTCTATACTCATGAAATTAAAGCCAATATATTACCAAAGGACCCTCTCCTGAAGATGAGAAACAAAAGGAAGAATCTCTGTGTTCCTGGGTGGTGTACATAAAGTCTCTCAGAAGAGAAAGTGAAGGTCTCTTGAGGAAGCTTATGTCCTCAGGACTTTATAACTATCCCAAGTATTCCTAAGAATGTGGAAAATGTTTCTACTGTCATCGGAAAACTTGTAAAAGAAACTACTTGCAAAGAATTTACAAAAGAGTTACAGATACAATGTTTAATGCTGATTCCCCACCTTTATGAGATTACCATCTTGTAATGCCTAAGTTTCTATTCATTCACATAGGAAAAGAAAAATAAACTTTAATTAGAGTTCAGTGTGGTCATATATCTCTGGAAGGTAACAACGATGAGAGAGAAGAGATGGACCTACTCTCTTTGATTAATTTTGTGTAGGTTTTCTTGGCATGTTACATGGTGTACAAGTCAGCTTTCTAGGTTACACTGAGGTAACAAAATCTTCAAATCTCAGAGGCTTACAACAACAACAGTTTGACAATTGCTTAAGTTGAATATTGGCTGGAAAGACAGCTGACTATTTCAGCTGAACTGTTCTGCTTAGAGGTTTATTTTCTTTCCCAGTCCTGCTGAAGGAGCACCTTCTCTCTGCAATATGCCTTCTTTTGCTAGAGGACTACCAGAACCATGCATTGGCTCTTAAGGTTTCTGCTGACACGTCATTGTCCAGTTAAGTCATATGGCCAATCCTGATATCTGGTGAGAAATACGCTACCCAACTCCCTATCCCCTGCAATAGGCACTGTGGATCACTTGGAAATGGACAAGATGGATACTATTTTCACAGGAAGTATAGAGAAGGTTTGGGGATAATAATACAATCTACCAGAAATGGAAACTTTGGAAGGGATCAAGAAAGGATAATCTTGACTTTCTTATCAATTAGTCAAAGAAATTTCTAAGACAGATGACTCTTAAATACATTATAGATAAATAGAATTGTTTATTGGACATAATCTATTAAATATTTTAATTGGGGGTATATATGGGTTGGGTAAAAAAACAATAAAGATATCATGAACAACTTTTGTTTTCATGTTGTAAAAGAAAGAAAACACCTAAGGAACCAACAAATAAATTGTTCTTGCTCTTGAAAATATGCCATTCAAATGGTGGCTCTGGAACTGGAGATGCATAGAAGAAACATCAGATAAGTTTCAGTCACCAAGCCAGGCTACTGACAACCTAGTCATACTGCCTAGTGATACAAACTCTACCTAGTAGGTTAGGATAATATTAAGATATTAAAATATATAACAAAAATCTAACTACTTAGAATCTGAGTTGATACATCAAATAAACCATTACATTTTACTCCAAATTTCAGGGGAAAAATAAACAAAAAAATAGTAAAACAAATATGTTGAAATGGCTGGCATATTTTCTTAGTTTACTATAGTTTCACCTAAATCTCTTCTACCTACACTGAACTAGATGGTGACGTAGAGGTGCTAAAAAATTCCCCAAAGATGAAAAAAATCACATGTTCAATCTCTATTATTTTTGCAAAGGAAATTAAGTATGGCTCTGTTTTAGAAAATTTGAAACTAAAATTTAAATTAAGAATTGTTTTTAATAGTTAATCAGAAAATTCAGTAAACTACCTCATTCCCTGATTTCTAGTCAACTTGATTATCTGTTTATAAAATATATCGTGAAGAAGTTAGCTTATATTCAAACAAGTATGAAAGGGATTTTATTTATTTATTTCTATCAGTCATTTGGCCATTCCTTATTACAAAGCTCTTTAAGAGTTGCCTTAACCTGTTAGTCTCAGTTTCCTCTTGTAAATAAAGGATTATAATGTACTTATGAACATTAAATAAAATAGTTACACAAAGATTTAGAGTAGTAGCTAGCACCAAGCAAATGCTTAATAAATGGTGGTTATTATTTCATAATTTATTTCTCCTTTCACCAAATATTACAAATGGGTTCTGTAGTCAACCAGACCAGTGGTTGGGAGCGGAGTGTGCATAGTGGAATAAACAGAGAACTTGAGTCAAGTATAAGAGAACTTTTGATTCTCTTTGAAATTATCTTTTCTAAAGCCTCCTTCTTAATGGCATACCGTTTCTTAATTTGGGCAACTGATCTCTTCTCAATCTTAGCTAAAATGTAAAAATAAAATAGAAGTTATTAGAAAAATATGATAAATAGTTCTAAGTGAAAACTAAATCTATTGTATAAATACCACTTTAAAATAATCCCTTAGCCCCCTTCTGAGTAGATAACTGTTTCTAAACTACACTATTTCAAGATATGTTTATTTTCATTATGAGAGATAAAGTAAACATAAGCATTGAAATGCAAATACACTTAACCAAAATTTTAAGAAGCATTTTTTTGTCTGAAGTGATTCTTTTCTAATCTATATTAATTGATGGCCTAAGTCCCTACCTACTTTTGTTGGAGGTGTAGCCAGAGAAATTCAGAATAGATAAGGAATCAATGTTTCCTTTAGAAGGCTAACAATCTAGTCAAAGGGTTAACTTTGGTATATAATTTGCTAACTAGAGTAGAACATTCAGCCACTTGCAATTCTCTGAACCTGTCATGCACTTTTACAGCCAGTGATGTCCTGGTTCACTGGCTCTCTGAAAATAAACAAAACAGCCCTGATTTATAGTATTTGCCAATGTCCGTGGTGTAAATTCTCCCAGCATGGTTGATTTCAAGTTATCAACAGTCTTAACAACTGGATCTTAAAATTCTTGAATATTTCTTTAATGATCCTTTCCGGTAAAGCAACACAACCCAGTTCAGCAGCCCAGTGTTCCATCACTACGGCCTTGGCATTTAACCTATTTTAAAGTGACATTTTTCTTCTGACCCTGCTAAATTCTACACAAATTTTAAGCTCCAACTCATGCCATTTGCTTCAGGAAGTCTTTCTCAAATCACTTAGTCTGAGAATTTGCTTTTCATCCTTTCTTATTCCCCGCCGCTGCAGGAATTTGGACTTGCCACAATATTTATCACGCTATGTGATGGGCACCTGTGTGCTTATTGGCTTCTACTGGAAAGTTATGAGCAAGTTAAGTGAGAATCTGTGACTTATCTCTATTTCCTTATTGTTTGACACAAGTCCTTGTTGTAAAGACAAAAATCAACACATGCATGAAAACAAATGCCATAGCAGAGGTGCTGCATATCCTGAGTGTTCAAATGAGAGAGAGAAAAAAATGTTTATTAAGAAACCGGTTAGATGATTTGTAATGGCATGTGAAGATAAGCTTGAAAATGGGTGGATTTTCAACCAGGAGAAACTGGAAGGTGGGGAGAATATTCCATGTGGAGACAATAGTATAAACACAAGTTCAGGAACAAAATTGTAGAGCATGTTCAATGGAAAAATGGATCATGCAGTATGGAAGGAGTGCCAGTTACGGGCTGAAAAAAACAGTGGGAAGTTAGTCTGGCCGAGGACGTGGAGCTGAAGATTCTGAAGGCCTGCATGAAGTACCTGCGTTTAATTTGGTAAGCCATGGAGAATTATTGAAGGTGTAGAAAAACTCAAATTTTCCCTCTGAAGGTTTTAGTCTAAGTCTGTTGAAATGAATTGAAAATAGACAAATTAGCAGGGAAAAAAAGCATGCAATTTAGTTAAAGTACATTAGCATGGGAGAATTACAGAAGACTGATTACCCAATAACCCAAAAAGGTTTAGATGCTTATATACCCTTCTTCATAGGGGAGCAGGGAGATGGAAACTGTAAGCAATTCCTTTGAGGGGTAATATATGATTATTAGAGAAAATTAATGGACATGAAAGAAAGTAACATGTAAATGATTCTCTTTGGAGTTTAAATGAGTCCAAGAAGCAGACATTGTCCTGTTAAAAAGTCTATTTGTGTGCATTCTTCAGTCTTCTTTTCCTCTCTAGATAATGAAATTTCAAGGAGGGAATAAAAGGCAATTTTGTTCTTTTTGGCATTTCTAGTCTTAAGATAGATAAGGGAATATCAGACTACAATCTCTTCCAGTTTCTTCTGAACCTCAAGGGCCTTCAATTTAAAACAATCAGAAAAAGAATAATGGGTCAGCACTGGCTCAGATCAGTGCTCAGGCCAAACAAGCAGCCTTGTGCCCATATACTGGGCCTGGGAAACGCCCCATGGACCATCCCTAGCAGACCCACCTCCAGGCCAGCCAAGCAACTTCCACCTGCATCTCAGGCCTTAGAAGGAGCCCCATAGGCTACTCATTAGGCATGCCACCAGGCCAGAGGAGTAGCATTATATCTGCATCCTGGACCTGAGAAATAGCCTCATAGGCTACCTCTGGCAAACATGCCCCCAGACTGGCTGAGCAGCTGGTACACATTCCCTGGGCCTGAGAAACAGCCCTGTGGGCCACTCCTGGCAGGCACGTCCAGGGTATCCAAGCAACTATGTGTTTGTGTACTTGGCCAGAGTAACAGTGTCATGGCCCCAACCCCAGCAAGCCACACTCCAAGTTAGCCAACCCACTGTGTGCATGAATGCACTCCTGACTTGAGAAACAGCCCAGCAAAGCTATGCTACCACCAAGCTGCAAATTCTTACCTTGGCCACTGAGACACTTGCAAATGTCACTATTCTGAATTACAGCTGAAGAAATTATACTACTATATCCAAGTAGAACAAAGGCCAACACATCCCAACATATTGATATTCCAAGACCCATTCATATGAATAAGTCTTTCCCTATGAAACCTATTCTATGAAATTGAAAGAGGTAGCCTTTCCACTAGTTGCATAGAAATTAAAGTAGAGACATATTAAACATTGAAAAGGAAGGAAACATGACCCCTTCAAAGGAAAACAATAATTTTCTCCTAACAGACCCCAATCACAATATATGTGAAATGCCAGAAAAAAGATCCAAAAACTAGTCTTCAGGAAACTCAATGAGATACAAGAGAATCCAGATAGACAATCCAATGAAATCAGGAAAATAATTCATGATTTGAGTGAGAAATTGAACAAAGAGATAGATATTATAAAAAAGAACCAAACAGAAATCCTAGGCCTGAAGAATTCAATGAATCAAATAAAAAATACAATTGAGGGTTTTTGCAAGAGACTAGACCAAGCAGAAGAAAGAATTTCAGAACTTGAAGATAAGTCTTTTGAAATAACACAGGCAGACAATAAATAAATAATAAATATAAAAGAAAAGAAAAAGAATAAGAATGAAGAAAACCCTCCGGATTTACGAGACACCATTAAAAGAATGAATATTCATATTATGAGTGTCTAGAAGGAGAAGAGAAAAGGTGTACAAAACATATTTAATGAAATAACAGCTGAAAACTTCACAAATTTTGGGAGAGAGATGAACATCCAAGTCCAGGAATTTAAAAGAATTCCAAATAGATTCAACCCAAACAAGCCCTCTCAAGGTAAACTATAGTCAAATTGTCAAAAGTAAATGACAAAGAATTATAAAAGCAGCAAGAGAAAACATCAAATCATATATAAGGGAATCCCCATTAGACTAATAGAGGATTTATCAGCAGAAACCTCATAGACCAGAAGTAAATGGTTTAATATCTTTGAAGTACTCAAAGAAAAACTACTGGCAGCCAAGAATATTATACCCAGCAAATGAAAGAGAAATAAAATCTTTTACCAGCAAAAACTAAAGGAATCTGTCACTGCTAGACCACCTTACAAGAAATGCTCAAGGGATTCTTATGTCTAAAAGTGAAATAATGATCACCTCCAACTTTAAAACATTCAAAACTATAAGACTCACCAGTAGACCTGATATACAAAGGAGAAAGAGAGAGGAATAAAACCTCATTACTAGAGAAAACCACCCAACAATAAAATTAAACAATAAGAGAGGAAGTAAGGAATAAAGGATATATAAAACAAACAAAAAATTGTCAATAAAATGACAGGAGTAAATCCTCACCTACCAATAATAACCTTGAATGTAAACATTTCCCATTTAAAGATATAGACTGGCTGAATGGATTACAAAACAAGACCCAACTGTATGCTGTCTACAAGAACTCACTTCACGTAAAGATACACATATACTGAAAGTGGAGGGATGAAAAAAGATATTTTATGCAAACAGAAACCAAAAGTGAACAGTATCAGCTAGAAAGATATCAGACAAAACAGACTTCATGTCAAAAATATGTAAAAAGAGACAAAGAAGGGCTTATATAATAAAACCAATTCAGCAAGATAATATCACAAATGTAAATATATATGCACCCAGCACAAGAGCCATCCAGTTATGTAAAGCAAATGTTGTTTGGGAGAGATAGACTTCAATACAGTAATACTTGGAGACTTCAACACACCATTCTCAGCATTGGGCAGATCATCTAGATAGACAATCAACCAAGAGACATCAGATTTAAACTGCACTATAACCAAATTGACCTAACATACATTTACAGAACATTTTACCCAACGGCCACAGAATAAACAGCCCTCTCATCAGCAAATGGAACATTCTTCAGTATTAACCATATGTTAGGACACAAAACAAATCTCAAAAATTTTTTTACAATTTGAAATTATATCGAGTATCACATCTGACTATAAGGAAAAAAAATAAACATTAATAACAAGAAAAACAATCAAAACAATTCAAATACATAGTAATTAAACAACATGTTCCTGAATGACAAACAACTGAAGAAATAAACTAATAATAAAATCTAGAAAATGCCTGTAACAAATGAAAATGGAAACACAACATACCAAAACCTACAGGACACAGCAAAAGCAGTATTAAGAGGCAAGTTTATACAAAGAAAAGCTTACAACAGAAAACTAGAAAACTAGAAGGATTTCAAATTACCTAATGAGGCATCTCAAGGAGTCAGAAAAACAAGAACAAAACAACCCAAAATTAGAAAAAGGAAGGAATTAATGAAAAACAGAGCAGAAATAAAGAATATTTAGACTAAAATAACCAATACAAAAGATAAATGAGGCTGGGTGCAGTGTGTCATGCCTGTAATTCCAAAACTTCAAGAGGCCAAGGCAAGAGAATAGCTTGAGCCCAGGAGTTTGAGACCAGCGTGGCCAACACAGGGAGACTCTGTCTCTACAAAAAAATTACAAAATAAAAAAATTAGCTACGCATGGCAGTGTGTGCCTGTAGTCCCACCTACTTGTGATGCTGAGGTGGGAGGATCACTTGACCCAAGGATGTTGAGGTTGCAGTGAGCTGTGATTGTGCCACTGCACTCCAGCCTGGGCAACAAAGTGCAACTGTCTGAAAAAACAAAATGAAACAAAAAGGGTTTTTTTTTTTTTTTTTTTGAGACAGAGTCTCGCTCTGTCTCCCAGGCTGGAGTGCAGTGGTGCAATCTCGGCTCACTGCAAGCTCCGCCTCCCGGGTTCCCACCATTCTCCTGTCTCAGCCTCTACAAGTAGCTGGGACTACAGGCGCCCGCCACCAGGCCCGGCTAATTTTTTTGTATTTTTAGTAGAGACGGGGTTTCACCGTGGTCTCGATCTGCTGACCTCATGATCCACCCGCCTTGGCCTCCCAAAGTGCTGGGATTACAAGCGTGAGCCACCGCGCCCGGCCCAAAAAGGGTTTTTTACAAAAATAAAATCAGCACACCATTAGGTAGATTAACTGAGAAATAAAGAAAGACCTAACTAAATAAAACCAGAATGTGACAATGTATATCACAAAAATACAAAGTACAAAGGATTATTAGAGGCTACTATAAACAACTACACACCAATAAATTGAAAAACCTAGAAGAAATCAATAAGTGCCTGGACACGTACAACTTACCAACATTGAACCAAGAAGAAATAGAAAACCTGAACAAACCAATAAGTAGTAATAAGATTAAACCAGTAATACCATCTCCCAGAAAAGAAATTACAGGACCAGATTTCTTCACTTCCAATTCTACTGAACCTTTAAAGATGAATTCATATATATTCTTCTCAAACTATCCAAAAAATAGGAACAAAGGGAATTCTTCCTAACTCATTCTGTGAGACCAGTAGAACGCTGATATCAAATCAAACAAGGACACACACACACACACACACACGCACACCCATGAATGTGCAAAAACACACACAAGAAAACTATAGGCCAGTGCCCCTGATGAACAGTTGTACCAATCTTCAAAAAAAAAAAAAAACTGGCAAACCAAATTCAACAACACATCACAAAGATAACACACCATGATTAACTCTGATTTATCACAGGAATACAAGAATGTTTCAATATATGCAAATCAATACATTACATATGTCATATAAATAGAATGAAGGACAAAAACCATATAATCATCTCAAGAGGTACAGAAGGAGCATTTGATAAAATTCAGTATCCCTTCATGATAAAAATTCTCAAGAAATTATATATAGAAGAGTCTCAATACTTTTCCTCTGTATATATAATAATAAAGGACAGACATGACAAACCCACAGCTAACAGTGGTCTAAATGTGGAAAAGCCGAAAATGTTTTCTTTAAGAACTGGAACAAGACAAGGATGCTCACCCTCTGCACTCTTACTAAGCATAGCACTAGAAGTCCTAGCCAGAGCAATTAGGCAAGAGAAAGAAATGAAGAGCATCCAAATTGGAAAGAAGGAAGTCAAATTGTTCCTGTTTGCAGATGCCGTGATCTCACATACAGAAAAACCTGAAGAGTCTACCAAAAAACTCTTAGAACTGATAAGTTCAGCAAGTTTGCAGGATACAAAATCAATATATAAAAATCAGTAGCACTTTTATAAAGAACAACAAATTAGCTAAAAAAGAAATTAAGAAGGCAATTCCATTTACAATAACTACCAAAAATAAAATTCCTAGGAATAAATTTAACCAAGTAGGTGCAAGACCTCTACAAGGAAAATTACAAAACACTGATGAAATATATTGAAGAGGATACAAACAAAAGGAAAGACATCCCACACTAATGAATTGGAAGAATGGATGTTATTAAAATGACCATGGTACCCAAAATAATTTACAGATTCAGTGCAATCCCTTTCAAAATGCCAAGGACTTTCTTCACAGAAATAAAAAAAAAAAGTCCTAAAATTTATTTGGAACCACAAAAGACCCCAAAGAGCCAAGGCAATCCTGAGGAAAAGGAGCAAAGCTGGAGGCATCACACTATCAGACTTTGAAATATACTACAAAGCGGTAGTAACCAAAACAGCATAATATCAGCATAAAAACAGACATATAGACCAATGAAACAGAGTTTAATTATCCATGTTTCTAAAGTCAACAAACTGTTACAAAGATGCCAAGAACAATCTTTGGATAAAGGACAGTCTTTTTAATAAATGGTGCTGGGAAAACTGGGTATCTATATGCATAAGAATTAAACTGGACTTCTACCTCTTATCCTATTAAAAAATCAATTCAAAATGGATCAAAGACCTAAATGTAAGACCTGAAACTATAAAGCTACTAGAAGAAAACATAGAGGAAACACTTTAGGACAGTGGCCTGGGAAAAGATTTTATGAATAATACCTCAAAAGCATAGGCAACAAAACAAAAATAAACTAATAGAATCAAATGATAAAGCTCCTGTGCAGCAAAGGAAACAATCAAGAGAGTGAAAAGCTGACCTAAAGAATGAGAGAAAATATTTTCAAACTGTTCACCTGATGGGGGATTAATATCTAGATTTACAAGGAACTCAAATAACAGCAAAAAAGGAAATGATTCAATTTTTTAAAATGGGCAATTATCTTAGCAGATATTCCTGAAAAGAAGACATCCAAATACCCAACAAATATATGAAAAAAATGTGTTCAACATCACTAATCATCAAGGAATTGCAAACCAAAGTACAATGAGGTATCTCATCCCAGTTATTATGGCTACTGTAAAAAAGACAAACTGTTAGACTAAGTAGTTAGGCAGACCTGAGCCGGGCAGGAAGAAACACCCCCTCCTCCACCCCTGCCACACCACCCACCCAGGAATGTCAGGTGATCATCAGGTGATGGTCAGGTTGTAAACTGTCTCTCTAAAGTGACAATTTGTCACAGCCAGCACCAGAGAAGACAGTGTCCCAATAGATACAAAATACCTGGAGCTGGTGATAAACAGTTTCCCGATAAAATCTCAGGAGTTGGGTGACAGGGCTCAAGCATGCACACTAAAAGGCAAAATGGTGGCATTTAACCAGTATATGACTTTCCTCTAGGAACGCTGGACAGGTAAGGGAAAAATGCCTCAAGTGAGCACGTGCACGACTTCAGTAAACACTGCACTCGCAGTCCCTTTCAAGTGCTGGCAGGCCACCGCACATACAGACAACCTGCTCCAAGGGAAGAATCAAGGGAGACGAAATGCAAACTCCAGAACCATGCCAATGTATAAAACCCCAAGTCAAGGGCTGGATGGGGCACTGGGATCTCTCAAGTCGCACGTTTGGCCCTCTTCCAAGTGTACTTTGCTTCCTTTCTTTCCTACTCTAAAACTTCTAAATATACTTTCACTCCAGCTCCGCAACTTGCCTTGGTCTCTTCCTCTGCCTTAAACTTTCTTCTGCCCCTCAGTGGAATTCTTTCCTCCAAGGAGGCAAGGTTGGAGTTGCTGCAGACCTGTACGAATTTGCCTCTGGTAACAAAACAATAACAAATGCTGGTTAGGCTGCAGAGGAAAGGGAATTATTATACGCTATTGACGGGAATATAAACTACCACAACCACTGTGGAGAATTGCATGGTAATTCCTCAAAAAATTACAAATAGAACTACCATATGATCCAGCAATCCCACCACTGGGCATTTATCCAAAGAAAGAAAAATCAGTATATTGAACAGACATCTGCACTCCCAGGTTTATTGCAACACTATTCACAATAGCCAAGATATGGAATCAACCTAGGTGTCCAACAACAGACAAATGGATAAAGAAAATGTGTTATACACAATGGATTACTGTTCAGCCATAAAGAGGAATGAAATCCTGTTATTCATGGCAACATGGATGGAAATGGAGGACATTATGTTAAGTGGAATAAGCCGGGAACAGAAAGCTAAACACTACATGTTGTCATTCATATGTGGAAGCAAATAATAAGTTGATCTTGTAGTATTAAAATGAATGGAGGCTACTGGCAGCTGGGAAAGGTATGCGGAAGGGAAGGATAGAAAGAGAATTGTGGAAAGATATGACGTTACACCAAGATTGAAAGAGTAAGTTCTAGAGTTCTAAAGTACTGTAGGATGACTGTAGTTAATATACTATACAGTTCCAAACAGATAGAAGGAGGATATTGAATGTTCCCAAGGCAAAGAAATGATAAATGTTTGAGATGATGGATTTGCTAATTTCCCTGATGTGATCACTGTGCATGGAAACACTATGTACTCCATAAATACATACAATTATTATGTATCAATTTTTAAAAGATAAAATAAAGAATAAACACACAGTTGTGCCATATATTGGGGTGAAATTCCCTGGGATCCTTGAAAGGTTTTTGAGGCAGGGAATTATATATTTAGATCTAAGTTTTAGAAGGATTATTCTGACAGGAGAATGAAAGAGGCTGTTCTAAGGAAAGAGATTTTTACAAAAAAAAATAGAAGATATAAACTAAGGAGTTGTAGGGTGTAAATAGAGGGTGATAAATTTAAGAGATAAAATATAGCTAGAAATTTTACAGCAGTCATATATTAGCTGCATTTTAAAATCTTCAAATAAATAGTAAGAAACCAAGTCAAACAACAGAACAGCGAACTGATGTACATGCTTGTCCTTCAAATCATCTTCCTCTCTTCTTCTTTCTCTGTTTCTTTCCCTCTTCCTTTCTTTTAATTTTGATAAATCTTTAGCTCTCCATCAGAAATGAAACACTCTTTCTCTAGTACAGGAGTGATAGTAATAGTCCATAACCCTCTGTTTACTTTCAATATTTCTGCCAAATAACCTTTTTATGTTTTTATTAGCTTTTTTATTTCTTATTAACAGAGGGTTTTTATATTAAAAGTGGTATATATATAGCCATCGTGTTTTGCATGTTCCAAATACTGTGCGATACATTTTTCCATCAGCTCTTTAAAAGTATTATGTGAAATAATATATCATTACATACTGGTGAATCTAAAACTAAGTTGGTAAAAAAAAATCAGAATTATGTAACCAACCCCAGGTTATAAAAGCCAGATGACATAAGTAGTAATTCTCTGGTAGCGTACCATGTAATTACAAACAAACTCTCCCTTGATGTGATCATAAGCTGGCTCTTCAAAGCAAATTTATATGCTTTGTTTAAATTTTTTTAAAATTATGCTTAAAGTTCTGGGATACATGTGCAGTCGTGCAGGTTTGTAACATAGGTACAAACATGCCATGGTGGTTTGCTGCACCCATCGACTCGTCATCTACATCATTAGGTATTTCTCCTAATCCTATCCCTCCACTAGCCCCCACCCCCATGACAGGCCCCAGTGTGTGATGTTTCCCTCCCTGTGTCCATGTGTTCTCATTGTTCAACTCTCACTTATGAGTGAGAACATGCGGTGTTCAGTTTTCGGTTCCTGTGTTAGTTTGCTGAGAATGACGGTTTCCAGCTTCATCCATGTCCCTGCAAAGGACATGAACTCATCCTTTTTTATGGCTGCATAGTATTCCATGGTGTATATGTGCCACATTTTCTTTATCCAGTCTATCATTGATGGGCATTTGGGTTGGTTCCAAGTCTTTGCTATTGTGAACAGTGTCGCAGTAAACATACATGTGCATGTGTCTTTATAATAGAATTATTTATAATCCTTTGGGTATATACCCAGTAATGTGATTGTTGGGTCAAATGGTATTTCTGGTTCTAGATCCTTGAGAAATCGCCACTGTCTTCCACAATGGTTGAACTAATTTACACTCCCACCAACAGTATAAAAGCATTCCTATTTCTCCACATCCTCTCTAGCATCTGTTGTTTCCTGACTTTTTAATGATCACCATTCTAACTGGCATGAGATGGTGTCTCATTGTGGTTTTGATTTGCATTTCTCTAATGACCAGTGATGATGAGCTTTTTTTCATGTTTGTTGGCCACATAAATGTCTTCTTTTGAGAAGTGTCTGTTCATCTGTTCATATCCTTCATCTACTTTTTGATGGGATTGTTTGTTTTTTCTTGTAAATTTATTTAAGTTCCTTGTAGATTCCGGTTATTAGCCCTTTGACATATGGATAGATTGCAAAAATTTTCCCCCATTCTGTAGGTTGCCTGTTCACTCTGATGGTAGTTTCTTTTGCTGTGCAGAAGCTCTTTAGTTTGATTAGATCCCATTTGTCAATTTTGGCTTTTGTTGCCATTGGTTTTAATTTTGTAATGAGTAGGTCACCTCTGAATTACAAAAATCCTAAACAAGATGTGTTCTCTTTCAATTCTCATCACACGGCATCTTTAGTTTGGAGACAATCAACATAGATAGGCTGACTTTCACAATACTTTCTCTTGTCATTTACTATTTTAATTTTTCAAGTTTAGGGTTATGGAGAGCTCACAGGCAGCTCATGGATAAATTTCTGATGTCATAATATCACAGGAATTTTGGGGTTAAAGCTACATATGAACTAAAAGAACTTTAATAAACCATGAATACCTAAAACCTTTACACAAAGCACACAACACTGGATAAACAAATAAACAACTAAAGCCTGTTGGTACTTGGCGGCAGTTTAATTTCTAGCAGCTTATCTTTATTTCCATAGTGGAAGGACAATGAGAATTGTCACAGAGTATCTCCTGGTTTAAGCCTTCCCGAGTTTTGTTTTCTCTGTGAATTCTTCTTTATTTTGCCTACCTTGGATCTATATTAATATTTATAAAAATATTTATTATCCTATGTATCCTGTTGTATTGAAATGATTTTTCTACTATTTTCCCTCAAAAACAAAGGCATTTTCTTTCATCTTCATATACCTCTATGCCTTGAACAATGCAGAGCCTAGCACATAGTAGGCCCTCTATTAATGCTGGCTGAAATGAACTAGTGGGCACTCATGTTGAATTTTTGCTGTATCACACGTAGGCATATGTAAAACACAGCCACTTTTATAGCCCATTTATGCACATTTTCTAGAGAAGAAATATTGACCTTTTCATTATGAAACCACAAGAGCTCGTTAGCAGATGAAGGACACTTAAAATACAAAACACAATGTGAAGTGTGGCAATAAACAGACATCATTTTCTTAATGCATAGCTTAGGTGTAGAATTTTTGAGGTTAACACTAGATTCCTTTTATTGCATATGGATCAAATGTCAATGGGCAGGAAATGTGCCAATATTTTTTAAAATGCAATTAAAACACAATTATGTTAAATTGCTACAGCAAGCTAATGCTAGATAAATGTGAAAGTTTCGGCCCAATATTAGCCTATCAAAGGATAGGGCCTAATGTGAGGGCAATCCTGAGGGCTGTGCTTTTAATTACAATAGATTGTGGTGAAGGGCTGTTTCTCAATTAGCAAGACAAAAGTGTAACTCTTCTCAACAGGGATGTTTACTATAAAGCCATAGAAGAAACCCAAGGAATGAATTGGACAGTTAATTCAGTTAATGTACACGTGCTGAAAAGATGAGTAGCCATAAGGTAAGATGAAGTGTATAAAGATATCACCTCCTAAATGGGTTTTGAGGTTTCCAGTGGGTAATACAGTAGATAATATGTCGTCTACAGTTTAAGCCAGCAGCATAACTGATCATCCTATTCTGAAGGCAACCATGTTATCCAATTGTTATCATTCATGGGGAGACTAGAGAGGAAAAGATCCTTCTGGGTACAGCTTCTATATGAAACATAGTTTGTGTGAGACATACACATTCACTTAAGGCTAGTATTCAAATCACCATCCTTAATTATAATTGTTGGCTGCAATGAATAATCTGTGGATGGTTTTGAGTTGCTGCCAAGGATAATATATTTCCGGGAGTAGATGGGGAGGAAAAATAAGCTTTATGGGAAGAGAAGCTCTTTTCCCATAAATGATGAATCAATCCATTATATTTGTGATAATCAATGCCCTGGATCCTCTTCATGTCAAGGCTGGGGGAGGGAAAATCTTAGTGAAGTAGCCAATCATTATTAATTCATTCATTGCACTATTATTAATCATGAGGAGCCAATGTGACATTAATGTGACTATAATGTAGGCTTCAATAAGAATTTCACTCTAGAATAGAAGCATGGTATAGATTTTGTTTTCTATCTTAGTTACCCAACAAGTGCTTATTAAAGATTTTAAGGGAAGAAGGGAACATTTTACATGCTTTATACTTGGGTATGGAACCAAAGGGAATTATATTGAGGGCTTATTTGTAAATTTCCTGTTTGGCCCAAGGGTTGTCTGAGAGACAGTCAGCACTTCTGATGGCAAAATGTTCTTCCAGGAAATATGTGTCCCTGAGGCTGCTGGGACAGGGGTGGCAGCAGAGGCAGAGGTTTCTGGGAAGGGAATCTCTAATGGCGCCTGTCATTTCTTAAAAGAAATTTGAGGGAGATAGATGAACAAGTCAATCCATAAAGCCTGACTACTGATCTTGAGTTTGAGAATTTTTCTGAAATGGCTTCAATCCAATCTTTTCAAATGTAATGAGGACTCACTTCTTGAAGGCTTTGAGGCAAAAGCCATCTCAATTCAACAGATCCAATGCTTCAACTATCAAGGGAAAAGTGCTCAGTGTCCATTCCTGCTGCTGTGGCCCTAGTTCAGGACACCATCTTGCTGCAAAAACCCAGCAGCTGGGTAATCTGGCAAGTGCTTGAGGCTACAGAAGCCAACAAGTTCCTCATGATCTTCCCTTCACATATACTGTCTACTCAACTCTTGTTCATGACAAACCAAGCAGCTCAGAATTCAGAATTCCTCTTGAAAACCACTTTGTTTCTGATTTCCCTGCCTTGTTTATGTCAACTTCTCTGCCTAGCATCTCCTTCCTCGGCACCCTTAGACTAGCTTTCCTCTTGTGCTTTAAAGTTTAAGTCAAGCATCAATCTTTTCAGAAAGCCCTTCCTATCATTCATTTCTATACTCTCTGAAGTGTTTGGACACATATCTATTGAAATGGTTCCCACACAGTTCAAATGACCATTTTGTCTTTCTCCCACCAAACCATGAATTTCTGAACACTTAATATTTCTAATTCATCTTTGTATCCTCAGCACTTAGTTGAATACCAGCCACATATTAGAGAATGAAAAAATGTTAAATGTATAAAAAACTGAGCACATGAACAAATATCCTAGCAGCATATTTGAATATAGGCCTTATTATTTTAAATTCTCTTTGGTTTTAGTAGGCTTATCAGTAGCACCCACTTAATTTTTCTTAGTATACTTATATAATTTCTTGGCTGTTTTACAATGTATTCATCCTTTTTTTTTCCTTGTTAATCACCAATGTTGTCATTTTATAATTCAGTCAATTCTCTGCTGCCCAGTCTAAGGATATCTACCATTAATTTTATCTTTCCCAAAAAAGTATTTCTTCTGTTGATTATGTTTGCACATATTTGAAAGAAAAACTCTGCTGTTGTAGCTTACTGTCATAATCCATGATTTCTCCATCTGTAAAACTGAAAAGCTAATAATAATTAGGTCTACATCTTGGGATTTGAAATGACATGATAGGTAGAAGATGTTTTCATAAAGCTGTGCTAATAAATGTCAGGCCTCTTCATTTTTTATGTCTCATACAGATTTTGATATACCTTGGAGTGAAGATAGGAATAAATTCCTTTCTCCTCTGGGTCAGTGTTCTTCTAATTTCCAAGTATATATGCATCTGACTTACCACAACTTATTTTTCATGGATCTTCTTCAAGCTCCTCAAATTTGATATGTCTAAACAAAACTGGAAATCTTCAAACGTATTTCTCCCTTTCCCTTTCTAAGTCAATCATACTAGCACTCTCAGTGGCTGAAGGCTAGAAACCATGTGGTCATCAGTGATGGCTTCCTTTCAGTCCCTTATTTGGTCAGTCACCTATTGCCGTCACTTCTACCTCCAAAGAATCTCTTCAGCATTTCCCTTCTTTCGCACCTCTAGGGCCTCTCTCTTAGGCCCTTATCATCTTGTGTTCAGCTTGTGTGGAAGCTCCAACTGGCCTCCTGCCTTCCAGGCTCTCCTCCCTCCAGTATGTCCTGTCTTTCCTGTTCTAAAACAAGTATTTAATCATATAAACTCTCTGCTCAACAGCCTTAAATGACACTTCATTCTTTATAGGACTAAGTTTGTAGTTCTTAGGCTGGAACATAAGGCCTTTTCTAATCTGTCCCCTAAAGACACTTCCATCTTCATTTCCTGTGTTGGAAACATGTTCTCTTTCCTCTGGTCACACACAGGGTTAGAACAGAGTACACTTGTACTGATGATGGCCTGGGAAGGTAGGGAAAAATACCTGTAAAAGGTCCATGGTTAGGCTGGGATTTTATGTATGTCATCTCCTTTCACCCTCACAAGAACTCCATGAGGAGGCTGTAAGTACCCCTATTTCAAAAAGAGAATAACAAAAACAGTAAAGCTTGGTCCAAAGGTGTTCCATGCCTAATGGTAGAATAGGCATTCAAACTGAGATCTATCTGCCTCAAAGATCTTACGATGTTTCTCAAAAGTGCTGTTTATTCACACTGTGTGCTCTTTCAAGGGGAGTTTTTCTCTTTCTGAAAACACTCTTGTCTCCTCTAATCTATTCCACCTGGTAATCTTTCTACTTGGTTTTTGTTGCCCAAATTTGCTACAATTTCTTCTATGAAATTTGTTCTATCTCCTTTTCTCTCTTAATGCTTCACACATAAGCCTCTATTGCTTATTGCATCTAATTGCAATTGTAATTACCAAACTGAGAAGCCTTCAAATGGCAAAGAGTATTTTACACATATTTGTAATCCCAGCACTTTATATAATGTCTGGCACATAATAGGAATTTTAAACATACTTGTTAAGAGATTGATTGAATGAACGTATTTCTAGAATGAGGGTATTAGGTATATACTTTCCTAGAAAATTCAGGTGTAAAATACATGTTTTACTCATCATCATTTTAAATCAAATTTTTAAGCAAATTACTCCAAATTTCCATCCTACTGAGCTGATGGTAAATTTAATGTTGGGAGATCTCAAATCTGGGAAACTTATGTGATGCTCAAAAAATGGCAACCAGGGTAAGGGCCTGGGTTTTAATTCCACTATGTTCACCCTATACTTTTCTATGAGGCCTACATGCCCTCATGGTCAGATGGTTCTACTGTTTGTGTCAAGGGGATCTTTGCTGAGGCAGAGAGACTAATGCCTCGGTTCTGTGCTCTTTCTTTCTTTTTTTTTTTTTTTTTGAGACAGAGTCTTGCTCTGTTGCCCAGTCTGGAGTGCAGTGGTGTGATCTTGGCTTACTGCAATCTCTGCCTCCTGGGTTCCAGGAATTCTCCTGCCTCTGCTTCCCAAGTAGCTGGGATTACTCACCACTCACCACTCACAACCATGCCCAGTTAATTTTTGTAGTTTTAGTAGAGATGGTGGTTCACCATGTTGGCCAGGCTGATCTCGAACTCCTGACCTCAAGTGATCCACCTGCCTTGGCCTCCCAAAGTGCTGGGATTACAGGCATGAACCACCGCACCCGGAATATCCTCACTCCTTGCTACTACTTTCACGGCCCACTTTCCTTCCCTTTATAGCTAGAGCTTGCCTCTGTCCTTCACCCTAGCATAATCCTTTCCCAGAGTTAATGAACACAAGCTGTCATAGAAGAAACGCAGGAGGGAAGTTTTGTTTAGCTGATCTCTGCTTTAGGTTCTGGAAACACAACTGCAATGGAGAGAAGCAGACACAAAGATCTTAGCTAGTTTTTTGTTTGTTTGTTTGTTTGTTTTTAATGAGAGAAAAGCAATAATACAGAGAATAAAAGTCTAACAGTGCTTATTCTTTATAATCCTTGTCAACTATGAATACAAAACACAAGTTAATATCTTAAGTTATAATCATCTAGACACTTGTTTTGGATACCACCTAGTACACTTTTTGGGAGTCGAATGGCAGTACAATATAGTAGTCGAAGCATGAATTCAGGAGCCAGGTTGCCTTGGGTTCAAATCCCAGTTCCATTACTTAATTGCTTATCTCTCTGTCTTTGTTTTCGTATCTACAACATGAGAATAATGGTAGCAGCTTCTTCATAAGATTGTGTGATTATTAAATTAGTTCAGTATGCAAAGCGCTTAGAACAATGCCTGGCACATAGAGAGTTTCATATACTGGTTAACTAATACTGTTGACCTTTGACTAATGCAGGGGTTATGGACACCAAACCCCATGCAGGAGAAAATTTGTGTGCAACTTTTGACTTCCCTAAATCTTAACTACTAATAGCCTACTGTTGACTAGAAGCCTTACTGATAACATAAACAGTTAATTAACACATATTTTGTATGCTGTATGTATTATATATGACATTCTTACAGTAAAGCTAGAGAAAAGAAAATGTTATTATGAAAATCATAAGACCGGTGGGGCGCGGTGGCTCACGCCTGTAATCCTAGCACTTTGGGAGGCCGAGGCAGGCGGATCACGAGGTCAGGAGATCAAGACCATCCTGGCGAACATGTTGAAACCCCGTCTCTACTAAAAATACAAAAAAATTAGCCAGGCATGGTGGCAGGTGCCTGTAGTCCCAGCTACTCTGGAGGCTGAGGCAGGAGAATGGCATGAACCTGGGGGGTGGAGCTTGGAGTGAGCGGAGATCACGGCACTGCACTCCAGCCTGGGCGACAGAGCAACACTCCATCTCAAAAAAAAAAAAAAAAAAAGAAAATCGTAAGAAAGAGAAAATATGTTTATTATTCATTAAGGGGAAGTAGATTATCATGAAGGTTTTCATCTCTGTGGTCTTCATGTTGAGTAGGCTGATGAGGAGGAGGAAACGGGGTTTGGTCTTGTTGTTGCAGGGGTGGCAGAAGCATAAGAGGTGGAGGAAGTGGAAGAGGAGGCAGGAGAGGCAGGTACACTCTGTGTAATTTTTATTTTTAAAAAATCCAAGTATAAGTGGACCTGCAGAGTTCAAACCTGTGATCTTTAAGGGTCAACTAAAATTCTATGAACTGTGCTCTTTAGATTTCTAATCCAATATTTTGGCTTGATCTCTTTGTGAATGACTTATACACCCAGATTTTTTTTTTTTAATCTGTGATCTCTCCTAAATACTCATTTCAAATTTTTAAATGGATGGTGAATAATGTTGTTAGATATCTTCTGACATTAAAACTCCCATGTTCAAAACCAAAGCTATCATTCCATCCAGATACCCCTATTTCATGAACTTTGTTTCCTTCTTCTCTGTGGCCCCCATAGCAAGTCAATAGGTCCTGTTGTATCTTCACTTATCTTCCTTTGCACTACCACCATGCTAGCTGGTCCAGACCTTATTAGCTAAGTCTGGACAAACAAAGTAGCATATGAATTGCTTCAAATTAGAAAGTATTTTGAATGGAATAAAAATGAAAACATGATTTTATCAAAATTTGTAGGTGTCACTTAAGCAGTATTGGGAAGGGGAATGTATAGTAGCACTAAATGCCTACATTCTAAAAGAAGAAAGCTCTCAAGTCAATGACTACATATACTACTTTAAGAAAACAGGGAAAAAGAAAGAAAATTAAGCTGAAGTAAGAAGAAAAAAAGAAATAATAAAGGCTAAATAAGAAGTCAAATAGAAAATAACAATAGAGAAAATTAATAAAACCAAAATCTCTAACTGTAGGATCAATAAAATTGATAAACCTTGAGTTAGACCCATCAAGAACAAAAAAGAGAGGAAAAAATTACCAGTATCAAGTGTGAGAGAGGTGTCTTCATTATAGATTTGACAGATATTAAAAGGATAAAAAGATATCATGAAAAATTCTATGCCAAAAATTTGACAACTTAAAGGAAATAGACAAATTTGTTGAAAAACACAAATGATTAAAGCTCATACAAGAAAAAATAGATAACCTGAATAGCTATATACCTGTAAAGAAATTGTATTTTCTCTTAAAAAGAACCCTTCCCTCAAGAAAACATTGTGTCCAAATGGCTTCACTGGTGAATTCTACCAAGTATTTAAGAAAGAGAAAATACCATTTCTATACAAACTCTTCCAGAAAATTGAAAGACATTGAATACTTTTCAACTTATTCCATGACTCCAGCACTGTGCTAATATCAAAACCAGAAAAAGACATTATAAGAAAAAAACTCTAGATACCAATATTTCACATTTATATAATGTGTTTAAAATCACATAGATTTAAACTATACATACATATTAAAATGTTCTGTACACTATTTTAATAATTTGAATCCAACAGTATATAAAGAAGATAATTCAAAACACCTAGTATGATTTAGTTCAGGAATGTAGGAGTAGTTTAACAATAAAAAATCAAGACTGAGTGTAGTGGTTCACACCTAAAATCCCAGCACTTTGGGAGGCCAAAGCAGGAGGATGGCTTGAGCCAAGGAGTTCAAGATCGGCCTTGGCAATGTAGCAAGACCCCATCTCTACAAAATAATAATAATCATAATAATAAAATAAAAACTAGTTGAGTGGGGTGGCACATGCCAGTAGTCCCAGCTACTCAAGAGGCTGAGGTGGGAAGATCACTTGAGCCCAGGAGGGTGAGGCCTGAGTGACAGAGCAGGATCTTGTCTCAAAAAACAAAACAAAATTTAAAAAATCAATATAATTCACCATATTAGCAAATTGACTGTCTTAGTCCATTTGGGATGCTATAACAAAACACCATAAACTAGAAACTGATTTCTCACAGTTCTGAAGGCTGTAAAGTCCCAGATCAGGGTGACAGCAGCTTTGGCCACATGAGGGCCTACTCATAAATAGCCCCTCTTGCTGTGTCTTCACATGTTGGAAATAACTAGCTAGCTTTCTGGGGGTCTATTTTATAAGGATATAAATTCCATTTATAATAACCTCCCACAGAGCCCACTTTCTAATACCATCATCTTGGGGATTAGGATTTTTAACATACAAGTTTTGTGGGGGAAATGAACATTCAGACCACAACACAGACTAAAAATTAAAAACAAGATGGTAACCTCATTAGACAGAAAAAGCATTTGATAAAATCTAACACCCATTCATAAATAATAAAAAAAAAACTCTCATCAAACTAGGAGGAGAAAGGATCTTTCCCAAACTGACAAAGGACATCTACAAAAACCTACAACTAATGTCATACTTAATGGTGAGAAGCTACATGCTTTCCTCCCAAGTTCAAGAACAAGACAAGGATGTCCCTACCACTTCTATTAAACATTAGGCAAGAAAGGAAATAAAAAGCATCGAGAGTGGAAAGCTAGATGTAAAACTGTCTTTATTCACAGATGACATGACTATGTAGACAATCCAATGAAATCTATTAAAAAGCTATAACTAAAAATTGATTTAGTGAAGTTACTATGTACAAGATTAATATGCAAAAATCACATGTATTCCACATCTTTGCAACTAAAATTGAATGTTTGAATTTTTTAAATACCATAATTCAAAAATATCAATAATTGATGTTATTTACAATAACACTGAGAATATGAAATATTTAGGAATAACTGACAAAAGATGTGTATGACTTGTAGTCTGAAAATTACAAAACACTGCAGAGACAAATTAAAGATGACCTAAATAATTAGAGAAGTATACCTTATTCAAAGATAGGAAGATTCAGCAACATTGAGGTGTCAGTTAGCCCCAAACTGATCCATAGATTTTTGGAGGAGGATGACCATATTCACTATTTTGACCAGGGTGCTTATTTTATAAGTATGCACATATGTCAAAATTTATCAAATTGTATACTTCAAATATGTGAGTTTTTTTGTATGTCAATTATACTTTAATAAAGCTGTTTAAAACAAACAAACAAACAAAACTTCCTTGATAGCTCTTCATAGCTTTCATGTGATAAAGTTGCATGTTTTTAATGGAAAAGCATGGGCTTTAAGATTTTCCTATCTGCTTAATTACTTCAGGAAAATCACTTCACCTCTGTTTAGTGTGGATTCCTCCATCGAACGGGAACAATAAAGTTTGGCCAAAACGGTTGTTGTTAGAAACAATAAAACATTTTATTTAAAGTGGCTAGGATAGTGCCTGTCACCTTGTATATGAAATGCCTTAAACTGGAGGTAAGCAATTATTAGCTGTTGGCTTAGAGATTATTCACTATTTAAAAGGAGGAGAGTAGCACATAAAAGAACTATTTCCCTTAGTTCACATTTTGCTTAGGGCTTATCCTGAGTTGATGTCACAAAATAATTTATAGAACCTTATGTCATACAATTTAAAATCTTACAGATGTTCACAATGCACATTATGATTTGTTACCATTACCTGAATTTTGTTACATTTTTGTTTGCAAAACTTCATTTATACAATCACAGCCTTACTATATTGAGAGGTAACTCTGTTTCCATTGACTTTTTAAAAATTAATGAATTTCAACCTAAAGCAAATATTGATAAACCATATATGCCATTTGAAATGTACAGTTTTCTTTCCTCCAAAGCAAATGCAGCAAAAACTTACATTTATCTATAAACTTTAGTAGTGAGTGTTACTAGCTTTATGACCATGGGCAAGTCATTAACATTCCTAGATACAAGTTTCTTAGTTTTTATACAGTAAGGTCTGGATCACATGACTTCCAAGATCATTGCCTGCTTCAAAATTGTATTGCTGAAATAGTATATAATTATTTGAATTTTTTGAGTGCTATCAAGTAAACAATCTTTGATATTTCAAAGCATATTGTTGAATATTTAAAATAATTATATAACTGTTGTTAGCATATATGTATGTCTTAACATAACACCATGATTGTAAATGTATAGAGATTTTTATTGGATAATTTGTATCAGCAGGGAATTCAGAGTTTTCAAATTTTAGAAAGAACTGATTAGAACTAATTGTATAATATTTAAAGAATACCATCACTCTAAAATAAATGCCAGTGAAAGGGGCATGAATTGGGTCATTCATTATTACCTTAAAGTTTTTATTTTATCAGTGTGCACAAAGATTTCATTTTTCTGATTTGGTATACATGGAATATTTACTTAGAATACTCAGTTTCATTCTATTTTAGAAGGTGATAGGATAAAAATGTACCCATATTGTACCTGGACTTGTCAGTAGGCCATATTTTATTTTGGGTTACAAAACAGAAAAATGAAACAATATAGGCAAGTAGGATTTATTCGTATAAGTGTTTGTGCACATGTACACATGTGGGTGCTATTGCTAAGTCTTAAAAAATCATAATAAATGGTAGGCAGTTTTGTTGTTTATTTGCCTCAGTATTAAAACTGTATCTTTAAACAATAAAAAGTACTGTTCTTTGTCTACTTGCCTAATTCATGTTTGTATACATGTTTGTAAATCCATACAAATATGCTTTGCTGAATACAATGTTGTAGAATTCACAACAGAAGATTTAAACTTAATTGTGTCTTTAATTTCTTAAGAATCAGATAAGGGATAATGAACTCATATATTAGTAAGTAAAAATACTCATGTACATTTATATATGCACATTTGTGTGTAAAAGTATGTGTGTATGCATATATACACAGAGAAAGAGAATGGGAGAGAAGGAGAGAGAGAGAGAGAGGTACACACATATGTATACATAAGAATTTAAGAATATGTTAAAAGAAACTGGTCAAAATCACAATAGAAGTTGAAGACAGCACTCACAAAATCCGCAAACTTCTAGATGATACCCGGAATAACTTTTTTTAGAGAGGGAAAAATAATTGTAAAATATATTGTGTTAATAAATCAGAAAAGGCGCTTGAAATAATCTCATAAAATGTTATAGCTTAAATAATGCCCTTCATCAGTATTCTTTGTTTAACATTTTATGTTTATTGATAAATGAAGATGCATTTAAATAATTCAAAGAAAACATTAGCTGCAAGCAAGGAATTAATAATTGATAGGACTGGAAGGACTCTTTTCACTTGGGAAATAGATAATATTAGCTTAATGTGGGGCTGTAGGAACAGAGGAAATGTAATGGATCTGCTTGCTTTAAACTGATGATGGTTATTGTGGTCTAAAAGTTGCTATAAAGGCAAAAGTGGGACAGCTCCGCAAGTGCAATAGATTTCGCTCATAGGAGCTGACAGTGCACATTGCGGTCTGATGTGCCAGATTTATAAATGGGAGGAGACCTAGTGATTATGACATAGACTAAAGAGATGAAAAGTAATAATAAATGCAATTTAACTATAATTGGAAACTAAGAAAAACCCTTTGAACATATCAAGAGGATAAAAATAAAGAGATTTTACTTTTCTCCTTCCTTGTACTTGAGGACAGAGGCCAGTGAGAACATGGCTACCTTGCTTTTGACAAGAAACACCCCTCGTGAGGTTAGAGCTATATTCTCACTGCAGTTTAGTCAGCAGCTCCAGCTGCATGTATGACAAAGCCAGCACCTTCAGGGAGTCATGAGGGATGAACACCCCCAGATAGAAGAGACACACATTGGCTAGTTTGATCTCACCTGTATTTGTCCTTCTCTAAATATTAGAGAAAATTGAGTTGTGCATATCTGGGCGTTCCAGAGGTCATTAATTTTGTCCTGCTTTCTCAGTCTCCTTGTCCTGTCCCCTCACTCCCCAGGCAAAAGCGTTATTCTTGAGAGTGCCCAGGGGAAGTTCAAACTGCTGCCTGGTAAATGCATCTTTGCCATTGGGAAGGACTCTATAATTTCTAATCTGGCATAATTTAAGTATATGTCTTTAATAGTTATATTTAATTCATCCTGGTCAAAACGAACCTCTAAATACGAATAGCCATTTCATCTCTCAAATTTGTCACTTTTGCCTTAGAAACATTAATTTTCAAAACTCTAGAAGTGGATTAGTTTCAGAAAAATTACCACTTTATGAAAATTTCAGCCACTTGCAAAGTCTACAGATTCTACATCCTACCCTCCTGGGCTGACATGAAATCTTAAATTCTTGTATACATTCCACTCAAAGGAAACAATAATGTATCTCACCATTTCTGTTTTAAATTGTGTTCTTAAATGTTATTAATTTTTTATTGTGGCAAAATAATATAAAACTTACCATCTTAATCATTTTAAGTGTACTGTTCATAATGTTGTACAACCGTCACCATCTATATCCATAACTCTTTTCACCTCATAAAACTAAAACTCTCTACCCATTATACAGTAACTCCCCACTACGCTCACCCCCCAGCCCCTGGCAACCACCATTCGGCTTTCTGTCTCTATGATTTTGACTAAGTACCTTATATAAGTGGAATCATATAATATTTGTCTTTTCATGTCTGGCTTATTTCACTAAGCATAATGTCATCAAGACTTACCCATGTTGTAGCATGTGTCTGCATTTCCTACTTTTTTAAGGTCGAATAATATTCCACTGTATGTCTATAACATATTGTATTACTCTGTTCTCATACTGCTAATAAAGACATACCCAAGACTGGGTAATTTATAAAGAAAAGGGGTTTAATTGGCTCACAGTTCCACAGGGCTGGAGAGGCCTCAGGAAATTTGCAATAATGGCAGAAGGAGAAGCAAACACGTCCTTTTTTACATGGCGGCAGGAAGGAGAAGAATGAGCAAAAGGGGGAAAAACCCCTTATAAAACCATCAGATCTTGTGGGAACTCACTATCACGAGAACAGCATGAGAGTCACAACCCACATGATTAAATTACCTTCCACTGGGTCCTTCCCACATGTGGGGATTATGGGAACTACAATTTAACATGAGATTTGGGTGGGGACACAGCCAAACCATATCACATATTGTGTGTATCCATTCACTCACTGATGGCTATTTGGGTCATCGTTTCTTTTGGTTAATTATTACAGGTCAAGTCCTTCTGCTGTCACCCAAGCTCTTCACACAAAACTCACAAGAGAGCACATACAACAACAGAAAAAAAAAGGAATTTCTATTTCTCCCAAGTTTCTGTTTCCTTATTTGAAGAAAAAAGAACTAAAATGGAGTCAGGATATCAAAAGCCTCCTGAGATGCAGGCAGGGAAAATAAACAGGTGTGGCAAGCTAGGTGGAGGGGGAAAACCAAAGTGAACAAAATGTGACCAACTATGGTACTTATGAGCTCTAGATCATTGTTGCCATGCAAAAATGTGAATTAGGCATTGCCATAGATTCAATTTTCAAGAGAAACCAGAAATATGGTTCTTATTTTGTGTGTGGCATTTCACAAGCTTTAAATGTCAGACCAAATTCAAAGAAACAAGTTTTGCTCAAATTAATCCATGTCGTGCAGGCCAAATAAATGTGTCTGTATGACCATAGGCTAGGGGAGTGACTCTATCCAGAAACCCTGAGTGCATCCTGAGCTCCCCACTTGCCCTCCCCACAAATGCATGAACTGACTTCCACTATGAAGTCTCTCATTCACCTAATGTCATTTTGATCATTCCTTTTACTTTGGAAGTCACCCTTCTCATAGTCACTAGTATTTTGCTATTGAGAGCTTAATGAAACTTTGCATTTTTAAAAGTATTCTTAAAATTAACTTTTTAACTAATCAAGAAAAACGTGGATTATTGTAAAAACTATAGAAATTGCCCATAATTTCACCACCTCAAAGCAATTAGTGTAACTAGTTTAATGTATTGCATTCTCTTTTATTTTCCTATCCATGTAAATTTTATATTGGATAGTAACTAAAATCATAGTGTATATTTAATTTTGTTGAGATGCTATTTTTAATTTGCTATGAGTTCTCTTGTGCAGACTTAAAGCAGTTTTAGAGAGAGGAATTACTCTTTACGTAGCTTTTAAAAATGTTTTTCTCCTAAATTCTGGACCCGATATCTTACTAATTGTCTTTATTGAGGGCAAAGATTGTGTGCTAGTTAACAAAGAGGCAAGTTAAAATTAGTTTAGGTCGTGGATGGTAGGTTAAGGTCAATGAACTTACAGACGTACAGGAAAATTTCAAGGCCAACTAGTAGATTGCTAGTAATCAGCTACTAACCTCTATTCTGAGTTTTCCAATTTCTTAACAAGATGTTTTTTAATTCATTCATTTATTCATCCACTTATTTCTTCATTTATTTAACTTTATTTTTAATCTTGCTGTTGGTGTTCTGGGCTTTGTGCCACATGCTGGCAATACACAGACAAATGTAGCACAAACTCAACCTCCTACCAACTTTTCCTCGTAGCAGAAGAGTTAAGTAAATGTATAACTAAATCCCACAAAAGCACTGGGACGTACTAGAGAGGCTTAAAGATCTGAGTTCCAAAACATGAATAGATGAATAATGCCTAAGTGGCATTATATATATATATATATATATATAAAATGTATATGTATATATATATAAAATGTATATGTATATATATAATATATATATATTATGTACATATATGTAATGTCCACTTATAATGCCAAAGTGGACCACAGCACATTAATAGAACTTCCTCATGACTTCCACTTCTTTCGTTGTCCACTTGGGACATTTGGATGGTTTGTGTATAACTTATTCTTCCACATGTTATTTTAAGTACATTTATAGCTTATTTTACACTCTTAATTTCTTGCTTTTTCTCACCTGGGATGACTTTCATTATTTTTTCCTTTGATGTATCTTTTCCACTTTGTAAATGCAATTCAATAATCCTCTTTTCTAGCTATTTGTCTTGAAATCTACCACTTACCTCTTGATTACACATTCATTATATCGAACATTAAAAAGCAGTTACATGTGCCAGTTTATATGACTATGTAAAACTTGTAGAATATCCACAGTGCTCAAAGAAGTGGCATTTTAGGTGAGATGCTGAATAATACTTAGTATGAGGCTGATTCCTTTAGACTCTTAGAATTTCTAAACCAGTCTCGAGGGTACTATAAAAGACAGAATCGAATGCCCAATTTATGCAGTTAGATAACATATTTAGCTTTTCAGCCTAGTGAAGTATTTTAGCTGGTACTGATTGAAGAGAGGACTGCATCTGTTCCAGCAGGGAGCAGCACACGTGAGAGCGTGATAAAGGCTTCTTGCTGTAGAATTGTCCCACTATCAATTATCCAATAAAACAGGATATCAAATGTCATCTGTAGATATAAATTTGAGAAGCCTAAAAATTCAAGGCAACTACTTATTTATGAAACAGGCATAGCATTTTGTAAGAACAACAGTTACAGTATGTTGTAAGAGCCTCTATCAATATGTAAGAAATTAGAAATTAAAATAGCTTATGTTAAAGTGTTGTGAATGATGGATAATAAATACAAAGCCCCTATCTTTCCTTCACCTTCCAACTTACTAACTGAAAAAGACGCACATAGTGAAACAATTGGAAAACAATACAGGACAAGAAAAAAATCACATCATTAATGTCCATTACATATTTCTACTCATTTAACTTCTCTGTTCCAGAAAAATTTGATGCATAAAATAAAACAAAATCTTTTGTTCTAGCTTGGCCACAGTAAACATCTGAGTGTGGTCAAGTTGTGAGAACACTCTAACCTCAGCTCATGATTCCCAGACGCTTCCAAACTGATTGAAAGTGGCCTGTTCCAGGAGAATGGCGTGAACCCGGGAGGCGGAGCTTGCAGTGAGCCGAGATCGCGCCACTGCAGTCCAGCCCGGGCGACAGAGCGAGACTCCGTCTCAAAAAAAAAGAAAGTGGCCTGTTCAACATTTAATGAAATTCACATTTCTGTGACTCATTAGTTTGGATATCTGGCTTTGCCTGATGGGTTAAATCAGAACATTTTATGTTAGTTAACTATTGTTCGCAAAGAGGAGAGAAAGAGGTAGGATAATATACTAAACTAAACAGCAGAATTCAAAGTAATTTCAGAAGTAATGGATCAATGGGAACCCAGTGAACCAAACCTGGATTTGAATCTCCTACAGACCTAAAGATTCCCCACGCTGCACATACAGAAGCTGGGCTGGGGTTAACAATATTCTCCTTGGCTTGAACCTCCACATCACTAACATTCTTTCCACAGTTGTTCATCACCACTTCTATGTGCTTCTATAGATATGTTCCTAATATTGGACTTCAGGAACTGCAGTGGCAGACAGCAACTTTTCTTTTCCCCAGCCACCATAGCCCCACTCAATATGACATTTAGACAGATGAGCCGGCAATACAGTAGTTACATGTGTCTGGGATTTGTTTTTTAAATTATATGTACTACTTTTAATAGCATGATTACAGCTGTTCAGTAAGTTATGCCTCTATACTGAAGAGGACCGAAATGAGAAGCAGGCCAGCTAAGAGGGCTGGGAGCAGCACGTTCCCCTTGTTATTGCCAGCTAGTGGGGAGAGAACATATGGCCACTTTACAAAGGTGAGTTACCAGCAAACAAGCAGGAATCCCAGAGAAATAGCTCCTAGCCTGATTTCTCCATTTAAATTCATTTACGCTCTCCTCTGTCAATTTTTCTTCTCTCTTATGTTGGATTACCTTTTAAAAAAAAAACAATTGAGGGTGAGAATATATAAAGAGAAACTTTTGCAAGCAGGAAAATAACTTAGGAAAGAAATTATCAGGGTGACACACTACCTGCAACTTATAAACAATGAAGAACTAGTCGGTGCAATTAAAGAATGTTATATTTGACACTAGAACAGGCAGACCTGCTCTGAAATTTTGGTTCTAAGGCTTGGTAGCTAAGGGGTCTTGTACAGGTCATGGAACCTCACTTTATCTAAGAATCTCTAGCTACAAAAGGAGCAAGGGCCATGTTCAAGTTTGCTGTAGGAATTAAGTAAAATAGCAGATGTAGCCAGGTCAGCATTATACCTACAGATGGCACATAGTAGGTACTCAAGGAATTACTATTATTGTTATTAATCTTCCAATGGCATTATTTTGCTTTCCTAGAAATAACAGAACCAGGGAGAATTTTGATTGAAGCTAAGAGGCCGAAAATGACCGCAAATTATAGTTTTCTCATGTCTAAAATGGGGATATCTGTGAGGATTACACAAAATAATCTATGCAAAAAAAAACCCCAGTAAAATTCCTGTTTCAAAGAAGTATTCAGCAAACAGATACAAATATTACAACAAGAGTCTGCAAAGTAAGTTTTAGTATGTGTGATTGCATGGTGTAGAAAAGGGAAAAGGAATTTTGAGTAAAATCATAATGTGGAGAACCTTGCTAAGAAGAATTTAACTGTATTTTCTTCATTTCCTCTAATCATTTTCAAGAAAACGAAAAGATAAATATTGTATCTAGTATCCTCCCTTGTTATTTAGGATTCTGGCTTCCTTTTGGATTTTTTAAAAACCTCATAGGCAAAATAATAAAAAATAAAAATATTGTATTTATTATGTCATTCAGGATTGCTTCCAAGTACACACATGCACACACATACACAAGGTTGCTGCCAAGTACACACACCACATGCACACACATTACAAGGTAAAATATAAAAAGCGGCGAAGAAATCAGAGTAAAAGAAAAATTAGAGTAGAAAAAATATGACATGACCAGAAGTGAAATTAACTGATGAAATGCACTCTGTAAAGTTTTGTAAGCTGGCTAGAGGAAGGCCATGGGTTTCATACTAGGCTTGCATCATAATTAAGTCAGCTAGATTTTTAACTATTCGGAGTGATTCTTGCCTCTCGCATGCTTGCTATCCCTAGAGTTTGAGTTTATATTGGAGGCACTAAAACAAATATCAGTATCTTTCCAATACAGGACACAATCTACAGAATTTCTGTTCATTTGGTTGAAATCTTCATGGTGCTTAGTTAAAACTATTCTGCATCCATTAGAAAAGTGAGGCTGAAATGCATATTCAGATGATGATCATAGTCAGAATGGGAGACACAGGGGACCAGCTGAGCATGGCTGACTAGAGACCATACCCCATCTGCCGCTCTGCTCCAGCCAGTCTCAGGAGCCCTAGGGGAGCCTGGGCTGGTGTGGTCAGCGTTTATTCATCAATCTCTTTATTTCTGGGGATTACTCAATTTAGCTTCTCAGATCTACTTCTTTTACTGGATAATGGGTGTAATAAAAGTATGTATGTAAGTAGATACATGAGATGATGACAAACATCCCAAACAGAAGAACAAACTGGTAGTTCTGCATAAAAAAGAGATACTAGATAAAAACAGTTTTCAAGGATGCTCCCTCATTTGACAAAATTACCATTGAGACTGCTATGAAGAGCATGCGTTCGTAGACAGCTTTTAAGTTTTAAAATGCTTTCATTTATGGAGATTATCAAACTTTTCCAGTTAAGAATCACAAACAGCAGACAAGAATGAATGATTAATGCTGGAGTTCCTGGAGTATGGGCCAAAGAAGTTCCCCCAAAGTAAGATTTTTTTGAAATTCTACATTTTATCTTAATGATTCACACAAAATCCATGATATAACTATCTTTATCTTAATAAAAAAGCCAAATTCAAAACTATTTCAACGATCTTACAAAATCTTATAGTAAAATTGACGCTCTAGGAAGATGCAATGTTGGTATCCCATGGTTTCAAGGACCTTGCAACCAGGAGTATGTGTACTTCATTGGAGGGGCAGGGGGCTACACATATTCCTCCAAATCTCATTCTAGCCTTTATGTGGAAGATGAATAAAGAATATTCTTGTTCTCATTTAGCAGATACAGAAAATTAAGCTCCAAGAAATAAAGTGCCTAATTCCCACTTCTAGTTAGTGAGGTCCTTGGGACTAAAATCAGTTCCATTTAACTTCTTGGCTTTGCCCCATTTGGAATCTCCAAATTCAGCTTCTCTGAACCTTCAGTTCAGACTTTGTGTGAATGTTTTTAGAACTTTAGGTCATCTTCCAAATTTTGGAGGTGAAAAATGCACCTAAAGAATCTCAAGATGTGAGATAGTCTTGCTGATGCTGATTACGTTTCACATTGTTTTATTTGTTTCTGATTGAGGGTAGCCAACCTACTGCATGTCATGAATTTGATGTGCTAAGTTCTGCTTCACCATATATTTGCTCTCTGATGATTATGTTCACAAACATCTACACAAAGGAATAGGCTTCTTTCTCTTTCATGTTGCAGTGACTGTGGTATAGATGGTTGACAATAGGGGATGAAAATTGCCCCTACTCTTTGAGATGACTGGTATTGAATGGAGCAGTCTTTGAAAGGCACCAACCCTTCCTAACTGATGGCGGTCTCTTGAAAGAGGCTTTTCCAAATTTGTCTTCTGAAAGTGTCATGGTTGGGGACAGTTCATAACCCTTTCTAATAGAGAAGATGGATTAGTTTTGACTCACTCTGTGTAAGAAGCTTGGTTGTGGTCCAGCTGGCAAGGTCATAAAGCAAAGTAATTACTTGAAAGCAAAAGGAAAAGATAAATATTGTATCTAGTATCCTCCCTTTTTATTTAGGATTCTGGCTTTCTCTAGGATTAAAAAAAAAAAAAAAACTCATCTTTTTAGGGTCAAGAAAAAATTTCCATGTTATCCCAGTGGAAAAATCCCACTTAACAGTGATTGTGGTATTAATAGTGGTATTCTTTATTTTCTTTGGAACACCTTTATCTGAATCATATTAATTAACTTAGTGCCAGAGTCCCAGAATCCACAAGGAATAGTATGTAAGACAGGTTAAAACATATAACTATGCAAAACGTGAAGCACATTCATTTCTTAAGACAACTGCTATTTAAATACATATGATACATCATCTCTATATCTTCTATGGTGATGAACGGCTAGAGAATATGTCACTGGCAAATAAATTACATAAGTAGAATAAGTATACACAAGATTGAGTTGACATTGTAGTATGCAATATTTTTATGGTTTTCAAAGGAGCAGAAGGGCAAAAGAATAGCTCAAATCTAAAAACATATTAGTTACATGACCTAATTCTTTATGTAAATGTTCTGAGATTAGCGACTAAATAAGAATTTATAACTATCAGAAGTGAGCCAAAAGGTTTCATGACTTGTTTAAAACACTCATCATAGGTTTATCTAACAAATAATGTTATAATAGGCTTCGTCATACACTGCTGAGAAGTTTAGAATTTGGTGAAACTAAGAGAAGTTAGAAAAATGTAGGGCACTAATGCTAAAATGCTTTTAATGTATCAATTTTCCTCTCAATGATTAATCTTCTCATAGTTTTTAGGATTAAAAATTAAGAATCATCTTCATATGTGAAATAACTCATCCAAACTATATAATCCCACCAAAAATGCTTCCTAGAAAAACAGACCTCTAGGAAAATACACATCTCTCTTTTTAAATTGCTCTTAGTAATTCACTGTAATTCAGCCTATGAAAACCTTTTCAGTGGTAGGCTCTACTTAGCAGGCACAAAGCTGGAGAAGGACACCACCTCACCCATGGGTATTAGGCAAAGGGATTGATTGCTGGGTCAGAGCTACTCAAAGTAGGATTTTAGAGGGTGTAAACCTGTATGTATTTGACAGTTTAACAACATGGCAGTTATCTATACTTCTGCATAGAACTTAGAATGTGGGATAGAAATATATATTTTCTATACAGTTCTACACCTTTGCTACTCAGTTTTAAAAGCTGGTGATGGTGATCTTTCAGAAATCAAGCAAGGACAGTCCCTGAGTTAAGATGGTACAACTTATGATTTTTCACCTCTATGATGGTGTAGAAATGATGTGCGTTCAGTAGAAATCTACTTTGAGTACCCACACAACCATTCTGTTTTTTACTTTCAGTACAATATTCAATACATTACATGAGATATTCAACATACTATTATAAAATAGGGTGGGTATTATATAATTTTGCCCCGCTGTAGGCTAATGAAAGTCTTCTCAGCACATTTAACATAGTCTAGGCTGAGCTATGATGTTTAGCAGGTTAGGAGTATTAAGTGCATTTTGATGTATGGTATTTTCAACTTAGGATGTGTTTCTTAGGATGTAACCCCATCATAAGTCAAGGAGTATCTGTATATGTCCCACAGTTAACATACCTTCTAGTACAATAATACTATAGGAAGAGTATGCTAGGGATTATATGGAAACTATTTGGTAATGAACACAGCATAGGCAGTGACCAATGATGAAAAATGCCTGTTGCGGTTCAAGTCCAGGCAGCCCTTTGCTGGTCCAAGCTTCAGTCCTTTAGTTTCTGGATTTTCTCATGGGAGACATGCTGGTCTTAAACGGAAAAGGCTGTGAGGGTTTCGGTCAAGGCAGTGGCTAATTTTTGAGTATACAACAATATCTCAATATTTTAACTTCTAGTACAGTTGTATCACTTCACGCCGTGGAATATTACCCGTGGTATTATGTAGTAATATCACGGAGAGGTTAATTTGGTTTCTGGGGCTGCTGTTGGAATCTAATTTTAAGTTTTCCTGGAGAAAAGCATTCTGAGTTCTTTTTCCTATTTATAACCTTTACGTTACTGTTACAAATCAGTTTGAAACACAAACTGACTTTTACTTTGGACACCATCTGTGACATGATATTATACTGCCACCTGTGATTTATGCAAGAGATGCATTTCTTCCTCTAACCTGAGGCAATAGGAAGGAAATACATTTTGGTTAATAATAATAATCTTTCTCAAGCTCTTCACCTAGCTAAATAATAACTGTCTACATGGCTTCTTAAACATGACTTCTCTACTTCATAAGCTTTAAAAATGAAGCATACATCTAGCTATTTAAGGTTTTCAAATTCCAGAGTTCACTCTAGCTTATGAAATTCTACTTAAATAAGTAAGGCAAATATGCGGCTATGGTAGGAAAGGTCTGACCAAATGCAGAAGATGATCAGCAAAAGGTCTTGCAAGATTGGCCACACTCTCCTGCCTTTATTCAGGACCACATGTCTAACGTTTAGCAATTGGCATTGCCTAGACCTGAACTGTCCAACACAATAGCCACTAGCCACATGTAGGGATTTAAATTCAAATGCATACTTGATAAGATTAAGCAAAATTAAAAATATAGTTCCTCAGTCACATATTTCAAGTGCTCACTTAGCAACCTATGGCTGGTGGCTAACATGTCGGACAGCAGGGTAAAATTCTATTTTATTACAGACAGTCCTATTGGACACTCCTGGTCCAGAGGTTCATTACATCTCATTTTTATTTCACTTAATAAAGATAAAAATATCTCATCTTTTCCTATCTCCAGAGGAGTGAGAAACAGGTTGGCGTATCATTTCAAAGTTATGTTTAGGTTTCTAAAAATGGTTATTGTCATGTTTTTCACTTGTGTGCTTTTTCTTCTTCTTCTTTTTCTTTTTTTTCCTTGGTTGAGACGGAGTCTTGCTCTGTTGCCCAGGGTGGAGTGCAGTGACACGATCTCGGCTCACTGCAACTTCTGCCTCCTGGGTTCAAGCAATTCTCCTGCCTCAGCCTCCCGAGTAGCTGGGACTACAGGTGCTTGCCACCACGCCCGGCTACTTTTTTTTAATTATTATTTTTAGTAGAAATGGGGTTTCACCATGTTGGCCAGGCTGGTCTCGAACTCCTGACCTCAAGTGATCTGCCCGCCTCTGCCTCGGTAACGTGGATTTAATATTGAATATATCATAATGTGGCTCTAAAAATTCATTTAGATACATTTCTGTTAAAAATCATAAGACATTGACTTTTTAATCACTCTCCTCGCTCCCTCCCCACCCCCAAATTAAGATTTGTCTTTATTCTTCTTAATTCTTTTTATTCTGGATAAAAACTAATATTCAGATAATTTTCTTATGTTGCCTAAATGTAGACTTACCTAGAACAAGGGATAGGCTTTTGAACTAAATTCAAGTTTTCCTCCACAGCATTCAGGAAAACTGGTTTGCAGGGGTAGACACCTGCAACATTCTCCTAGACAATACCTGAATGCTGAATAATTTGTTCTTGCCTCAGTGATCCTTGACTACACCACTTTGATGAAAAATAGGGAGAAAATTTCACCCACTGTTTGAGCTACATGAGGCCCTGCTCGGGTGAGATCAGACGCTTCCTTGGATTGACTGATTCTTTTGGCTTCATCTATTGATCTGTGAAGGAATGCTACTTGAACACCAGCCATATCTTAATTCTCCTCTTGGGATCACCAGACAACACAAGTAGAACAGAGTCCTCCTTTTGCAATGATTTTATCAGCGCCCTCTGGTTCTTTCACCTGCCATGAAAGGCGGTGCCTCTTAAGAAAAATTTCCAGGGTGTAAATTTAATCCATGTGACTTTAGAGCCTGGCAGACAGAACTGTAGATTAGAGTCTTTAGAGTTTTGCCCTTGGCTGTGATAGGAATTTGCTGGAACTGGGCTGGGGATGTTGTTGAAAGGATGTTTTCTCCCAACTGGCTGACATTCAGTGTGCCTGCATGGTATTGATACAGTATTGGCATTAACAATGTCATTTCTAGCAGTCTCATTTTTTAGATGTTGATATTAAGGGTGCAAATTTTGTTTATTTTTGCAGTGTTAGAGGAAAAGAATAAAAATTTCTTGATGCTTACAGTATACAGGATTTGATATGCCAAGACAAATTCCTTAAGCTAATTTCCCCTTGAAAATATTTGAGTACTCTGGGGAAATGAACAAAAAAAAAAAAAAAGAAAAGAAAATATTTGAGTACTAATTTAAAAAATGGGTGTTGTAGATTTTTGTTGTTTGCATTAAGTTATATTTAAAATAAATATGCAAAGGTAAGAGAGAAATTATATCAATTGCACTGACTCAATTTCTGGACTGTAACTAGTCCAGATAATCCAGGCATTTTAATTCTATTGTGCTTTGTGAGTTTAAATTTAAAAAAACTATCATCTTCAAAGCTTTTTTGAATTGCCAGAAAAGCTTCATTTTAGTCCTTCAGTTTTCTTTTTGAGCCAAGGATCATAGCCTCCCCTTACTGTTCCTGAAATATATCCATCAAGTCGTTTTTAGTATAATTGTGTTTACAGACAATGGTGAAGACAACTATTTAATCACATTTTCTCATGTTTTAAAAAGCAGATAAATTTAGCTTGTTAGACTCAAAAGGATAAACCACTGCCAACACATACATGTCAACAAATCAAATGCCCAATTCTGATGATCTCTCCTGCTGAAATTCTCACTTATAAATCTGTTTTCTATTCTTGCACTATCTTTTTCCTGGGCCATTATGATAACCTCCTAAAAATTCTCTCTACGTTCCTATATTCATTTGTCTATGAAATTCATCTGCCTAAAATGTAATTCTAATTACATTGCAACAGAGGTCCCTGTCTGAAAGTTTAATTGGTTAAGTATTGTGCAACTCTCTTAGTCTGGAGGTCAGATTCAAAGCTCCCCCTGGTCTGTCCTCAAATAGCTTTTCTTGTCTTAGCTCTCCGTGCTCCTTGAGCGTAGGCCTGGGTTTTATCAGTCTTATTTCATGAATGCCACATAACATTGCCTGGCACAGAGGTGGTGCTCAAGAAAACGTGCTGAAATTTCCTAAGCTACCTATAGCTGTTGATTGAAAAAGATCCCAACAGCCTCCCCTCCCACTCTCATATCTTTGCTTACATTGCCCTCCGTACCTAAAATGACATCTTTTCCTCCATCTCCTCTTTACACCTTACAGCTCACTCTCTTAAGACACATTTTAAATGTTTTCTTTCCCAGAAATCGTCTCTGATATTAAAACTGAATATGCTCTCTCCTCAGAATGTCTGAAATCCTTTTTAGAACACTTATTGCACATACCACATTCTGCATTATGTTACAGCTACTTGTCGATGTGTCTTAATTACCCTACTAGATTCTAAGTATTTTGGGGACTAGAAATTGTGTTATAATCATTTTCTGCCTTATCCACAGTGTCTAATATAATATTATTAATCAAGCAGTAAGCAAACTCTGTCCCATTTTGAGCACAAATTGTGTAAGTCACTTATTATGTAATAGACAACCTAAAAAATATCAAAGAAACCATATCTTGTACACATAGATAGTGTCTTTCAAACTTTTATGCTCACATCACAGTATTTCTGGTTTAATAATACCTTAAATCTAGCCATTTATAAAGATATTAAATACATACAAATTAGCTCAGATGAACCAAAATGACAAATTGTTTTTCATGTAAAAAATTGATCAAATTCAACCTAAGAAAATATTCTATATCTAATTAATTCCTGATAATGTAGATAGAAATTTCATTTAATCATTAATTGTTCCTTGCTGGGAAATGATGTTTTTCCTCCAGTTACTCAGAGTCAGGCTCTCTCCACCTCTGTGTCCTTTCTGGGGGTTACATTCCTGACCTCCCTGACTAGTGGTGGGTCTTTCCTATGCCCTCGGGGTTTACTTCCCAGCCAACTGATGTTCTGCATGGACTTTTTGTTCTTAACTTTATAACATGTGAATTTGTAGCTTCTCTTTGTCACAGGTTTTGGCTATCTCTCTTCACAATGAACAACTCATGGATTAACAACCTTACTTTTGAGAAGAGTTAAATTCCAGACATTCTATTTGGAGGGAAGGCAATTCCAGAGAATAAACTCTCCTTCCTCTATTGTATTAACCCATCTTCCACTTAATACCAGATATACAAAGTGATGAGTGACTGTGTAACACACTGCCTTTATGGTTGAGAACTCAGGGGCTGTAGTCAAGTGGCACTGGATTCAAATGCTGATTCTGCCCCACACTGGCCGCAGGACTTTGGTCACGTTACTTAACTTCTCAGAGCTTTACAGGTGGGAATAAGAGTACCTGAGGTCATGTATGTAAAACACTTAACTCTATACCTGGCAGGGAGTAGCCATTTAGTAAATGGTAGTTATTTGTTATTATATGTATAAAGTTGGGTTTGCAGCAAGGAGGAAAGAACATTCCAGATCAGGAACCAAAAGCTACAGAGATTAAAGGGACCAGAATGCAAATAAGGATGAACAGGGTCTAGTCAACCTGAACTTTGCCTTCCAGGGGACTATTGGCAATGTCTAGAGACATTTTTTGGTTGTCACAAGAGAGAGTGTCATTGGCCTCTGGTGGGTAGAAGCCAGATTCTGCTAAACATTCTGCAATGCACAAGACAGCCCCCGACAACAAAGAATGACTCAAAGTGTCAATAGTACCAACACTGAGAAACTCTGAATTAGATGGATTTGCAAGGAATATACAGTTGGTCATGTCTTATACTTCTTTGTACACTCAAAGATTTATACAAAGTAAATATTTATTCATTAATTATTGATTTATTAATTTGGAAAAATTAGATCAGCATAAGATGTGTTTTCCCTCAAGATTTTTCCAGGGCATGTATGCATTGGCAGCATTTACTCTGCTTCTGGCTCTGGAAATTGGCAATTTTGAAAAAAAAGACCAAGTCAGTAGCCCTTTTTCTCCCTTAAGTGCAAAACCAAATTGTTACTCTAATTTATTCGACAGATTTACATGAAAAAAAAACTTAATTTTAGGGATCTTACAAAGAATGCCATGATCTGAATTCCATTGATGAAAAGCAAAAAAAAAAAAAAAAAAAAGAAAAAAAAGAAATAGATTCAGAATGTCAGTTTGCCCTTAAGTGATGTATTAGCTACAAGAATCTCATTACAATTTGATGCCTGAATCCCTTGAAGGAAAGATCTTATATTGTGAAGGTAGCATATGTGTCATGTGATGTAAGTACTTACTTTTATTGAATAGGTAAGTATATAATAGCTAAAAGCCCCATAAATCAGCTAAATGTTCTCTCAATTTATAGAGAATATTTGATCGGAGAACATTACTGTCTGGTGAACGACGGGGAGGAAAAGGAGACATGAAATGCAATAGAGATGGATATGATGACTAATTCCTTTCGATTCAGAGTATCAGATTTCAAGTCACAAACGGACAACCTGCACTGTACTGTCCATAGACTGCCCAGGCAGTTTTAAAAATTTAAGACTTGCATATTAGATGTGGTGAATGGGGAGTTACATGCCTATAGCCAAATCACTCCAGAGGGACATCCAAAAATAACGGGAGAGGATAGATGCTGCGTAGATATATTCAAGGAAGTCATTCTTCATTGGACTTTTTATTTAAGCAAATTGAATGGTGATGAAAGAAAAAAGCAACTATATGGTCAATATCTGTCAGAGAGCCTTGTTCATCAGCAAGGCAAGGAAATATTGTCTGGCAGCTAGGAATGAAGGATACATTTAAATGGCCCAGAAGGTAACCTGGTATTTGCCTAGAGGTCAGAAGCATGACTGGGATTATTTTCCTTTTTTTCATAGAAAAAGGAAGGCAGCAATTTCTTCCCAACCACGGACATTCTTCAGTCCCTTTCTCTGCATCTTTTACTTTCTAACATTGACAGGTTCTCATGCATTGAAATGTTCATCCTTTGACCTTATTTCCTTTAATAATTAGCACCTTACTTCTTTTCTATTTTCTGCTGCCAAATACTTGAATGAGAAATCTAAAGCTACTGCCTTCATTTCTTCATCAACCTCCTAACCCCTCTGCAATCTGGCTTTTATCCCCACACGGATACCACTTTCTTAGGCACAAGAGATCTTTTTTGGGGCAGTAGAAGTGTGCATTGTGGATAAAAACCTTGCACCTGGCATGAGATTTTAGTTTAAATCCTTGCTTTTTTGCTTACTAGGATGTTACTTAAACATACCATGCCTCAGTTTCCTCACCTGAGTGGGACTAACAATGGGACCAACCTCATAGGTTGGTATCAAGATTAACAGACAAATTGTGTGTAAATTCCGTATCATGCTGTGTTAGTCAGGGTTCGCCAGAGAAACAGAACCAATAGGATGTGTGCATGTGTGTGTGTTTGCATGTGGATTTGTGTGGGGCAAGGGGAGAGAAAGTAAAGAATTGGCTCAAATGATTATGGAGGCTGGCAAGTCCCAAAGTGAGACAGCAAGCTGGAAACCCAGGAGGGCTGATGGTGTAGTTACAGTCTGCAGGAAAGTAGGCTTGAGTCCTAGAAAAAGCTGATGTTTCAGTTTGAGACCAAAGGCAGGAACTAGGGGAAGGGCAGGCTTTTAGTTCTATTCAGGTCTAACCCATTGGATAAAACCCACCCTCTTTAGGGTGAGCAATCTGCTTTGCTCTGTCTACAGATTCAAATGTTAATCTCATCCAAAAACACTCTCACAGACACACCTAGAATAATGTTTGACCAAATGTCTGAGCATCTGTGGCCCAGACAAGCTAATACATAAAAATCACACTAGGTGTTCAATATTTAGTAAATGTTCAGTAAACATTCACTATTACCCAGAGGCCTTAAACTGATGTTTCATTAGCTAAACCCATCTTCCAGAAGTACTTGATTAGACAGCAATTTTTTTTTTTTTTTTTTGAGACGGAGTCTCTCACTGTCGCCCAGGCTGGAGTGCAGTGGCGCGATCTCAGCTCACGGCAAGCTCTGCCTCCCAGGTTCAAGCGATTCTCCTGCCTCGGCCTCCCGAGTAGCTGGGACTACAGGCGCCCACCACCACACCCGGCTAATTTTTTGTATTTTTAGTAGAGACGGGGTTTCACCGTGTTAGCCAGGGTGGTCTCGATCTCCTGACCTCGTGATCCACCCGCCTCGGCCTCCCAAAGCCCTGGGATTACAGGCTTGAGCCACCGTGCCCAGCCGACAGCAATGTTTTGCTTATTATTACTTTTGAAATTGTGAATTGAGGGCTTGTAACTAGGGAGGCACTCACCAGTGGGCCTTAGGTGAGATCACTCCTGATAGCTCTGTATCAGGCTGCTTCTCACTTCTACGTCACATGCTTCTTTGAGCACTTCAGTTTACAACTCCAACTAACTACCCAAAGGCAGTTGTCTTTTCTTATTCTTCATCTTACAGACCACTCTGAAAAACTGAATAATACAGAAAATTCTCCTGGTTCTCCTAATTACTCAAACACTTCTTTCTCTTGCTCTAGTTTTTTTGTTTTTTGTTTTTTTTTTGACTTCCTGACCCCAACTATACTTTGGAATTTATCCTTTGTCATCTCCTAACTCATTTAGGCTTTGAGCTGATGTACTTACCCTCAAGCAGTTTATGATCTAATTAGGAAGACAAAATCACGATGTGAAGCAAAAACACAAATCTAATGCAAAATCTCCAGCAACTCTCATAGCCTTTCACATAACAAAATCTAGTAAAGGTTTGATGGATGGGTAGATGTTTCGATGAATGAATAAATAATAAATGAATGAATAATTACAGAGAAGGAGCCAAATTAGGACTAGAAAAATCAGAGAAGACTGTAGGAAAGTGCATGAAAGATTTGCATTAGTCTTGAAGACAGCATAGAATAGAGCAGCAAGTTGAAGAGGAGAAAACCTTCCGGGCAAAGGCAACAGAGTAAGTTTAGATTTGGAAATAAAAATAAGAAGTTGTTTTTGGTGCTCTCCCATATACAGTTTTCTTATCTGTACAATGAGCTTGATAACAGAAAGCACTTTATATGATTGCAAAATTTGAGTAGTTAATATTTTAAAGTGTTTCTTCCAAAGAATAAGCATTCAATAAATGTTCAATTACAATTATTACATTTATAGAAAATAGTCCATAAAATATCTATTTACAAGAAAACATGCCAAGCAGCTATTCACTAATATTAAAGTGTGCATTGTTTTATTATTTACTATGCTGAGGAGTATTTGAAAAGTGCTAAACCATTTTCAGAAACAAGAGGATACTTAAAAATACCATGTTCTTACCTGTTGCTGCTTACCTTCAATAATTTAGAGTATATATTATTTAAAACTGCTGCTCTTGTAGTAACCTATAGCGTGATAAATTTGGGTATTAGCTGCTTCTGAACTTTTGAACTTGTTGTGGGATTGAATCTACAACCAATACAGGAATGTTTCTTGTCATTTTATAATTCATGAAGTTAAATACCTTCTGCTTGCTATGATTATTGAGGGAAAAGGTATTGAACTGGTAGGCCTGAACTCCAAATGGATCTTTCATATACCGAGAAAATGTTGATTTGTGAAAGCTCTGTTGTACATCTCCTTGGGTTTATCACCTAGTAAGATTTATACTGTGGCAAAAATAGCAGTGCAGCCCAGGTCTGCCCTCTCATTCTGAGGCTTCAGCTGTTTGCTGGGGCCTAGTTTTCTCCTCTTACTTATTTTTCCCCAGATATGTCTTAATTGATGTAACACATTCACATCCAAATCTTCAAAAATTACATTTCCTCAATACATTTTTTTTAAGTTCTAAAACTTTCTAAAATCTCATTTAGCCTTAATTTATCCATTGGACACATACTCTTTAACAGGCCTGGTGCTAAGTGGTAGAAACATAAACACAACCATAACAAGACCCCTCATTTCAAGGATACACTTTTTCGTGTTGTGGAGACAGAGAGATAAATTATATGACATGGTGAAATGCTAGAGCACAGATGCTGGAATCACTCACACTGGGGGAGCCAGGGAAGACACCATGGAGGGGCTGGCATTTAAGCAGAAGCTGAAGGGTGGCAGGGGTAGAAGGACATGTGCGCAAAAGACTGGTGGGGAATGGTGATGTCTTTGGTGAGGTCTGCAGGAAAGTGGAAGGAAATAAAGTTGAACCAATGAGTAGAGTCTGGGGGAGGGTTAGGCACATCGTATAGAACCTACCATGTCTAGCTAAGAAATTTTGAATTTTATAAAACATTTATTACATTTTTTTCCCAAACTAATTCTGTCTATACATGAAACTTTTATAATTCCATCCCTCCACTCAGTGTACTCATTCTTTAGGTCGTATCAGGTACTCCATAAGTTGCATACGGCACAAAGGTGTATTTTGTTTGTTTGCTGATGCTTTTATTTAATTTCTTTCTTTTAAGAGATTTTAATCAGCAAAGTGTGGACAAAATTGAAAGTTGCTTAATTACAGTTTTGGACAATATTCTATTTCCTTCATGAACTATTAGAACAATTCTGTTGTTCTAATTCAACTTGACCTTCACTTAAGTATGGAATGTTATCAGAGCCAGAAAAAAAAAATCTGTTTATAAGTAAAAGGCAGAGATCCTATCAACTTACCTTCACAAACATTCTCATCGCCATCTCTATTTAAGGTTTATGGCTCTTTCTATCCAGCTGGACAATATTCTTTTAAATTCTGGTGTTCTTTATTATTCCTGTTTCCTAATTCAGTGTCAGACTTTCTATTCAGCCATTTGAACTGGGCTCACTAGCTTATTAATATATAATTTATGGAATACTTGCTGTGGTAGTTACAGCTAGGTTCTGGAGTACTAAGTTCAATGAGACCTTGTCCTACCTTCAAGTAGTTTATGGTTCAGTGTGAGAAGCAGATGTGAAAGAGTAAGCTCAGGAGAGTGTGACACAGGCCTACACACAGGGCAAGGCATAGTGATGATAAAACTTGTCATGGTAGTAGGAGACATATGAGCTGAGCTTTAAAGGATGTGTTGGCTTAAAAATTGTTGGGGGTGCAGGTGATAGATGTACACTGTTAGTAGTCCGGGCGCGGTGGCTCAAGCCTGTAATCCCAGCACTTTGGGAGGCCGAGGCGGGCGGATCACGAGGTAAGGAGATCGAGACCCTCCTGGCTAACACGGTGAAACCCCGTCTCTACTAAAAATACAAAAAATTGGCCGGGTGTGTTGGCGGGCGCCTGTAGTCCCAGCTACTCGGGAGGCTGAGGCGGGAGAATGGCGTGAACCCGGGAGGCGGAGCTTGCAGTGAGCCGAGATCGCGCCACTGCACTCCAGCCTGGGGCACAGAGCAAGACTCCGTCTCACACACACACAAAAAAGAAGGACCTGAGTCCTTCTACATTAGCCTCTAAGTGTTTGATTATACAAAGAACAAACACAGCTAGAAGAACAAAGACTCAGGTCAAAATTCTAAGTTAACTTTTACGTAATGTCTTAACTTTTAAAGCTTTCTATCCAGTGAGTAGTATCCTCAGATTCCCAAAGGAATGAAAAAGAGAAAAAATCCAAAATAATATTAATGGTCATGGTGCAGTATCACCTGTTTCTATTGTGTCCACAGCAATTTGTCTACCAGATTCTGATTCAATGAACAAGTAAGGGGGAGGTAGGTTAGAAGAAATAGAATGATGCTCCCTAAAGGAAACGGTCTGTTTTCATCTGCTGTCTCACTGCCGCGAGATCAGGTGTGTGCAGACTGTGAGGTTCCATGGTGTAATTGTTAGCATGCTGGATTCGGAACCCAGTAAGTGTGTCAGGGAATGGGTAGAATACATAGTTAAGTCAAAAGGGCTCTTTGGGTTTTGGCTCACTGTCCTCTAGATTTCTCTCTCTCCATCATCTACCTCTTCTAAATTTCTCTTAAAGGAGGGAACGTCTAGAGAGAAATATTCTACAAAATGACTTTAAAATAATTCAATAATTCTTTAAATAAAAAGACAGTTTCACACAACCAGAACCACTGTGCCGCAACCTTATGGCAGAAAGAAAACTGGATCTTAATTTTTGTATGTTTTACACAGATTGAAAGGAAACAGAGACATTTGATAATATTTAATTAAAGAACTATATCGTTTACACAGCCCAGGAAAGTTTTTCACCCTCTAGTATTCTTGAGTATTTACTGTATTCCAAGTCTTAGGCTAAATTTCTTTACCTACAAAATGTCATTCAATCTGCACAGTAATTTTATCAAGTAGATAGTAATAATATTCCTAATGAGGAAACTGAGGCTCACTTAGGTCTAGATCTTGGCCAATAGTACATGACCAGTAAGTGGTAAAGTTGGGATTTCTGCTTGAGAGTATTATTTTAAAACATCTTTTCTTCAACCCTAGCCAACTCCCTTTACTTGTAGCACTGGCCATGTTCTATATGTATTTCCATTTTTAACTTACCATTTTTGCTCATACCTGCAAACTTCACCATCTAAAGAACAAAATTTACAAAATCAAAACTTGATTATTTTATTATCTTGAGTCATCAACTATTTTTCAGGACTTTCTGTGATTTTATTTATACATTGAAAATGAATAGCTGTAATAAAATAGAATCTTTAATGGTGAAAATTTACTTAAGATTTCTATTCATTATTTCTTTTTGGGGGGGAGGCTCTACTTTATTTATTTATTTATATTTTATTTTAAGTTCCAGGATACATGTGCAGAATGTGCAGGTTTGTTACATAGGTATACATGTGCCATGGTGGTTTGCTGCACCTATTGACCTGTTATCTGAGTGTTAAGCCCTTCGTGCGTCAGGTATTTGCCCTAATGGTCTCCCTCTCCTTGCCCCCCACCCCCTGACAGACCCTGATGTGTATTGTTTTTCTCCCTGTGTCCATGTTTTCTCACTGTTCAACTCCCACTTATGGAGTGAGAACATGTGGTGTCTGGTTTTCTGTTCCTGTGTTAATTTGCTGAGAATGGAGCCATCGATTATTTAAGAGGTAAGTTTATTTTAGATAACTAAGTAAAAGGATTCCATATGCATACAATATCACACATACATATATAGAATAAAAGTAGTAAGGAATTCCTTTAATAACAAAGGAAGCAGTCTTCAAATTACTTGTAGCCTGAAGGAGGAAAAAGTGATGCAAGACAAGACTGCCTCCCACCAAACTCCGTGGGGCATCCAGGTGATGAACCCTGTTTGCTCCTAAGTGAATGCCATCACTTTGGCAGGAAGTGGGGCTTTACAAGTGAATTCTGGAGCACCACGTTTTGTTGGGAAGCCCATACTTTGCATTTCTTAACATACGCTTCAATTGCCTATAGCTGAAAAAATATATTTAGATCATACTGAGACTGTTTTGGGTAATGCTGTGTTTGTTTTCCATGGCTAAGTGCTATGTGCAAATAGGAACGTGTGTGTTGAAAGGATCCGTTGCAGGATGTAGCAAGGGAACAAAAGGCAGTGACATGGATCCGGGGTTCAGTGCCTGGTTGTAAGAAAAGATTTTGTGTGAATCTAAGAAAATCTATGTTTTTTAAAAAAGAAATTTATAAAAGACATTGAAGAAGAGTGATCATTTGCATTAGAAGACAGATAAACAGCTAAGGTGCTCTTTTGATGCTTGCCGCCTCTTTCAGCTATTCTGCTATTGGTGGGCCCCAACTCTCTTCTCTGCTTTGCGATACTGAGAATGGGATTCTAAAAACTCTATTTCTCATTTGTATGTTTAGTTAGTAAGGGACACCAGAGAAAGGTCTGCAGGCAGGAGGATGAGGGAAGGGATTTGATTCTTTCTGTTTTACTTACTAGACTTGTCTGAGTTGCCTGAACAATGACCCTTCATTCTGGCACATTGTGCTTCAGAACCAGCTCCACTGCACATGCTCAGAGGCACCAGCTCCACTGGGCAACGTCTGCAGAGGTCGAGCTCTGGCTCTATAAACCCCTCCTGTAAGCTCCTCCTAAAACCAGTATATTGGAGTCCCATATTAAATCTCTCTGATGAAATCTCTAGAGTTACTTCTATTTTTCTGATTAGTTACTGACTGATACACATCCTTAGTGAGTTTAAAAGAAAATTTTCTCTATTCAAAATTCAATGCATTAAAACTATTCAGAAATCCCATTCCATGTTAGATTTGATAAATCTCAAAGATAAACATAGCCTTGAGATAACTGGTGTTAGCCTATATATTATCTACATAAATAGTACATACAGAGAGAAAGATATATATATTAATTAATATATCATTAATATATTATATATAATTATATAATCATATTGTTATATAATTATATTTATTATATATTATATATAAATTAATCTTAAATTCTATATATACTGTACTTAAATTAACTAATTCATATTTGCCTAGTGCTTTACATCTGGTAGACAGTCTCTTTTTAATACCTGCTGTAGTTGAAATATTTCAATAAAACCCTTTCATATTTGGAATCTGTAATGATTATTATTTTATAATTTAGAGTAAAAGTTAAACTCCCTAGGAATATTAATTTATTTCTGACAATATTTCTTCTATATTTAAAAATGACATATCCAACAAATTTCTGAACATTAACTTACTTTACAAAATACTACATAGAGGAGTTAAGAATAAATGAAGATAACATATATGGACTGTGTTCTCTTTAAATTTCATATTGCTTGAGAAGTAAAAGAATAAAAAGGGCCACTGCCAAAATACATTTTAGGTTTCACCAAAATTCAATAAAATAGGGGTGATGAGTTGGGTTCACTGAAGTGGTTATGAGAAAATAAATCACACATGAGCCTAAATTTCTCTAATGACTTATTTAGACCTATTCTTCCTGTCATCCTCCAGAAGAATAAAATAAATAATGAGCAGTTTAGATAATCTATCAGGTACGATCTGTCGGCAAGGATTCCGTGACAGAAGAAGAGAACAGGTGTTTACCTCCAATCGACTTCACTAGCAGGGCAAGCTCTCTGCAGGCAGGCTTTACCATCGGCTCTGTCCTCAATGTGTCCATGTATTGTGAAATGAATTAACATACTCTGGTAGGATTTGGCAACGTAGCTAAAGAAAACTACATATTGCTTCCTTGTCACTCAATTAAAAAGGATTTTTAATTTAATTTAATCTTTTAATAAGTAAAAGATTTCTTTTTTCAAGTATGGCTAAATGTTCATGAAATTCCCAAGTACAACAACAATAAAAAGGGTTTCCCTTCCAATATTACGATTCTAGCAGAAGGTTTTGTCAGTAAATTCATGGAGAGCAATATAAGATTTACATCTTTCAAAATGAGCAATGTATTTCTTTAGCCTTTTATAAGCCACCAATCATCTGTTTTTTGATACACTTTTTTTAAACAAAATCATCAAATATTACTATTAAGATTTGATAACAGTAATATTAGTGTTTAGATTAGTAAATATTGAACAACTTTTACAGCGGGGATGATCTTGATGATGAGGCCAGAAAAATAAAAATGTAGAAATGGTTATACACCATTGCAAACATCTTAAAGTAAAATGGCTAATAAAATGAAAAAATGATAAAGCAGCTAATATATTCCAAACTGATGTCAACTTCATATACTATACTAGATTTTTCTACTTGAGCTTCCTAAAGCAAATTCCAAAATTAAATGACCTAACAGAAATTATTAGATATTAGCTTGATAAAGGATTTCCTGAACTTTGATTTTGAGCTGATATCCCCAAATGGTCCTGGTTACCCTATAGTCCGCCTTATGGGATCCTTTGTTCTCAGAGAAAATCTGAAACTTGTGTGCTTTTGACAGGAAACAATATGAAAACGGTAAAAGGAAATATTGTTCTAAAAATAATTTTCTAGAAAGTCTATTTTTCTCAGGGCCAAATATGGTCAAGAGGGTAAAGAGGGTGAGATTCCTCAAGTATATGGCAATAACTGCCGTACTCAACTATGTACTGTACTCAAATATGCAGCTGACCTTTGAACAATGCAGGTTTGAACTGCGTGGGTCCACTCATACATGGACTTTCTTCTGCCTCTGCCACCTCCGAGACAGCAAGACCTGCCCCCCTTTTCCTCCATTCATTTGTTCATTTTACAAAATGTTAGTGAACATCTTCCATGGAGTGCGAATGGCTCTCTTTCTGTGAGCATTGTTTATTGAACACTTTCTACGTGCCAGACACCTTTCTACAAAATGGTGCACGATGAAAAGGCTAATGTGTCTTGCTTGCAAAGAGGTCACAGTCTGATAAAATTTCCCCCATCATCTGTTAATTTTGCCCTTTATCCCCTCTCCCACAAAGAGGTACCATTACATTAAGGCAGGCCATTGATCTAATTATTTCATTATCTGAAATGCTCTGAAGAAGGCAGCTTAGATTTAACAGCCAACACTAGACCAACATAACTAGACTTGTACCCCACCAAATTGGGATTAACAGGCAAATGCTGAGAATCTAATAGGTATTCAATAAATACTTACAGACTGCTTAAGAGTTCTACTATTTGATTGCACAGTAGTTACCAACAATTTATTGTATCATTCAAAATCGCTTGAAGAAAGATTAAGAATTTTCCCAACACAAAGCAATTATCAATGTTAGAGATAAAGGATATCCCAATTGCCCTGATTTTATTACTACACATTGCATGAATGTATCAAAATATCACATATACACAGAAATGTGTGTAATCATTAGGTAGCAACTAAAAATTTACAAAAAAGAAAGAAGTACAGCATTTATGAGGACATACTACTTAGCCTGGAAGGAAGAGACTAAAAGAGGTAAAGAGGCAACAAATGGAAAAAGACTTTAAAAAGAAAGATGAAAAAAAAACAGTGAAAAAGTATAACTGAAAGGGTAATACAGGTAAATTTTATACATTCAGGCTGGGAATGATATTAAAGCCCTTGGCAAAAGAATTGAAAGACCATTCTACCTTAGCCCATCATATCTCAAGTTCTACTTACACACAGGCATAAAAAAAAGTATTACTTTCTTTCCATCATGAAAAACCTAAGATAGCTGCTGTATTATATGATTCTCATCAGTCACTGCCATGGCCCTCCAGTAAATAATGATCTACTCTTTGGTGTGATGCTGCCACCAGTAATGAGCATATAATAGTGATATATTAACATGTTAAATAATGACATGCAAAGTTACGGTATATGTGTTGATGCCATGTCACTGCTAACCTGCTACTTGCACTAAATTTGTCATTCTCAACCTCATTTCTTGTTTCAGATGGAAATTTTAATTTTGTCTCCCTTCCTTCACTCACTTCGAGATCTAGATAATCACAAGCCTCTTTGGTTTCCCCCCTTTCTCCCTATCTTTGCCACCTCCTTTAATCACACTCTCACCAAGGAAACCAGACGCTAGCTGGCAATGGACAAAGAAAAAGCTTCTCCTGGAGACCTTACACTTACTTTGAAGTCTGCTTACCTGGGAGAAATCCAGGTCCAGAACCATATTGATATTTGTTATGCAGGCAAGGCAGCAAAAGATGATGGAAAGAGCTTTCAAAGTCATCAGGAACTACAACAGAAGCAGTGTACTACATGGCACCATCTGGGAAAAGGCCATCAAAATTCAAAAGAAAGGAAAACAACTTAGCATTCAATCTACAACTAAAGTTTAGATGATCATGGAAAGTTACATGCTTGAGATTAACTATTGTGTGATCAAAACTGCTGTGCTGAGCTTTTCATAGAAAGAAAGAGCTCTAGGGCTAAAAGCCCTAGTTCAGCATATGCTGATTAAAGTGGATGAGTGGGGTCTTCTGATTCTTATTTGAAAACATTATTTTTCAGCCTATTATTTTATTTCATCCTTGCAACATTACCTGATTTGAAGTGAATCTTTCCTATTCAGTTAGAGATGAGAAAAATGAAGGTAAGCAACGTGTCCAATGTCATACAGTTATTGAAAGGAGATGCAAATACCTGTTTCTTGATTCAATTTTTTTTCTGCAAAATTTGATCTTGCTACTTTAGAAATGAAAGGAAGCATAGGCAATTGTAAATAAATCAAGAGTATTTGCATGATAGTGTTTATTAAAACTAAATTTTATGTAAATCCTCACACAATGTACAAGGTCCTTCCCTCCCTGGGCAAAACGACCTGCACTAAACAGTTAATAAAATGAATTAGAGCAATTCTTTTTCTTATGATCTCAAGTCACATAGGCACTGTTTTCAATAACACAGCTGGAATGAATTACCAAAAGAAAGAATGTTTTTCTGTATATTTTGGACTCAGAGAGCTAGTCATGTCCAGAATCAAGAGTTGGTGTCTCCCAAAATGTAAAAGGTGTACAATAGCAGTAAAATAGGTAGTAATTGTCATTATTTTAGCAGTCATGCAGACTTGGTATTAAATAGTGTTGGTTATTGTAGTAATACATTATTTTCTATTTCTTTTTCAGTCCTTCACATCATGTCAAACACAAAGTTTCAGTTTAGTAATATTTTCACATGTCTCTACATGTTCAAGACTCCCTTTATAATGAAGAGAGATGCCAATGGGCAAAATCATCTGGCTAGAATTTATATTGTCTTTATTTTTATATGTCACTCCTTTTGAGTAATACTAATATCAACTTACAATAATAATATAAAGTTTCTTTATAAAATATATTCATTTAATTTTAAAATACATTGATTGAAAATATTAAGTAATTATATACCATGGCATGGAATGAAGTTTGGGGAATTGCGGTGTTGGTAAAATTTTGACTGGAATTTTCCTTGAAATAACTTTGAGAACGAGAAGCTGAGAGAGAAAAGCAGACCTTGACAGGCAGGACCTGGCCTGCCACTATCAGTTAGGTCCTGGTAATGTAAGGAGCTAGCCTGGCACTCACAGTCCATGGTGTTTTCCTGTTGAACACACCAAACTGAATTTCACAAAGCACTAATATCATACAAGGCTGCTCTGTGACCGTGATGGGTCAAGACGGAAAGAAGACTTCTGCTAAAAGACTCAACCACAAAAATGGCCAAATATCTTTCTATCCTGGCTGCTATGAATGACTGCTGCTTTAGGCTTGCTTTATTCCTTTCGCCTTCTATAATCAGATTTATTAAGATACGCAATCATAGAAGTATTCTTCCTTCCTGGCAGCATCCAATCAAGTTCAAAGCCCTGCTTTCTTGAACCTACCCTCAATCCCCTAACACAAGCTCAAGTCCCAGAGTCCTTTTCTTTTTTTTTTTCTCTTCCTTATGATATTCTTTTATTATTATTATTATTATTATACTTTAAGTTTTAGGGTACATGTGCACAATATGCAGGTTTGTTACATGTGTATCCATGTGCCATATTGGTGTGCTGCACCCATTAACTTGTCATTTAGCATTAGGTATATCTCCTAATGCTGTCCCTCCCCGTCACCCCACCCCACAACAGTCCCTGGAGTGTGATGTTCCCCTTCCCGTGTCCATGTGTTCTCATTGTTCAGTTCCCACCTATGAGTGAGAACATGCGGTGTTTGGTTTTCTGTCCTTGCGATGTCCAACAATGATAGACTGAATTAAGAAAATGTGGCACATATACACCATGGAATACTATGCAGCCATAAAAAATGATGAGTCCATGTCCTTTGTAGGGACATGGATGAAACTGGAAACCATCATTCTCAGTAAACTATTGCAAGGACAGAGTCCTTTTCTAACACCATCATTCTCAGAGGCCCAAGGGTCTCCATGGTGTGTTTCCCTTCATTGCAATGAGCTCATAAACCCAACTTTGTTCAAGTAGAATTATCTTCCTAGTGTTCTTCAGCTGGAGGGCACTGACACATTGTAGCAATTGTGTCCCATCACGGGGATTGAAATATTAGTCCGTCTCAAAAATGAATCACACTTTGAAATTATCTCTAAACAGGCCGGCATGGTGGCTCACACCTGTAATCCCAGCATTTTGGGAGGCTGAGGCAGGTGGACCACGAGGTCAGGAGTTCAAGACCAGCCTGGCCAATATGGTGAAACCCCATCTCTACTAAAAATACAAAAATTAGCTGGGCATGGTGGTGCGTGCCTGTAATCCCAGCTACTTGGGAAGCTGAAGCAGAAGAATCGCTTGAACTCGGGAAGCAGAGGTTGCAGTGAGCCAAGATCACACCACTGCACTCCAGCCTGTGTGACAGAGCGAGACTCCGTCTCAAAGAAAAAAAAAATGAATTCTCTAAACAGAAAAATAATATCTAACATTTATAACTATTTGTAGAGCATTTTTTAGTCCACCTGGTAAACCAGTTGCTACTTTAGACAACAACTTCAGTGTTCACTCTCACTCATGAGCAGCCTGTATTAGTCCCTTCTCCTGCGCAAAGCATTTCCAGTGAAAATATGAATGATGTCACAGCAGCTAAATATAACAATAATGCCAATTATACTGACCAGTATTTTATTCCTGCTAATATATCAAACTGTGATAGACACATTTTCTCCTATCTTATCTCACCTAATTGGGACTACAACTCTCTGAAGTAGGTATTATCATCTCCACTGAGCAGACAAGGAACTGAGATGATGAAGATTATGTGACTTGCCCCAAAGCACTCACCTAATAAGGTGGCAGAGCAAGATTTGATCCAAGATCTGAATGTTCTCAAGGTTTATGCTGATCCATTCCCTTTGCTTTCTCACAGTGAGGAAAGTCAAGCTCAAACTCCAAAGCTGACTAAGGGTAGAAAACGCTATTACATTTTGACCTAAATTCTTAGGATTGTTTATACTGTATTTAAAAAAAAAGTTTAATAACAGGAGATGGAAATTGTTTAAAAGCCAGGAGATTAGACACCTGTAAATAAAAGAGTATCTGAACTGGTTTTCAGATGAAATTTATTGCTTATATTTAGCAGAAATATTAGTGAAAAAATTACCCAGGCCAAAACATAATAATTGATGGCAGAGGATCAGATCCATTGACTAGTGAAAGACTTTGCCTCTTTCACCCTCTCACACACTTATTTTGGGATCCTTCCCCAGTGGGTCTTATTAATTTCAGGAAGCTATCAAGTAACCTGAATTATATGTCATCTATTCTCTACATATGATACTGCTCTTCCCGAGAATTGTCCTATCTTAACAGAGAAATCATAAACAGCAACTATAAAATACTCGTTTATGACTCAAAAGATTCAGTCTTAAAATATAAAACATTACTTTGTTTCCATAAACATGTATAGAGTAATTCTTATATTCCAGGTCTCCTCTGGTTCACATGTATGATTTGTTTTATCTTCCCCAAATACCTGTGATAGAGGTAACATGATACCCATTACAGAGCTTCAGCACCTTAAGTAATCTACCCAAGTTCATACAGCTAGTAGATGATAAAGCCAGGATTTGAAACTAAAATTTCAGATATCACGAGAGAAGCCATTGGGTAGAGAAGTGGAGAAGGTTTCGAAAGGCAATCCTCTACTTGCCTTATTTTTTTAGGGTGGTCCTGACCAAATGATGTGCAGAGAGCACATGAGAGAAAATCAAAACCTGTTCTTATTAGATTTTATTTACCTTATGTCCTCCACTGTACTTGAAGTGGTATGGCTGATGTGAGCAGAGTAAACCTAAGGGGAGGGTCTACATGAAAATATATAGCACAGAGCTCAACGGAAATGCTCAAGAAGATCTAGTTTTCTTAACCCTGGCATATAGGAACTATATGTCTTAGTGCTGACTCACCAATCTGTCTCAATGCCAGGAAACCTGAATGTACATCCCAGAATGTGTTTGGATGCATTGCAAACAAATGTCAGAGCAGGCATTATACCCCCTCACTAATGTACATTTGCAGGTCAAGAGGGTGATGCTGGAAAAGATTAATCCCTTGCTGAGTAGTATCCATCAGAATGCTTTTAAATGTTGGCATATAAGCAGCTAATAGATTATATACCATAAACACAGCTGTTAGAAGAAAAGCTGCATTCCACAAGTCATACAATTAACATCTCTAATCTCCAAAAGTACTAAAATAAGAAGGGAGGGAGGAACAAGGAAGGATGAAGACAGAGATTCCTTTCCCGGAAAGGGCAATCTGTCTCCTCGATGGTACACTTCTTTGATTCCTGTGAGTACAAGGCATTCTTACTGATCTCAGGGTGAAGGAGGCCAGAAAAAACCGCCTTTGTAGGAGTGATATGTGGTGAACAGTAGATGGATTGGGAAGAAAAGGAAAAAGAAAATGTTATTTCAAACATTTTTTTCCATAAAATATGTACATTGTGCTTGTTAGAATATACACATGTAACAACAACCAAAAAGGTTTCCATACTGTATATTTTTACGGTCATATGTAATTATTATAAAGAATTGTGAAGAAATATCAATAATGTAATTCTGTACCCGAGAAAAAAACACATCTAATAATTTGGTATATGTCTTTCAATGCTTTTTTTCTAAGTATTTGTACATATATACATGTTTTCCCACAAAATTTTAATCTTATATACTGACCTATATAATACTATACTTTATTGCTGCATAGTATTTGCTTGAATACAGCAAAATTTATGTTATAAAGTTTTTTCATTGTTATGTATTTCTGCAATTTCCTAATTTTCAAAATTAAAAACAAATATCATCCTTGCATGTAAATTCATGGGTACATCTCTAATTATTTAAGATACATTCATAGAATAGAATTGCTGGGGAAAAAAAGAATAAATATTTAAAACATGTTTATTTAAAATTATATTAATAATGGAAATAGCCTCAGAATTATTATTAATGGATGCTCACGTTGGAATATTAAATAAGATAAAAAGTGTGGAAACTAAATTAGAAGTCATCTTAAATTCTATCACTATTGTGTTCAATATTACAGTTTTGTTCACTATTTTTCTAGACTTCAGATGGTGAAACTTTCTGTGTGTGCAGAAGGTGTAGAAGATCATACTACACATTCATTCTTAACCTGCTTTTTCACTCCACAATTTGTCATGGAGATCTTTCCATATTGTTAAATAGAGATGTGTCACATGTTTAATGGATGAAGACAACTCTATTTTATTAATGAAGAATAATTTATTTAACCACTCTCAACTGATGAACTTTAGTTTGTTTCTAGTTTTTCTCTATTTACATAATGCTGCATGGATACATACACTGTGTGTGTGCATGTGTGCATGTGTGTGTGGGTGTATAATGTATAATGCTGAGTATTTGACCAATTATGTACTGAAATAAATTTTTTATGATTTACTGAGCTAAAGAATATATATGTGTAGGTGTGTGTGTGTCTGTGTGTGCATTTACTGAGCTAAAGAATGTATATATATACTACATAATATATATAATTTATTTTTATAATATATATAATTTATATTTTGTTAGATGGAAAAGATCTCCCATGTATTAGAGTGCCACTTGCAAAAAACTTTGCCAATACTTTATATTATCAATATTTACAACTTATACTAGTTTAAAGGCTTTAAAAAAGTGGTAGCTTTTAGTCTTTTACAGTTGTTGGAGTTTGTATAATGCTAAAAAATGCTTTCACACTAAGATTTTAAAATATATTCACCAATGTTTTCTTCCAATACTTTTTAAATATTAAACACTGATAAAGTTGTAATTAAACTTAGTATGAGAAAGGTAAATACCTGATGCGTTTATCCAAATGACCAGCTAGTTATTTCAACACCATTTCTTGATAGTCCATTTTCCTCCACCTGTATTAGTGCTTTCAGAACAAAGTACCACAAATTGGCTGACCTAAATAACAGAAATGTATTGCCTTTCAGTCCTGGATGCTAGAAGTCCAAGATCAAGGTACCAGCAGGTTGGTTTTTTTCTGAGGGCTGTAAGGAACAACCTATTCCATTCCTTTCCCCCAGCTTCTGGTGGTTTGCTGTACTTTTCTGTGTTCCTTGGCTGTAGAAGTGTCACTTCTGTTGTTTTAGTTATTTTGTACTGCCATATAACATGGGACATGAGACTGAGTAAATTATAAGAAGCAGAAATATATTTCTCACTATTCTAGAGACTGGGAAGTCCAAAATCAAGGTGCTGGCAAGTTCCGTATCAGGTGAGGGCTGCTGTTTGCTTCCAAGATGGCATTTTAAACATTGCATTCTCTGGAGGGTGGGAACACTGTGTCCTTACATAGCAGAAGACAGAAAGGCAAAAAGAGAACTCCCTTTATCAAGCCCTTCTATAAGTGTACCATAGCCCTCATGACTCAATGACTTGTTGAAGCCACACCTCCCTATACTGTTGTACTGAAGATTAAATTTCAACATGATCTTGGGAGGAGACAAAAACATTCAAACCATAGAACTGAGCTCTGGCTTCATCTTCACATGACAGTCTCCCTGTATGCATATCTATGTCCAAATATTCCTTTCTTATAAGGACACCAGTCATATTGGATTAGGGGCCCACACTACTCTAGTACTCATCTTAACTTAGCTAATTACAACTGCAATGATTCTGTTTCCAAATCAGGTCACATTCTAAGGGGCTGGGGGTTAAAACTTCAACAAATAAATTTTGGGAAGACACAATTCAATCCCTAACAGCAACCAATCTATAATACCACAAGTCTATATTCTTTCAATGACTATAATTTTGTAATATATCTTAATATTCGATAGAGCAATTCCTTCTGTTACACTTCTAAATACTTTTTCCATGTTTACTTTACATACGAATATCAGAATTATTTAGTCAAGTTCCTAAAACATTATGTCACTGAAATCTTTAAAAATATTTGGTTAATTTAGGATCAGTTGGATATTGATAATGCTGATTCTTATACCAACAAAAAGATATTTCTTTACATTTATTCAAGTTTTTGTTCATGTCCAATTGAGTTACAGCTTTCCTCATATAAATTCTGTACATGTCTTAAGTTTATTTCTATGTATTTTGTTGTGATGATTGTAAAAGGGGTTCTTCATTTTATTTTCTAGATGGTTATTGCTGGTATATTAAAAACATTCTTTTTTAATATTGACATTCTTATTGGCTTTATAATGAAATCTCTCATGGATTTTCTTTGATTCTCCAGATATATTATCGTACCATTTACATTAATATATATTTCATATTAATTTTTAGTTTTATTTTTGCCTTACAGTCTCTGGCAACCTAAATCTCTAGCTTGACCTTTTTGTGCTTTGTTTTTGTTAATGAATCAGCTTTTTATGTAGAAGACCATCCTGAGTAATCTTTCAAGAAACAGTTTGTGAATATTAAAATGTCTAAGTCCTTAGACATCAAAAAGCATGTTCATTCTTCATACACACTTGAACGTTAGTGGTCTAGTATAGAATTCTAAGTTTACCATTTCTTGCGTTACTGATGGAATATCTAATGTTAATCTATTTTGCTTTTTTGAGGTATAAAAACTCTTTGGGAACTTTTAGAATTTTCTCTTTGTCTTTAATGTATTGAACTATGATCAAAATATGTGTGGATGTGTGGGTCAATTTAATTCATTCTGTTTTATATTCAGTGGACCATTTCAACCTAAAGATGAGTGAATTTTTCATCCACAGAATTTTGTAGTTTATTCATTGAGCATATTTTTTTAAAATTTGAGATCCCTTTATCTTAGTTGTCTTCACCATATAATGTCTAAGTAAACATTAAATGTGAATATTATGTCTAGGGTCTTTGGCAAATTAAAGCTTTTCTTAATTTCCAAATTTTAAGTTCAGGGGTACATGTGCAGGATGTGCAGGTTTGTTACATAGGGAAATGTGTGCCATGGTGGTTTGCTGCACAGATCATCCCATCACTCAGGTATTAAGCCCAACATCCATTAGCTACTCTTCCTGATCCTCTCCCTCCTCCCACCCCCAACCCTCTGACAGACCCCAGTGTGTGTTGTTCCCCCCAATGTGTTCATGTGTTCTCATTTACCTCTCACTTATAAGTGAGAAAAGTGGTATTTGGTTTTCTGTTCTTGCATTAGTTTGCTAAGGTTAATGGCCTCCAGCTCCATCCATGTCCCGGCCAAGGACATGATCTCATTCCTTTTTGTGGCTACATAGTATTCCATGGTATATATGTACCATATTTTCTTTATCCACCGCATAATTGATGGGCATGTAGGTTGATTCCATGTCTTTGCTATTGTGAATAGTGTTGCAATAAACATACACATGCATTCGCTGGGCGCGGTGGCTCATGCCTGTAATCCCAGCACTTTGGGAGGCTGAGGTGGGCAGATCACGAGGTCAGGAGATCGAGACCATCCTGGCTAACACAGTGAAACCCTATCTCTACTAAAAATACAAAAAAAATTAGGCAAGTGTTTTGGAGGGTGCCTGTAGTCCCAGCTACTCAGGAGGCTGAGGCAGAAGAATGGTGTGAACCCGGGAGGCAGAGCTTGCAAGATTGCACCACTGCACTTCAGCCTGGGCGACAGCAAGACTCCATCAAAACAAAAACAAAACAAACAAAAAAACATAAACATGCATGTGTCTTTATAACAGAACAATTTATATTCCTTTGAGTATATACCCAGTAATGAGAATGCTCAGTTGAATGGTATTTCTGCCTCTTGGTCTTTCAGGAATTGCCACACTGTCTTCCACAATGGTTGAACTAACATACACTCCCACCAACAGTGTAAAAGCATTCCTTTTTCTCCACAACCTCACCAACATTTGTTGTTTTTTTATTTTTTAATAGTAGCTACCCTGACTGGTGTGAGATGGTATCTCAATGTGGTTTTGATTTGCATTTTTCTAATGATTAGTGATACTGAGCCTTTTTTCATATATTTGCTGGCCACAGATATGTCTTCTTTTGAGAATTGTTCATGTCCTTTGCCCACTTTTTAATGGGGTTGTTTCTTGTAAGGTTTTTTCTTGTAAATTTAAGTTCCCTATAGATGCTGAATATTAGACCTTTGTCAAATGCATAGATTGCAAAAATTTTCTCCCATTCTCTAGGTTGTCTGTTTACTCTGTTGATAGTTTCTTTTGCTGTGCAGAAGTTATTTAGTTTAATTAGGATGTGTTTGTCAATTTTTGCTTTTGTTTGAAATTGCTTTTAGCATTTTTGTCATGGAATACTTGCCTGTGCCTATGTCCTGAATGGTATTGCCTAGGTTTTCTTCCAGGGTTTTTTATAGTTTTGGGTTTTACATTTAAGTCTTTAATCCATCTCGAGTTGATTTTAGTATATGGTGTAAGGAAGGAGTCCAGTTTCCATTTTCTGCATATGGCTAGCCAGTTCTCTCAGCACCATTTATTAAATAGGAAATCCTTTCCCCATAATCAGGTTTGTTGAAGATCAAACAGTTATAGGTGTGTGGTCTTATTTCTGGTTCTCTATTCTGTTCCATCCATCTATGTGTCTGTGTTTGTGCCAGTACCATGCTGTTTTGGTTACTGTAGCCTTGTAGTATAGTTTGAAGTCGGGTAGCGTGATGCCTCCAGCTTTGTTCTTTCTGCTTAAGGTTGCCTTGGCTTTTTGGGCTCTTTTTTGTTTCCATATGAACTTTAAAATACTTTTTTTCTAATTCTGTGAAGAATGTCAATGGTAGTTTCATGGAAACAGCATTGAATCTATAAACTGCTTGGCCAATATGGCCATTTTCACAATATTGATTCTTCCTGTCCATGAGCATGGAATGTTTTTGCGTTTGTTTGTGTCATTCCTGATTTCTTTGAACAGTGGTTTGTAGTTCTCTTTGAAGAGGTTCTTCACTTTCCTTGTTACCTGTATTCCTGGGTATTTTATTCTTTTTGTGGCAATTATGAATGACAGTTCATTCATGATTTGGCTCTCAGCTTGCCTATTGTTGGTGTATAGGAATGCTAGCAATTTTTGCACAATTGATTTTTTATCCTGAGACTTTGCTGAAGTTGCTTGTCAACTTAAGAAACTTTTGGGCTAAGAGGATGGAGATTTCTAGATATAGGACCATGTCATCTGCAAACAAAGATAGTTTGATTTCCTCTCTTTCTATTTGGATATGCTTTATTTCTTTCTCTTGCCTGATTGCCCTGGCCAGAACACTATGGGGCAGAATACTATGTTAATGGTAGTATGTGGTGAAAGAGGGCAACCTTTTCTGTTCCAGTTTTCAAGAAGAATGCTTCCAGCTTTTGCCCTTTCATTTTGCCCCCATTGGCTATGGGTTTGTCATAGATGGCTTTTATTATTTTGAGATATGTTCCTTCAATACCTAGTTTATTGGGAGTTTTTTAACATGAAGGGATGTTGAATTTTATCAAAGATGTTTTCTGCATCTGTTGAGATACTCGTGTTGTTTTTGCATTGACCATATATTATATTCACGTTATATATGTGTACATATCTATAAATGTTGAATATATGTATTTTTGTCATATTGAAGTTTAACTCAAATACAGTTAAATACGTAGATATTAAGTGTAAGTGTAATAAGCTTTGAAAAATGTGTGCTAGCAAGATGTACAAAATTTCTATCACCTAGAAGTTTCCTCATGTTTCCTTCCCCCCACAGACAACCTGTATCCCCAAAATGTACAGCCATACTCTCACTTCTTTCCCCATCAATTAATCTTTCTTATTATAAACTTCTTATAGATAAAATCATAGATTATATATGTTTTGTAATTGATTCATTTTGCTCAGTATGCTATTTTGGGATTTATCCATATTTTTTCATGTGTCAGTGGTTTATTCCTTTTCATTGTCAAGCAGTATTCCATTCTATATAACTATTGTTTACATTTGGGAACTTTTATGAATGAAGTTGCTAAGAGTATTCTCATACAATGATTTTTATGAAAATATGTCATTAATTCTTATGGGCAAATTGATAAAATTATAGATCTACTGGGTCATAGAGAAGTTTCATTTTTTCAATAAGAAACTAAAAACCATTTTCCAAAGTGTCTATACCATTTTACATTATCACCAGACACTTATGGGAGTTCCAGTAGCCCTACATCCTTATCCACATTTGGTGATGTCTTTTTAATTTTAACTCTATTGTGGGTGTGTGGTAGTAACTCACTGTGGTTTTATTTTTAATTTTCTTGAAATGTAATAATTTTGAACACTTTTAAATGTACTTATAGAATATTTATAAATTTACCTTTGTGATATATCTCTTCAAGTCTATTGTCATTGTGTACTGGTTATGTCTTTGAGTTATTGAGTTGTTGTATTTCTTTATATAATCTAAACATAGTTCTCTGTCTCATTTTTTTATTGTAAAGATTTTCTTCCAGTCCATGGTGTGTTTATGCATTTTCATAATGGTGTTTATAAATGAGCAGATTTTTATTTTGATGAAATTAAAATTTTTATGATGAGTGCTTCTTTGTCATATCTTATACATCTTTGCTACTCTAAGATGATGAAAATATGTTTCGATATATTCTTTTATAAGCTTCATTATTTCAGCTTTTATATTTGTTTATGATCCATCTCAAATTAATTTTGAGTATAATGTGTAGGATGTTCAGAGGTATTTTTTTTAAATAAGAGTATCTAGATAATCCAAATTCATTTGTTGAAAAGTATTTTCTTTCCCATTGACATTCTTTGGCATTTTTGTTGATAAGCAGTTGACCACATAAGTATGGGTATATTTCTGAATTCTCTACTCTGTTCTATTGACTTATCAGTCTTTATACCAATACATTATGTCAGCAGGGTTTTGTAATAAACCTTGAAGTTAGACACTGTGAGTCCTTCAAAATTGTTCTTTATATCAAGAGTTATATATATGTATACACACACACACACACACACACACACGTGGAAGAGCAGGTGGATGAGGATATGGAGGAGGAGGGGGAGTGAGGGGGAGGAAAGAGGAGAAAGGAGGAAGAAAGAGGAGGAAGGGGAAGGAAAAGGAAGATTATTACAGACAAAAATTCTTCATGAAAATGGATGCAAAATTCCTTAACAAAATTGAAACAAATCTAACCTAGCATATATAAATTATACATTCTAAATGAAAGGCACAGTCAGAATGTACTTATTTTGAATCCATGTTTTAGGTATAATTATATCACTAAATGTAGAAGTATTGTGAGCACTTATCATGCATAAGACACTGTCAATTCAAAGATAAAATAGCCAATCCATCCTTGAATAACTCACAGCACTTGTTTTTGCTTTTAAAAAGACAATACACAGGTATATAAATTAAAGACACAGGATAGAGAGCCCAGAGATTGGCCTACACAAGTATAATCAACTGGTCTTTAACAAAGGATCAAAGGCAATACAATGGAGCATAAATAATCTTTTCAACAAATAGTGCTGGAACAACTTGGTATCCAGATACAAAAAAGAAATGAACCTAGACACAGACCTTACATTCTTCACAAATATTTACTCAAAATAGATCACATATTCAAATGTTAAATACAAAACTATAAAACTCCTAGAAGATAACAAGAGAAAATCTAGATGACCTTGAGTTTGGCAATAGCTTTTTAGATACAATATCAAAGACATGATCTATGAAAAAAAATTGATCAGTTAGGCTTTATTAAAATTAAGAACTTCTGCTCTGAAAAATACTCTTTCAAGAGAATGAGAAGACAAGCCACAGACCAGGAGAAAATATTTGCAAAAGACATATATGGTAAAGGACTGTTATCCAAAATATACAAAGAACTTTAAAAACACAACAATAAAATGAACAACCCAATTAAAAAATGGAATGGGCAAAAGATCTGAACAGACACCTCACCAAAGAAGATACACAGATGGTAAATAAGCATATGAAAAGATGCTTAACATAATTGTGAATTAAAACTACAATGTGATACCACTATAACCCTATTAGAATTGCCAAAATTCAATATACTGACAATACCAAATGTTCTTGAAGATGTGTAGCAACAGGAACTCTTACTCATTGCTGGTGGGAATGCAAAATTGTATAGCTAAGTTGGAAGAAATTTTGACAGTTTCTTTCAAAACTAAACATATCCTTACCATACGACCCACCAATTGTGCACAAAAGACTTGAAAACATGTCCACATAGAAACCTGCATATGAGTGTTGATAGCAGTTTTATTCATAATTGTCAAAACTTGGAAGCAACCAAGATGTCCTTCAGTAGGTGAATGGGTAAATAAACTGTGGTACATCCAGACAATGGAATATTATCCAGCACTAAAAAGATATGAGCCATAAAGCTGTGGAAAAATATGGAAGCAACTTAAATAAATAAATGCATATTACTACATGAAAGAATCCAATCTGAAAACTTGCTGTGTGATTCCAACTATATGACATTCCAGAAAAGATAAAACTATAAAGACAATAAAACAATCAGTGTTGCCAGGAGTTAGGGGTGATAGAGGGATGAATAGACAGAGAGTGGAGGATTTTTAGGGCAACAAAACTATTCTGTACTTTACTAAATTGGTGACGCATGTCATTATATATTTTTTCAAAACCATAGAATGTGCAAAACCAAGTGAACCTTAGTGTATACTATGGACGTGGGTGATGCTATATCAATGTAGGTTCATCAATTACAACAAATGGACCACTCTGATATGGGATGTTGATCATGAGGGAGGTTGTGCTTGTATGGGGCAGGTGGTATTTGTGAATTATCTGTACTTTCTATTCAATTTTACTATGATTCTAAAATTGCTCTAAAAAATAAAATCTGTGAAAAAATAAAGACAATGCATATTCACTCTCCATTGAGATAAAAGTACAACCAAGGTATTCCCAATTTAACATGGCATGGAATTATTAATGGATAATACGAGCTTATAATTGAGTAACACAAGAATGTGTTAATTTTGTTTGAAAAACAAATTTCTTGATATATATGAAGCAATTAAATGATGGCACAAATGATGATACACTTGTAATGAAATATGTACATTATTTGCTAAATGCTTTATGAGTTCATAAAAATATGAAATAAATGGGCAGAAAGACTTGTAGCAGCTAAACACTTAGAGAGTATGTGGATAGTTAAAGAAAAAGGAGTATCTCAAGAATTTAGGAGAGAATTATAGTCTCATCTCCAGGCTTTCGACTTATGAATTTAAACAGGTATTGACACCTGTTTTCTATCAAGAGAGAGAAATGGCCCTTTATTCTCTTGCTTGGCTGTGGTACATTCTGAACCATTTTGCAGACTTCTCTTAATAGAATGTTTATTTCTTATTTCCATTTTTAAAAAGAATTTTCTATGAATTAACTTTAAAATATCTCTAGAAAAATCTCCTAAGATCTGTGCTGAGGTTTGCATAAGAAGTCAATCAGTTCTAACTCAGAAGAATTAATGTTTTGAGTAAATACATGACATACTTAATTATGATATAATGTTTTATTTCATTATATAGATTCCTACAATTAAGAAGTAAAAAGGAAAATTGAATATATTCTCCCAATATGCAGTTTGGGGATTCTCAGCTGCCAAAACAAAGAGTGACTCAATCCCTTGGATCAACCACCATGAAACTTGTTTAATAGGAATTGCTACAGTCTCTTGATTTGTGGATTTTGAACACCTTCTCACTCAACCCATTTCTTCCTTTGGCTGGAGTAGCTCACGGCAAAATGCCTCATGTTTTATATTCTTCAGGCTTTATTTTATTTATTTATTTTTTTGGCCCTTGTGTCCTTTATTCCCTCTTTCTCACTCACTTAGGAAACTGGAAAAAAATGTATCATCATGCTTTCTTTATTCTTTAAATCCTATTTCCTTGGCCAGTCTGAGGTGTCAAAAATCAGTTTACATAGAATTGATGTACATCTTCAGTGGTGCACTCACATCCTTTCCTTCTTTAACCATGTTAATATTAGGATTCTTAGATGAACAGTTCCGGATTGTGATACAGTTAGAAAAGATCTGTGTCCTGCTCAAGGTCTAGAGATACTTGTCAGCTTTCAGATTCCTCCTTCATCTTGCTCTAGATTTTATAGCATTTTGCTGATATGTTTCAGTTTTGTGGTTTGGGACTGTGGTAGTTCTCTTGTTTGAAAAAAGATGAACTTTTACTTCCTTCTATTTCTTGTTCTTTCTGTTGTTTTCAGGGGATTTCAAAAAGATGTATAGTGTAAAAATGCCATTACTTCACGTTTAATGATATCTCCAATCTTTCAGTTTATTTTTATTTTTTTTCAGACAGAGTCTTGCTTTGTCACCCAGGCTGGAGTGCAGTAGAGTGATCTTGTCTCACTGCAACCTCCGTCTCCTGGGTTCAAGCAATTCACCTGCCTCAGCCTCCTAAGTAGCTAGGATTACAGGTGCCTGCCACCACAGCTGGCTAATTTTTTGTATTTTTAGTAGAGTCAGGGTTTTGCCACATTGGCCAGGCTAATCTCGAATTCCTGACCTCAGGTGATCCACCCGCCTCAGCCTCCCAAAGTGCTGGGATTACAGGCGTGAGCCATCATGCCTGGCCATTTCAGTTTATTTTTTGAGCAGTAAAGTCAGCTATGCCAACAGAGATTGCAACAAATGTTTGAACATTACTTTATTCAGATATTATGCATATTCTATTCTTGTGTGAATGTTGCATGTGTCCTCATATGCCATTGTTATTTTGTAAATCCTTCTGTTTTCTTATCCTTGAATACAGAGCTTCTCCCACTAGGGTTTTCCTTATTTTATTCTAATATAAATTAGTACATGCCTCCAAATTTGGAAGGTCTCTTGAAAAATCAATAAAGACCAATACTTAGCAATGTAAAAGCAACATTATAAGATTCTGGGAATATAGTGGAGAAGGAAGAACCAGGAATCTATCTTTCCACTGAGACAACACTTCACTGACAGAATATATCTAATATAAGTAGTTTGGAACTCTTGTGTCTATTAAAGGCTTGAAACTTCCATGGTAATGCTTGGACAGTAAATTATAGTTAATTTCAATCAATGTCAGCTATAACAGTTACCCATCCCCTACCTATCCCTATGGCAGCCAGCTGTGCACACATTCCTAAAGCAACCTGCACATAGCTTATAAGAGCCATGGTACAGGAGGTGATGGTGAAGCAAAAAGGACTCTGTCCTCCAAATATCAGGGATATGTGCTGTGATCACTGATTGTTGCTTCTGATCACAGAGCTGTAGACAAAGAGAAAGGCAATCATTGTTGTTGCATCTCCTACCATTGTTGCAAGCCCCTTCTCTTGCTAAAGTAGATTCCACAAGACTTAAGGGTTCGGTGTCCTTTCCTTTCTCCTCTTTACTTTTCTTTTTCTCCTTTCGAGAGACATTAAAGACTAGGATAGTCGAAAGTAGTTGCATCCACTGGAAAACAATAAAAATGACCATGCAAACCTAGGGAAAGATGTAGGCTCAGAAAAGTACTGAGAAGAACTTATGCTTATACTTCAGGCTTATCCTTGTCACAGAGACAGCCTATAGTTATCAAAACAAAGACAAAAACAAGGAAAAACAAAAACAAAAGCAAAACCCCACAGCAAACCCTGAGAAAGAGGGAGAATTTCCAGAATTATCACATATTTAAATTAAATGTTCAGTTTTCAACAACAACAAAAAATCACAAGGCATACAAAGCAACTGGAAATTATGGTCCATTAAAAAGAAAAAAAGAAATCAAATGAAACATTCCCTGAAAAAAGACCTGATGGCAAATCTACTAGATAAAGGCTTTAAAGCTTTTATCTTAAAGGTGCTCAAAGAACCAAAAAAAGATGTGAATAAAGTCAAGAAAACAATGAATAGGTAAAAGTAAAATATTGATAAAGAGGTAGAAAACCTAAAATGAAACCAATAAGAAATTCTGGTGCTCAAAAATATAATAACTGAAATAGAAAATTTACTAGAGGAATTCAAAGGTAGATTTAAACAGGCAGAAAAAAGAATCAGTTGACTTGAATATAAGACAAGGAAAATTATCACATCTGAGAAATAGGAAGAGAAAAATAAAGAAAAGTGAACAAAGCCTAAAAGAATTCTGGGATACCATCAAGCTGACCAAAATATACACTGTGGAAGTCCAAGATGGAGAAGAGAAAGAGAAAAGGTCAGAGAGAATATTTGAAGAAATAATAGCTGAAAATTCCTCAAATTTAATGAAAGACATGAATATAAACATACAAGAATCTTGATGAATTCCAAGTTAGATGAATTGAGACCCACATCAAGACATAATATAATCAAACTTATAAAAGCCAAAGTGATAGAGAATGTTAAAAGAAGCAAGAGAAAAGTGACTCATTACATACAAGAATCCTTGAATAAGATTATCTGCAGATTTCTCATCAGAAACATTGAAGGTCAGAAAACAGTGAACTAATATACTCAAAGTACAAAAAGAAAAAAGCCCTGTCAACCAAGAACACTACATCTGACAAAACTGTCTTTCAAAGGTGAGGGAGAAATTAAGACGTTCCCAGATAAACAAAAGCTGAAAGAGTTCATTACCACAAGACCTGCCCTGAAAGAAATGCTCAAGGGAATCCTGCAGGGTGAAATGAAAAGACACTATGTAGTAACTCAAAGCTGTACGAAAAATTAAAGTTTTCAATAAAGATAAATACATGGGCAACTATAAAAGCTACTACTATTATAACAATGGTTTGTAATTCTTTTTGTTTTCCTACATGACTTAGGAGACTAATACATTAAAAAAAATTTCTAAGAGCTAGTATTATTGTAACTTTGGTTTGTAATCCCACATTTTTTTCTACACAATTTAAGAGACTAATGTATTACAAATTATTAGTTTATGTTTTGGGGCACATAATGTATAAAGACGTAATTTTGTGACAACGACCAAAAGGGGTGGGGATAGAACTGTTAAAGAAGCAGAGATTTTGTATTTCATTGATGTTTATCTTGTACAAATTCAAATTAGAGTATTATAACTTTAGGATGTTAAATGTGATCCCCATGGTAACCACACAGAAAATAACTATAGAATATACAAAAAAAAAAAGGAAATGAGAAAGGAATTTAAGTGTTTACTACAACAAAATCAACTAAACATAAAAGAAGACAATAAATGCAGAAAATGAGAGACAAAATGCTATAAAACAAATTGCAAAATGACAGAAGTAACTTCCTCCTTATCAGTAATTTGTTTAAATGTAAATAAATTAATTTCTTTAAAGAAATAATAGATGTTGACAGAAGGGAATAAGAGAACATGCTGTAACTATATGTTGTCTATAAGAGACTCTACAACCAAGGATGCAAATACACTAAAACTGAAAGAATGGAAAGAGATATTCTGTGCAAATAGTAACCAAGAAATAACAGCATGCTAATATCAGACAAGTTCATTTTTGTTTATTGAGACAAGGTCTCACTCTGTTGCCCAGGCTGGAGGGCAGTGGCATGATCATGGCTCCTAGGCTTAAATGATCCTGTTTCCTCTGCTTCCTCAGTTACTAGGATTACAGGCTCATACTATCTTGCCTAGCTATTTTTAAAATTTTTTGTAGAGATGAGTTCTCACTATATTGCCCAGGTTGTTCTCAAACAATCCTCTCCTCTCAGCCTCCCAAGGTGCTGAGATTACAGGCATAAGCCAAGTGCTTGGCCTCAAAATAGATTTTAAATAACAAAGGATTAAAACAGATAAAGAAAGACATCATATATTAATAAAAGTTTCAATAGCGCAAGGAGATAAAGCAATTATTTACTTTTATACACCTGATAACAGAACATTAAAATACACGAAGAAAAATAGAATTGAAGAGAGAAGTAGACAGCTCTACAAATAGTTGAAGAAATCAGTACCTTACAATCAATAACAGAAAGAACAACCTGACAAAACATAAGAAAATAGAGGACTTACACAACACAATAAGCTAATTAAATCTAATGGACATATACACAATGCTCTACCCAACAACAACAGCATACATATTCTTCTCAAATTTACATGGGACATTTTCCAATATAGAGCATATGTTAGACCAAATATTAAGTCTGAATAGATAGAAAAAGATACATTATATAACATCCAGAATATCTTCTCTGATGACATGGGATGAAGTTGTATATTAATAACAGAAACAAAAATGGACAATTCACAAATTTGTGGAAATTAATCAACACACCCTTAAACAACCAATGGATCAAAGAAGATATCACAAGGGAAATGAGAAAATGTTTAGAGATAAATGAAAACAAAAGCAAGACACACCAAAACTTATCAGACATAGTGAAAGCAATAGTTAAGAGAAAATATATAGCTATAAATACTTACACTAAAAAAACAAAAATATCTCAAGTCAACAACCTAACTTTATAACTTTTAGAACTAGTAAAAGAAGAACAAACTAAACCCAAAGCTAGCAGTTGGAAAGAAATGTTAATAATTACAGCATAGACAAAAAAATAGAGGATAGGAAATCAGAAGAGAAAGTTAACAAGCCAAAAGTTCGGTCTTTGAAAAGATTAACATTAACAACATGTAGTTAGATTGACTAATAAAAATCAAAGACTCAAATGATTAAAATCAGAGACAAAAGTGGAGATATTACCAATTCTACAGAAATAAGATTATAAAGGAGTACTGTGATCAATTATACACCAAGAAATTCAATAACCTAAATGAAATAGTCAAATTCCTAGAAATACAAATAAGTTAGCAAGAGATGGAAAATCTCAATAGACCTATAACTAGTAAGGAGATTGAACCTGTAATAAAAAATCTCCTAACCAAGGAAATGCCCTGAACCCAATGGCTTCACTTGTGAATCTACTAAACATTTAAATAAGAACTAACACAAATATTTCTCAAACTTTTTCAAAAAATTGAAGAGGAGGGAATACTTCCTAACTTATTCTATAAGGTGAGCATGATCCTGATACCAAAGCCAGATAAGACTACAAGAAAAGCAAACTATAGACCAAAATTTTTGATTAACATTGATGCAAAAATTCTCAACAAAATACTAGCAAGCCAAATTCAGCAGCATAGTGAAATAATTACACAATATAATTAAGCAGAATTATTCCTGGAATGCAAGGATGGTTCATCATATAAATATAGATCAATGTAACATACTAAAGGGTGAAAACATGATCATCTCAATTGATGAAGAAAAGGCATTTGATAAAGTTCAGCATTATTTAATGATAAAAACACTTAAAAAACTAAGAATAGAAGGAAGCTACCTCAACATAATAAAAGCCATATGTGAAAAACCCACAGCAAATATCGTATTCACTGGTGAAAAAGGCTTTTCCTCTAAGATAAGGAGCAAGACAAGCATGCCCAATTTTGCCACTTCTACTAAACATAGTACTGGAAGTTCAGCTAAAGGAATTGGGCTGAATAATAATAATAATAGAATGCATACAAATTGGAAAGGGAGAAGTAAAATTGTCTCTGTAGATGATACGATCTTACATATAGAAAATCCTAAAAATTCCACAAAAACTCTGCTGAAATTAATAAATGAATTCAGCAAAGTAGCAAGATGCAAAGTCAATACATAAAAATAAATTGCATTTCTGTACACTTAACAATAAACACTCTGAAAAGGAAATTACAAAAACAATTTCATTTACAATAGCATCAAAAATAATAAAATACTTAGGAATTAACCAAGGAAGTGAAAGACTTGTACACTGAAAAGTATGAAACATTGCTAAAATAAATTAAAGAAGAAAATAAATGAAAACGCATCTCAAGTTAGTGGATTGGAAGACTTAATATTGTTGAGATAAAAATACTACTCAAATCAATCCATCAGTTCAATGCAATCCCCATCAAAATTCCAATGACTTTTTTTGCAGAAACAAAATAATCTTAAAAATCATACAAATTCTTAAGAAACCAAAATTGCCAAAACAATCTTGAAACAGGACATAATTGGAGAACTCACAATTTCTGATTTCAAACTTACTACCCAGCCACAGTAATCAAAACAGTGTGGTAGTGGTAGAGGAACAATTACAGCCCCATGAAATAGAATATAAAGACCAGAAATAAACTTTTACATGGTCAAATGATTTTTGACAAGAGTGTCAAGTTGATTCAATGGGTAGCACACAGTCTTTTTAACAATGATGCTGGAAAACTGGATATCCACATGCAAAAGAATGAAGTTGGACCATTAACCTAATACCATATAAAAATTCACTTAAATTGGTTCAAAGACCTAGATGTAAGATCTAAAACTATAAAACTTTTACAAGAAAACAGGTCAAAAACTTCATGGTGTTAAATTTGTTAGTAATTTATTTGATACGACAGCAAAGCATAGGCAACAAGAGAAAAAATAGACAAATTGGGCTTCACGAAAATTGTAAAAATTCCTTCATTGAGATGATATCGATAAAGTATAAAGGCAAACATAAAATGAGAAAAAAAATTTGCAAATCATATATCTGATAAAGAATTAAAATCTATCTTATAGAGAGAACTCCTAAAACATAACAACAAAATAAACAACCAGATTTAAAAATGGACAGAGAACTTGAATAAACATTTCTTCAAAGGAGATATACAAATGGCCAATACACACATAAAAATGTTCAAAATCTGTAATCAGAAAAGAAATGCAAATCAAAACTATAATGAGATACTGCTTCACAACCATTACAACGGCTGCCTTCAAAAACAATAGAAAATAACAAGCGTTGATGAGCATGTAGAAAAACTGAAACCCCTGTGCATTGCTGGAGGGAATATGAAATGGTACAGCTGCTCTTGAAAACAGTATGAAAGTTCCTCAAAATTATTTAAATGGAATTACCATATGATCTCGCAACATTACTTCTGGGTGTATACCCAAAAGAATTGAAAGCAGGATCTTAAAGAGATATTTGTACAACCATGTTCATAGCAGCATTATTCACAATAGCTAAAATGTGGAAGCAACCTAAGTATCCACTGATGGATGAAAAGATAAGCAAAATTTACATTTTGCATATACAGACAATGGAGTGTTGAGTTTGAAAGGAAGAAAATTCTCACATATGCTACAATATGAATGAACTTTGTGTATGCTAAGTGACATAAACAAGTCACAAAAATACAAATACTATATGATTCCACTTATATGAGGTACTTAGAGCAGTCAAAATGGATACAAAAAAATGGAATGGTGATTGCCAGGGTCTGGAGAGAAGAAAGGGGCGGGGAGTTATTGTTGGACAGGTACACAGTTTCAGTTTCACAAGATGAAAAGGGTTATGGGGATGGAAGGTGGTAGTGGTTGCACAACATTATAAATGTATTTAAGACTTCTGAACTGTACACTTAAAATGGTTAGGATGGTAAATTTTGTGTTATGTTTCTTTTACCATAATAACTTTTAAAAAAGAGCCAGGTGCTGTGGCTCACACCCGTAATCCCAGCTACTCGGGTGTCTGAGGTAGGAGGATTCCTTGAGGCCAGGAATTTAAAACTAGCCTGGGCAACATAGCAAGATGCCATCTCTGAAAAAAAAAAAAGAAAAAAAAGACCTTTACTAGCAACTAGCAACTAACAACTAACCTGCTAGAAAACTCCTCCAAAGAAATAAATGTCACGGAGGAGATGAGTGAGATGGGTCTTTTCAACTCAATCAAAACAGTTTGAATAGAATATTTTCTTCTATAATTCTATATAAATATAAACAAAACCCAAATTTGACTAAAATAAATTTTTAAAATTGTGATTGATTTGGCCACTCAAAACAATACCTCATGACAACTCATGTTTACAAACAACCTGAGTGTTTTCAAAAGTAAAAGAAACATTATTTGAAAAGCTTGGAGATAAACTTTGTAGACTCTTTTTTCATTAATTAAGTACTAGACTCTCTTGGCAGTGTCTTACTCGAAAAAGAATAAAGAGAAAAATATAAATAAATGGACAAACTGCAAAAGCATAACAAAAAAGGCATATAGCAAATCCAGATGAATAAAATCACCCACATATATTAGAGATAATTGAGATGAAAGACATGGAAATGTGTATAAAAGTCTAATACATTGGTGATTTTTCCTCCATTTCTGATCATGAAAACATTAATAAAATAAAGGAAAGTATTTGAGAAGCGAACAGGGATGAAGAACCCCTTTAAAAATGTGTCAATTTTATTTCGGCTTCAATCTCCAAAGGTCTTTTAAGATCTTCTAATATTCATTGTCAGAATCAATAGCATAGATGAATTTCTACAGTTTCCAATAAATGGAAAACATATGTGAATGAAAACAGAACATTCATATTCGGTCTTTTCCCAGAGAGCACTGAATTGGTTTTTTGTTTGTTTTTAACAGTCGTCTGCAACCAATGCAATTGAAAACTAAGCAAAAACCCAAAAGGCTTTGCTTCATCTGTAGAAGAGTGCTCCATGTCTAAAGCTTCATACTGAAGCAATAGCTAAGTTTGTTGATGAAGTGTACATTCAGTTTATATTTCTCAAAGCTGGGAAATCTGGCCAGGTCCTAACTTCGAGTCAGCTATTTTTGTGGTCTAAGCTCAGTATCTACTGGACTTCACACAGGCCACCTCTGCTAATTCAATCTTGCAAGTTGAAAGGATTTGCCCCAATCAAGCCCTAACCTTTAATGTGGGCTTGCTTCTATTATGGATTCTCAGTATTCAGATGAAAGATGCAGGTGATTGAAAGCACAACAGATTTAGTGGCAGAAAGAAAAATGTATTTGAGAAGATAACAATAAGAAAGAAAGCTCATTTGTCCTGACTGTAAACTAAGAAGGCTGTCGTTATGACTGGTTTAAGGCACTATTCTGAATTATCTACTGTTTTGATTTACGTAGTAAATAGTTCAGTACTATGGAGAGCATGGCTTAAGCCCTATGCCCAGCTTTCTGTATCTTTCTGTGCAAGAATACAGGTACCTTGAAACTCTTCAATATCATTCACCTGTATACCACACCTGAGGTGTCCTCTCAGCCATATTTCACCCTCTAAACCTCTCTCAGCAACCTCATTCTTACAGTGTCCTTAACCATTCAACAACCAATAGAAACTTATTTTGCTAAGACTGTAACGCACTGAACTAAATGCTAAAAATACTCCTATGAGGAAGACATACATGATGATAAGGAATTGGCCACCTGTTAGAGGAAAAAATATATACACAGAGTAATGATGGCCAAGACAGTCTGACCATCACCTGGAATGGTTGTTTAAAATGCAGTTTTCTAAGCAGTACTCTGAGAAATTCTAATTCATTACTTTGGTGAGGGTGAGGGGGTTGGAGGAGGTGAAAACTGAAAATCTCTAGATTAGTGGGGTTCTTGACCCCAGCTATACAGGAAATCAACAAAATTTTAAAATATATCAATTCTCGGGCTCTACCCCAGACCAATAAAATCAGGATGTTTGGGAATATAACTTAGGCGTTGAAATTTATACGCATCTTGTCTTGAATCCTGGCTCCACCATTTAACAATAGTGTCATTAAACATGTTCTTCAACTTCTGTAAGTTATAGTTTTGCTTTGTTTTAATTCTGAAATCGACATAGTAGTACCTATTTCATTGTGTGGTTGTGAGGTTAAATGAGCTAAGGTATGTAAGGTATAATGCCTGATGATGCATAGTAAATAGATGATAATGGTAGCTAACATTTATTGAATATTTACTATTATGTGATACTGTGCTAAGCACTTTACATGAACTAAAACAACCATTATATTTTTATCTTCATTTTTTCAGTGAAAGCCTGAGACAAAATAGTAAAGTGATTGCCCACAGTACACAATTAGCAAGCAGCAAAGCTAGGGTCTAGTACTTGTGACTATTGTATTACATATTTTAGTATATAGTAGCTATTCTTATTGAAAAATAACTGATAGTCTTAGTTCAGGCTGCGTAATAAAACGCAACAGATGGGGTGGCTTAACCCACAAATGTGTTTCTTGCTGTTCTGGAAGCTGGGAATCTGAGATCAGGATGCCAGCATGGTCAGGGTCTTCATGAGGGCCCTAGCTCTGGTTTGAATGTAGCCCCCAAAATTCATGTCAGAAACTTGATACCGAGTGCAGTTATATTGGGAAGCAGGACCTTTTGGGACGTGTTTAGGTCATAAGGGTTCTGTCTTCATGAATGGATTAACGCTGCTATTAAAAGTGCTTAGTGGAGTGGCTTCACCTTGTATTCTGCCATTTGAAGACACAACACTCATTCCTTTTTGCTCTTTCTCTCCTGAAGGCCCTCAACAAATGCCAGCACCTTGATCTTGGACTTCCCAGCCTCCAGAAATATGAGAAATAAATTTTTGCTTTTATAAATTACTCAGTCTCCGGTATTCTGTAATAGCAGAATAAATGATAAATAAGTGCCCTTATATAAAACCGATAAGACACAAGATCAATCTTGTATTCTTGTGAACTAGGACAGCCCTTTTTCTTTTATGTCCTCACATGGCCTTTCCTTGGTATATACAGGCAGATTAGTCTTGTGTCTCTTCCATTTTATACAAGGGCATTAATCCCATTATGGGGTTCTGTCACAATGGGGATAAGGGTTTCAACGTATGAATTTTGGGGTAACATAAACATTCATTGCATAGTATTAAGAATCAGAAAATCCACAGTAAATGTCAAATGAATGGAGTTGAGAATCATTATGAGGTGAATTCTGAGTTTTATGGGTTTAGATGGGTTTTATGAAAATGTCTTTTTCTTCCAGGCTTTGTCATATGAAACCTCTTAAAGTCAAATTTCTGACAAAGAAGGGCTATTTTTTCCAATAATTTTCAGATAAAGCAGCTGAGGCTTAAAAAGAAAAGGAAATTAACTTAGGTTACATAACTAGGAAGTAGTAGAAGGTGGGATTTGAGCTCATGTTTGTCCAGTTGAACGTGTTCCTTTAGATGAAGAGCAGTTTCTAAGAGAAGGTGATGCAAATCTGGCCAATGTGTTTGTTATTTTCCAGAAGGTGGTGTGGGCAGCTATCAAAGCATTTTGAAGAGGAAAGGAGCACGAATGAAATTCACATGATCATTTCACCACATTTACTCTGTTATAACATTTACTCTGTTATTAGTGTCTGACACTAATCATCATCACTTGATGGTGTTTGTAGATTTCTTTCTTTCTTTCTTTCTTTCTTTCTTTCTTTCTTTCTTTCTTTTTCTTTCTTTTTTGAGATGGAGTCTTGCTCTGTCTCTGTCGCCCAGACTGGTGCGCAGTGGTGCGATCTCAGCTCACTGCAACCTCCGCCTCCTGGGTTCAAGCAACTCTCCTGTCTCAGCCTCCCAAGTAGCTGAGATTACAGGTGCACACCACCACGTCCAGCTAATTTTTGTATTTTTAGTAGAGATAAGGTTTCACTGTATTGGTCAGGCTGGTCTCAAACTCCTGACTTCAGGTGATCCACCTGCCTCAGCCTCCCAAAGTGCTGGGATTACAAGTGAGAGCCACCACGCCTGGCCAGCTGGATTTCTTTTCTACTTACAAGCAAAACTCAGAATTAAACTTCAGCTAGACTGGGCACGGTGGCTCATGCCTGTAATCCCAGTACTTTGGGAGGCTGAGGCAGGCAGATCACCTGAGGTCAGGAGTTTGAGACTAGCCTGACCAACATGGAGAAACGCCATCTCTACTAAAAATACAAAATTAGCCAGGTGTGGTGGTGCATACCTGTAATTCCAGCTACTAGGGAGGCTGAGGCAGGAGAATCACTTGAACCCAGGAGGCAGAGGTTCCGGTGAGCTGAGATTGCACCACTGCACTCCAGACTGGGCAACAAGAGCGAAACTCCATCCCCGCCCCCCCCCCCAAAAAACAACAAAACAAAACAAAAAACAAAACTTCAGCTCTACATTTCTTCCTTCCGTCAAGGTTACATTTCTTTATCTCACATGCAATCTGGACTCCTCGGTTTGCATGATCACAGATAAGATCATTTGCAGAAGAGCCTCATGTCAAGATTCATTTCAATCAGGGATTAAATCTAGTCATTCATTCATTCATTCCACAAATTTAAATCAAAACACTAAACTAGCTTCAGTAATTGATAGAAAGATGTGGCTCGTATCCTCAGAAGCTCATGCTCTAGAGAACCAAGTACAGTGTGCACTGCTTGATGGACCCTCCCTGACATTCTTAACAAATCTATGAAGTCCAGTCAACAGATTGCACAACTTTGTGGAAAGTTGCTTATTTTTGCTTAATAGCAAAATCAAGGCTGAGTTGCCAGATGGAGCTTGGCAACATTTAATGACCAAGTAGCCCAAAGGTTCTCTCTAGAACAAAATATGGACTTTGCATTTCCTTTAACAATTTTTTCTTAACATCTTCTCTAGCCTTACAAACAGAAACACATGCCTCTGCCAGTCCCCACATGGGAATCCAGATGAGAAACCTCTCAAGGAGAATAACAAAATGCAGTTGGAATCAAAGTGTATGAAGCCTCCCAGACACACCCAGCAGGAGTCACCAGGAAGCAGCTGGTAAGAGGCTGACAGCCCACCAGCAATGAGACCACAGGAGCTGCTGCTCCCGGGAGGGAGTCTGCTGTCATCCTCCACTTGCTAGACTTCTCTCTCCTCTTTGCTTGTTACACACTGCTTCCCTGCTCTAGAGCTTGCTCCAGAGATGACTTCAACAGAACAGAGTGGCTCTTCCTTACTTGAAACACAGACCCATTGTACCTGTGGCTTTGGCTCTGGATTGTCTTTCTACTTAGAGGAGAACAAAGGTGTGACTGAGCCACATGATGGAAGGTAAAGATACAACCAAAAATTGTGGCGTTTCCTCTTGTTTATGACATTAAATTTCCCTCAGCCTCTACTTTCATGCTGCCTGCTTCTCTAAGGCTGCTCCCAGGGAACAAGTTAATAATCTCAAATACACTCATTCTTGCCCCTTTCAGAGGTAAGAGTTTAACAGGGGATGAAGGACGAATTTTACATCATGGCATTTCAAACATCAGTAAAATGGTGATTATTTTTCAGCACTGTTGATATGATGTCTGGGTAGCCCTTGTAGAAATTAATGCAAGCTGTGTTTTCACTGCAATGTGCCCTTACTGTATTCACATGCAGCGAGAGGTTATGCTGACGGAACTTGGCCATGATTTGTGATACTGTTTATTTATATGTATTAATATAAAATAAAATGCAACTTGCTAAGTAATATTTAAGCCCTCAGTAACCTGTTCCTGAACTATTTTTCCAACTTCATTGATCCCTACTCCTTGTGATTCAGCCAGTACCTCAATTGTTTGTTTCTATGCTTGTTCAAGGTTTGTAATCCTTAGTCCTTTGCTCAAAATGAGAGTCAGCCTGGCATAAGGGAAAGAGCACTCAGCTCAGACGAGCCTGAGTGGGAAACATGACTTAAATAAGTTAGCATCTTATGCAATATCATTTATATAACTTTGAGCCTTTAGCATAATCACCTGTAAAATGAAGCTTCCCACTGTGGGATGTTCTTGAAAAGGGTGTTATAGGATATGGAAGCACTATGCACAGATGAGGCACTCAATAAAGTTGTTCCATCATTTCTGAGTATGCGGATTTTATTCATCCTTTAAGTTGCAGCCCAGATAGCACCTTTTGCATAAAGTGTCTACTGATTGCCTCCACTGGGATGCAATCTTTCCCTCTTCTCAACTCCTATCTCCTTTTGCCTTTATCAATCATACAGTAAGTGCATCTTTTTATTTTGTATCACAGGGTCTCAAACTGAGACTCTGAATGTGGCTTGTGCAGAGTGCTTCCTGGGCTTCTGTGTATATGGGTTACTCTGCATGGATCCTCCCGTTGCCAAACAAAAAAGGACTAAGCTTGGCTCCTTTCCAATTCTCTGTACATAATTTTATATTCATATTATGTTCTTTTTCTTGAAGAAGGCCCTGATTTTACATGTTTCAGTCCCCCCAAATGCTGATTAGCACCTGGGGAGAAGGGAGATGAGGGTATGGAACTACTGCCATGGTGTCTGTCCATATCCCCAGAACTGAAGGAGTTGTATGGATGAAAGACATAATGGTATTGGAAACAAGTGTGCTCTTTGGGGTCTGGATAACAAAGTATGGCAAAAGTTGAGGAGTTGAGGGAATATCTGCAATCCAAAAGTTGAGGATTAGCAATCACAGAACCACAATATCCATAATACCCTGGACATGCAATTGGCATTCTCTTCATGGATGCTAACATCAGCAGCAACTTCTCATCAAGTCAAATGCCTCCTCTTCAGAGAGTCTTGCTCACTTTTTGTAACCCCTTTCACCAACTTCTGTGTCATCTCCCCTATTTGTCACTTTTTTTTAAGAGGCAGGATCTTGCTCTTGCTCTATCACCCAGGCTGGAGTGCAGTGCTGCAATTATAACTCACTGTAGCCTCAACTTCTGGGCTTAAGTAGTACTCTCACCTCCACCTTCTGAGTAGCTAAGACTACAGGCATGTATCACTATGCCTGCTCCCTTATTTGTCACTATCTGAAATCATCTGATTTGCCTTTCCTTAACCCTTCCCCCAATCACATATACACAAAGTGCCAAGAGTCGGGGGCTTTTCCCAAAGTGTTTATTACTTACATCTAGAAGAAAGGGGGTGCCTGTCTTAAAGGAAGTACTCACGAAGTATCTGAGGGGTGAATAAATGTGAAGACTGTTCAAGGGGCTTTGTAAGAAGAAGATGAAAGTAAAAGAAGCCAGTATAGAAGAATAAAGGCAGGATCAATACCTCATAGTAACAGGAGCTCACAATCTGTTTTGTGAACATATGGAAAGCATTCCTTAGGATCTCCCAGAAATGCTTGACGGGGATGCTTCCTGTCTGCAGTTCCTATTAGAGCAGGCGGGATATTTCAGTCCTCATTGGCTAGGGAGACCTGGGGGCAATTAGGTTATATGCATACTTGAGTTTTTTCTTATCTTCTCTATTAAACTCTTAGGAGAAGGTAGGACAATCCTCAAATTGCCCAAAGGACCTAATATAGGGTCTTGCAAAAGTGTCTGTGTGTGTGTATATATATACACCCCATGGAATACTATGCATCCATAAAAAGCATGAAATCATGTCCTTTATAGCAACATGGATGGAGCTGGAGGACATTATCCTAAGTGAACTAATTCGGAAACAGTAAACCAAATACCATATGTTCTCACTTACAAGTGGGAGATAAGCAATGGGTACACATGGACATAAAAATAAGATAAATGCACTGGGGACTCCAGAAGAAGAAAGGGTAGGAAGGGGTAAGGGTTGAAAAATTGCCTATTGAGTACAATGTTCACTAATGAGTACACTAGAAACCCAATCCCCACCAGTATGCAATATACCCATGTAATAAAGATGCACGTGTACCCTCGGAATCTAAAACAAAATAATTTTTAAAAGTATGTTGAAATAAAGAATGAATGAATGAGAGTAGAAGAGAATATCTTGTTCCATATAAACAGTCTGTGTTAGAAAAAGCAATATAATAAACCAGAAGTGTTCAGTTGTGAAAAGGGTTGAAATTTTTCAATATAAGTATGTTATATAAAAGATTTCTATTAGAAACTCCTTAGAAGGCATCTATTAGAAGGTAATGTCCCTTGGCTGTGAAGTCTAAAACTCTCCTTTGCCACTAAACGACATTGTACACAAATGTAAATAAGTATAACTGGTTACTTAGCAACCACAAATATTTACAAATATGGAAGTCAGGCTCCATCAAAATGTCAGGGTAATTATTGGCAAATTGTATATCATGCAAATGTTTTGCAGCCATGCAAAATGAACATTCTTGTAGGGTGCTGCCACAATTGCTCTTCACTGCTGCCTAAAAGTGTCACTTAGTCTCTTGGGTTTTGTTGGGTTGAATTAGTGGGACATAAAATTATTTTACAGGACAAGTGGATATATAATTTACCACATGCTTTTCCACAGGGGTCTTCCACTTAGTTGTCATGGGGTTAGCCTAGTTAAAATGCTGCAGAATTCAGCATTATTTACTAGATCATCTTCCTCAAAAAACAGTCAATATTTTTTTTTCTAAAAAAGGCAGGGAGTCTAGAAATTTTGTGGTTTAACTTTTTTTTCAAAATTTATTCTTTTATGAATTATATTTGTAGAAGGAATCTTTTATTACTTACATTTAACAGTCTTCAGAATTAGTTTCAAAGATTCTCTTAAGGTATGTATGTGCTTTTTTTAGAAAAGAAAGAGAGATGGAGGGCAGGAAAGAACAAGGAAGGACAGGGAGGGGTAAAGAAAGATGGAAGGAAGGAAGGAAGGAAAGAAGGAAGGAAGGAAGGAAGGAAGGAAGGAAGGAAGGAAGGAAGGAGGGAGGGAGGGAAGGAAGGGAGGGAGGGAAAGAAAATGAAAGAAAAAGAAAATGAAGGAAGGAAGAGAAAATGAAAGAAAAAGAGAGAAAGAAAAAGGAAGGAAGGAAGGAAGGAAGGAAAGAAGGAAAGAAGGAAAGAAGGAAGGAAAGAAGGAAAGAAAGAAAGAAAGAAGGAAGGAAGGAAAGAAAGAAAGAAAGAAAGAAAGAAAGAAAGAAAGAAAGAAAAGAGAGAAGGTTGAGCATATGGATATGATGAGTAAGAGCTGATGGAAAAATTAATACTAAGCTATATGTCCTTTATTTTGTAAATCTGAATGATGCCAAAATGGGTAAGCAAAATAATTGCATGACGTGCCAATTAATACTTGAACCAGAGACAGAGGGATTAACTGAGTTTCCTACCCAACTGATTGGGGTGTCGGTGGAGTGGGGGGGGACCTCAAATAACATTATAATTACATTTAAACACAATTTTACACTCCCTATATCTTACAAAAATTAATTTCGTCTCAAGAAGTTCTCAAAAATAAGATGTATTCTAATTCTCCTGTGATCTTACATCTCCTCTACGATAGAGCTTACAGTTGGAGCCAATTTATTTAGCCTTTCGCAGTATTTCAAATTCTTGTAGAGAAGAAGCTTTTTCTGCCAAGATTCACACCAAAGCAACTTGATAGTCTTGTTCAAGAAGGATCAAATATGAAACTAGACAACAATGAAAATTGTGCAATGTGCCCGTCTCTCTGCAGCCAGTCAAGTGCAAAGAAATCTGGGTCGTTGCTCTTGGGAGGCTTTTCAAATGTTCAGAGAAAACAGTTGAGCACAGGGCTTCTGGCCTGCAATGTTGCCTCACTAACTATTTGTTTTCTCCTCTAAAACTCTAGGGGGAGAATGAAAAGGCAAACACGGCCATCCCACCCCTCCTTTTCAAATGGGGTAGCCATGCCAGATATTCTGAGTAACTTATTCAGCCCAAGGCTAATAAGCTGAACAACATGTTTTGGCTAGACATTCCTCATCTCCATATGGAACTGCTTGTGTGAGTTTGGGGACTATTATGTGGTCAAAGGGAGGATGTTAAACCAAGAAAACAAAAAATCCCAGCACTTTCCTTTTCTCTCTTATAAATCCACTTTCAAGGCCGAAGTAAAGTGCACGGATTGCCCAAATCCTTAGGCGGAAGACATCACAGACTATCACATAAGCACCATCTTTAATAGGTTTGAAGACATGCCTCTTACACTGGGCTAAATTTACCGATAAATCCACCATATCTAACCTTGCCTACTTTGAACCTAGCCTTGGGGCCTTCTTTAGAAAGAAGACATATTTTCACTGAACCAAAGTAAATCTTAATTACGTATTTGCTTACCACGGAGAGCCATTTTGCTTCTGAATGGGAATCTGTAACCGATAAAAGGTAGAAAGTTGGTTGATTTGGTAAGTTTTTATAGAAATCTATCAGAAGTTGTATTTGAAAAGGGGAAAATAAGACATTCTCAAAGTTTCAGATAATTGTGAGGTTAGTAGAGTTGGTTATTTAGTGTTCTTTATGTAGCATTTCAGGGGAATGACTTAGAATATTCTCTGATGCTTTCTTTAAACACCAGGTAGGGTCCTACCTCAGCAGACTGATTCAGTAGTTCTTAGATGAGGCTCAGTTTCCTCGTGACTTTTAAAGGTTCATAGATTATTTTAAAAATTACTCCAAAGTCCAAAGGGGTGAGGGTTATTATTCCTTAAAATTTATTTATAGTTTTCCATTAAGGAATTATTCCAGGAAAGTCAACTGGTTTTCCAGGCTCTGCAGTGAGGTGGTAGGCTTCAGTGAGATGTGCTGTTAATTCATTCACTTCTTCATTTATTTAGTCATTCATTCAGAAAACATGCACTGAGCAGTTTTTATCTGCTAATCAATGAGTTATAGTGCTGAAGATATAAATAGGCATGACTACTATAATCATAGCACCATAACGTCTATTCCCATTGTGTGGCTGCTTTGATAAATCAGACTGAGTAACTGCCCACGATGCCAACTTCCTGGAGAGATTTGATAGTCAAAGGCCACTGCTATACATTTCACCTTCCATCTCAAAGGTTAGGAAAAGTACACATGGCTGCATAATTATGGGGTAAGTGCCCAAATATTTCTATTTTGTGCTTTGCTTTTCAAATTATGTTTACATGAAATATAACCTACATACAGAAAAGACACAATAATATTTGTGCTAAATAATTTTCAAGCAAACACCCATTAACTCCACTTAGGTTGAGATAGAATGTTACAAGCTCCATAAAAAAACCCTTCACCAAAGTGTCCCTTTAAATGAAAACCCCTTTCGTCCTCAGAGGTAGCCACTCTTCTGACTTCAGAACTTTATTTGAATACAGTTATACTATATGGTTTCTTTGGCATCTTGACACTTGCACTTAACATTGTATTTTTAAGATTAATCCATGCTGTCGCATGTAGTTCTAGTTTGCTTATTTTCATTGCTATGTAATATTCCATTGTATGAACTTGCTGCAATTTATCTAGCCATTCTATTGATGGGCATTTGGGGTGCTTCTAGTTTTTGGCTGCTACAAATGTTGCTGCTTACAGTGGAATTGTTGGGCTATAGGGCATGCTTACATTCAACTTTCACACATACTGCCAAGCGATATTTCATACTGGATAAATCAAATTTACACTCTGATGAGCAGCTTGAGAATTCCTATTGCTTCACATGCTTGCCAACATTAATGTTGTTGAAGTTTAGAACTCTTAACCAATCTGAAGACTGCAAGTTGTTCTCCTATAGCACCTTTCTGAGGTTGTTTAGCTTTGTCATTCATATTTAACTATTTATTCCATTGGGAATTTATTTTTGAATATGATGCAACAGCGAGCCTAATTCTGTTTTTGCTTGTTTGTTTGTTTGTTTCTTTGAGACAGAGTCTTGCTCTCCCTCCCAGGCTGGAGTGTAGTGGCACCATCTCAGCTCACTGCAAGCTCCGCCTCCCGGGTTCACGCCATTCTCCTGCCTCAGCCTCCCGAGTAACTGGGACTACAGGCGCCCGCCACCACGCCCGGCTAATTTTTTGTATTTTTTAGTAGAGATGGGGTTTCACCGTGTTAGCCAGGATGGTCTTGATCTCCTGACCTCATGATCCACCCGCCTGGGCCTCCCAAAGTGCTGGGATTACAGGTGTGAGCCACTGCGCCCAGCCTTGTTTTTTATATAGATGCTCAATTTCTGGTTTTTCCATTGATTGAAAAGTCTTTATTTCTCCACTGATGTACTGTGTCACATCTGTCATGTAGCAAGTGTCAATACTCCCACACACACATTTCTTCATTTCGCCTCTCTTTTTCTATCTCCATGTCAATTCACACTGTCTTGGTTAGAATAGCTTTAAGTCTGGTATCTAGAATTTCAGACCTGCTACCTTGTTTTCCTTCTTCAACAACATCTTAGCTACTCTTATTACTTTACATTTCCATACATATTTCAGAATTAGCTGTCAAGTACTTTAGAAATCCTTTTGGGATTTAATTAATATTACATTGAATTTATAAAACAGTTTGAGGAGAATTGACCCAAATTTAGTATTTCCATCCTTCAATTTATTATATTTCTCCATTTTTAGGTCTTTTTAATATTGCTCAGTAAAGTTTTATAACTTTCTTCACATATTTTGCATATCTTTTGTTAAATTTATTACTAGTTTCTTAGTGTCTGGATGCTATTTGAAATAGTATATATCTATTTTTATTGAGGTATAATTTACATAAAAAATTATTTTTAAATATGTGATTTTAACTAACAAATATAGTCAGTTCTGTCACCATCAAGATTAAAAAAAAGTATTTCTGTTGCTTCCTAAAATTGACCTGTGATACTTTGTGATATCATTTCCACTCCTAGCCTCTAGTTGATCTAAATTCTGTCCCCAACCTTTTGTCTTTTCCAAAATATCATATAAATGGTATATAGAATGTGTTTTTTTGTGTGTTTGGCTTTTAAAATTAACATAATGCTTTTTAAATTCACCATACTGTTGTATATATCACAATTCATTTCTTATTATTGCTAAATAGTATTCTATTGTATAAAGGTACCACAATTTATTTATCCATTCCTCAGATGATAGACATCTGGATTGTCTCCATATTTCAGTGATTAAAAATACAGCTGCTATAAACATTTGCAAATGGTCCTCTCTGTGAACAAAAGATTTCCGTTCTCTTGTGTAAACCTAAATGTTGAGTTATGGGGTCAAATATTAAGGTGATGCTTAACCACGTTACAAACTGCCGAACTGTTTTCCAAAGAAGCTATAGCTATTTGCTTGCTCAACAGCAACATATGAGAGTTCCAGTTGCTCTGCATCTTTGACTTGGCATTGTTAGTTTGCTTAATTTTGGTCGTTTTAGTAAGTATGTAAATCTCATTTATGCTTTTAGTGTTAAATTCTCTTATGATTAATAGTGTTGAGTATGTTTTTATGTGCTTACACGTATCTCTTTTTGGTGAAGTGTCTACTCAAATCTTTTGCTTCTTTTGATTGGGTTGTTTATTGTTATATTATATAATTGTGAGAGTTCTTTATGTAATCTAGATACCAGACCTCACAAATAGGTGTTTTGCAAATATTTTCTCCTAGTTTTTACCTTGTATTTTAATTTTCTTAACAATGTATTGTGAATAGCAGAAGATTTTTATTTTGATGAAGAGTAATCTTTTGTGTTTTTTTTTTATTGTTGTGTGGGTATGTGTGTGCCCTATTTATGAAACCAATACTTCGCACAAGATCATAAAGATTTTCTTCTATGTTTTCTTCTAGAAATTTCACATTATTAGGTTTTACATTTAAGGCTACTTCAAATTAAGTTTTGCATATGGTGTGGAGTACAGACTGGTTCATTTTTGCATGTGGATGTGTATTAGTCCGTTTTCATGCTGCTGATAAAGACATACCCTAGATTGGGCAATTTACAAAAGAAAGAGGTTTAATGGACTCATTCATAGTTCCACACTGCTGAGGTGCCCTCACAATCATGGTGGAAGATGAAAGTCATGTCTCACATGGCAGCAGACAAGAGAAGAGAACTTGTGCAGGGAAACTCCTTTTATAAAATCACTAGATCTCAAGAGATTTATTCACCCTCGTAAGATTAGCATGCGAAAGACCTGCCCCCCATGATTCAATTACCTCTCACAGGGCCCCTCCCACAATCTGTGGGAATTGTGGGAGCTATGATTCAAGATGAGATTTGGGTGTCAACACAGCCAAACCATATCAGGATGTCCAAGAGTTCCTGCAAGATTTGTTGACAAAACTATTCTTTGTTCATTGAATTATCTTGACACTTTTTCAAAAATCAATTGAGCATCTGTATGTGGATTTATTTCTGTACCTTATCCTTTTCTGTTGAATTATGTTATTCTTCCTCTAGTGCTACACTGTCTAGGCTACAGAAACTTTTAAGTCTTTAACTCAGGTAGTATGAGTCCTCCAAACCTTTCTCTTTCTCTCAAAGTTGTTTTATTTTATTCTATTATATTATATTCGTTTATATTTCCATATAAAAGTGAGAATTATCTTGTCAATTTATATAAGAAGCCTGCTGTGATTTTAATTGGGATTGCATTGAATTGCTAGAATAAAATGAAAATAATGAATGTTTTTAAAATACTGACTATCCAAATACATGAACACGGTTTATGTCTCCACTTATTTATCTTTTCCTTGATTTACCCAAATTTTTTAATTTTCAGCATATAAATGATGTACATATTTTGTTGGATTCATCCCTTAATATTTTTATGTTTTGAAGCCATTGTAATATTCATCCCTTAATATTTTTATGATATGAAGCCATTGTAAAAGGTATTATTTCTTTCAATTTCAGTTGCTCATGTCTAGAATGCAGATAATCAGCTAATGCATGTGTATTGGTCTTGTATACTGTGACCTTGCTAAATCTACTCACTTTTTTTGAATTTTTAAAAATTTTCTTGGGGATATTTTTCTTAGATAATCATGTTACATGCCTATAAAGATAGTTTCATTTCTTCCTCTCTGGTCTGTATGCCTTTTATTTCTTTTTTTGGATTCTATTACCAATGGTATATACTTTAAAATATCATTTTTATTAATTGCTACTTGTATAGAGAAATTTTTGTAAATCTATATTTATTTACCTTGCTAAGCTCTTTTATTCTAATAATTTGTCTGTAAATGTTTAGCTGTTTTACACAGACAATTATGTCATCTGCAAATAATAATGATTTCACTCTTCCCTTTCTAGAACTTATTTTATTTATTCTTGCCTTGCTCATGGGCTAAGAACCCCAGTATAATGTTAAATATAATAGTAATAAAATGCAAACTTGCTTTGCTTTTTATCTTAAAAGAAAATCTTTAAAATATTTACCATTAAGTAGGATGTTCGTTTTAGATTTTTTTGTAAAACTCTTTTAACAATTTAAGAACATTTCCTTTGGCTCCTAATTATTTGCTGAGAGCTTAGAATAAAGATTTTCTAACATTTCAGAAAGGATGTTATAAAAATATTGCCAATGAATTGATCATTTATATAAATTTGACAAATTTGCAGTCATGAACTTAACAAAATTGACACACAAAAATAGATAATCTGAACAGTTCTATATAATCTTCTAATAATTATATATATATAATTTAAAACCTTCTCAATTAGAAAACTCCAAACTCTGATGGCATCACTGGTGAATTCCACCAAATATGTGAACAAAGAATAATATCAATATTATGCAAATTTTTCAAGAGAACAATGAAAGAGAATACTCCCAACTTGTTTCATGAAGCCAACAAAACTTGACACCAAAGCCTGACTAAAACATTAGAGGAGAGGAAAAGTGTAACCAATCACAAATGTGAAAATGGATGCAAAATTTCTACATAGAATGTTAGTAATCTAATTCAGTGATATATAAAATGATAATGCATTTGTGGGGGGACAATTCTCAGTGAGTCTCTTCCATTTATGCATGTCTTGTGAATAGAAGTACTGACTGACATTTTTTCCAGGCTATCTTGGCAAGAGAAAAACTTTGAACACAGAATTGGTATCTCCTCCTGATACCAATTTTGCTGCTGAGCAAAGGCAAGCATGCAGGACAAGGGGGTTCTGACCATTATAAAAGATTAAAATTCCTTACGATCAAGGTTTCTCTCCTGTAATGTAGGGATATAAATGATATTACAATAGGCAATAGGGCCAACTAGGTCCCAAGATTCAAAATGGATTGCTCCCACTCTTAGTACATGTGCATTTCTGCCACAGTAGTAACTACCTCCAACACACCTAGACTCCTGGGAGTTTTCTATGACTAGACCACGTGTGAAGGGTTGCGGCCAACAGGTTTGGGGAAGACCTCTCAGAATAAGCTTAAAGTATGAGCATATATACATCCCATGAAAATTCTCACCAGAAGGCCTCTAGTACAGTGGTTCTTCAGAACCAGATAGATAAAAGATGGTATGCCCTAAGAGTATGAATTAAAGCACCAGGAAAGAAAGGAAAGTTTATTCATGGATCCAACAACATGGATTAATTCTTATGTTCTGTACTCTAAAGACTTTGTTGATGGAACTATGTAAAGGCCCAGTCTCTGTGTCCCCATTTCATGACAAAATTGCAGGGCAATTCCAGATTTAGAACTTCCTACAGGGGCTGGCCAAGAACTTTGAGTGATTGTTTCACAACTTCCTTCCAGTTCTCATCCTTTCACTCATCCAGAGGTGATGGTTCCCAGAGCACCCTTCAATGAACATCCTACACACAAACCTATCTCCAAGTCTACTTTTCAAGGAATCTAATTTATGGACACAGGTTAGACACAAGCTGGATTTGAGTTTTATTTCTCTATCTGTCATGATATACATAACTCTACAATCTGTGGTGTTTCTGAAAACTTCATCGTGGAATCTTATGCAATATTGCTCCTGAACAAGGAGCAGACTTTCAGTAAAATAAGATGTACAATGGGCTAAATTTCATGGGATTCACTAACTTTATCATCTGTCTTATTGCAAAGTAAGCCACTTAGATAGAATAACAATGTATGCTCCAAACTAGAAACAACAAATAATATTGTTTCTTTTATAGCCATATCCCAAGCATCTGGACACCAAGCAGTTGACACAAGTGAAAAAATGAACAGGACCATCATGCCAAAATATTTTTGTAATGCATACCTTCTCTGCTCAAATATTTCAGAGCCACTTTCCAAATTTACTTGCTTGTTCAAGTAATAACCCATTAATAACCTTTTACTCCATCCTTTTAACTTTTGGTTCTATTGGTTTGGAGGTTTTGTACCTGCGAGATTTACGCTTCCACCATGGAGCAATGCCAACTTAATGATAAACTGAGACTGCAATTTGGGGGTCTTTGTGCCAAAAGGTAAATGGCAAAAATTAAGGTTTACATTATTGGCTGGGAGATAATCCTAATTATCCAGGAAAACATTTTGTAACTGTCATACAATGGGAGGTGTTTCAATGGAACCAGCAGATACTTCAAATGCCTCTTGATATTACTGCATCCAGTAGTAAAAGTTAAAAATTACTACAACTCTAAATGAACAGCAATATCATGCCACAATATCTTTGTGAGTCATACTTTCTCTGCTCCAATAATTCAGGGCCACTTTCAAAATTTACTTCTTTCCTCACAATGATACATATTTCTAAGTGAATTCCAACATACCACTTTCTCTCTTTCTTCTTTTTTCATAAATTTACCACAACTTGACCTTTCTAACTTCCTCTCATACACCTTTATCTGGTAATTAGAGTGTACATTAGCATAACAGAGTGTCTTTAAATGGTAAATATGTCAGCAACCGAATGTAAACAACTAAAATCTTCATTTTTTTTTCCTAGTGGTAAAGATTTGCTCAATATTTGCTGAAACATGTGGATATCAGATAACTGTCTCAAGCCCAATAATCATCAGCAATAGAGGAGATTATCCCTGTGCTAATCATTCTATTCCCAGCCAAATGGTTTGTTAATTTACCTGATGGCCAGGATTCTGATTGCGATCTCTTAACATATGCTTGAATTCAGTGAAATGCTAATCACTGTTACATATTAGATAATTTACTAAGCATGCTGTTATAAATATCCCCATTCTAAAATTCTATTTTCATATTGGTAGGCCATAGGTTCAAGGTCTGATATTGGTAGTAGATATTCTCAATTTAAACCAAATTGACAAACTAAATGTTGATGAATTTCCAGGACCAAGTGACCTCCACCTAACAACTTCTGGAGGAAGAAAACTCACAGTGAAATTACCCAAGTTGTGGCTAAATCTATAACCTGTTATTCTAAAATCTCTAGTCCAGAGGTCAGTCGGATTGCTAATGTAACTCACACTTTTCAGGGCATTCCAGAATCACTTACTTGTTGGAACTAATAATCAGTTTTATTAATGGGACTATTTATGAAGTAAATACATAAAAATCAAGCAGTCTTCTAGTTGTATTATCAATAAGCACTTATTTTATTTAATGAGGGAAAATTATCAACAATAGCAACCTCCTAAAAATAAAACAAACAAAAAACCTAATGATCTAGGGGATTAATAGTAAAACTGTGAAGTTATAGTAATAAAGTTCTAGAAATTCCCTAGAAAATAAATATCATAGTTCAGAAGAGAAAACAATATTCTTAGAAATCAGTTATAAAATTAATATATAAATATAGTCCAGTTTCTAACAAAACAGTGATAATTTTTATTAATTTGCTAGAATAATTCTTTTAAAATGACAACATTACTGAATTGTATTTTACGTATCATAAAAATCACTCCTTTCTGGTGCAATAAGATAAATTTTGGTAACCTTACTGCATGGTCTAGCCAAAATCCTAAATTAGTTTCAGAGCATTTCATCCCTACAAATACAATCCCTTATTGCCATTTACAGTTATTTCCGATTTCCACCCCTAGTCTCGTGTAACAACTAACCTACTTTCTGTCTCTATAAATTTGCCTTTTCTAGACATTTCATATAACTCAAATCAGATATTATTAGATCTATCATGTCTAGCTCTTTCAATGAATATAATGTTTTAGAGGCTCATCGATGGTGTAGCTGTGTAAGTAGTTTGTTCCTTTTTATTGCTTACTAGTATTCCATTGTATGGATATAATTGCCAAAATAACTGTGAGGATAGCAATGTAATAAATATGTTTAAAAAGCCAAAATATTTTGAAATCATAAGACAGGAAAATCTCGTCCAAGTGACAATACAAAGTACGATAAAATAAATTATGTGCTATTGTTGCAGGAAATGGCAGACATATCAATTGAGAAAATTATAATATTTACACCTAGAGTCATTTATAAGAACTTAATATATGATTTGAAATGGTACCTCAAATCAGGGAGGAAAATGATTGATTACTCAATTAGTGGTGTTTAGACAACTAGCCAAACACAAAAATAATCTTAAATCCGTACTACACACCTGATACCCCACAATGAAATTAACTCCAAGTGTTTAAAGATTCAAACATAAAAAGTGAAACCACAAACAAACTAGGTGAATATTTATACAGTCCTTAGCCTCACAGGAATGCCATAAAGAAAAATGCTTAATACTTCAAATTTTTGAAATGTATGCACGACTGAAATTATTATAAAGTAAATTGCAAATGACAAAAAGAGGAAATATTTACAGAATATAAATGTCTAATAAGTGGCTCATATTTCAACACATAACATTAAAAGTGTGCTTGCCACACACTAAGAGAAATTCAGCCCCAAAACAAAAATATATCAAATAACCATATAAGTAAACGACCAAGGAATGACAGAGTCAATAGAAGTAAATCCAATCTTTATATAAAAATACAAAGTAGGACCCTAAAGAAGTATGTATGAAATAAAATTCGATATTTAAAAGGATTTTTCATGCTAATCTCTAGTATTAGCCATGGTGAGGGACAATAACCCCTCTAATATTCTTCTGTTAAAGATTGTGTACATTAAGTATAACCTCTATGGAAGACAATCAGAAAAAACATCACAAAAGCCACAAAAACATAGTGCATATTCTGACTCAGCAATTGACTTCTAGGATTCTAAGGGCAGTCATGGATACTTGTTTATAATAGTACAATCTAAAAGCACTAAAATTTTATCTAACAGTAAAGAATTATTCAATGAATTATAATAAATTCCTACAATTGAATTATCTTTTGCCAATAAAGTGATGAGACACACTTATGTGGAATGACATGAAAAGAAATATTGCTAAGAAATATTGTTCTAAAATGCAGATTTTATAATAGTTTGGGCTGTGTGATCCTGTATTTATTTCAAAAAAAGCAGTATACATTTTCAAAATATAGAAAAGAGAGAGACTGATTCAGTGGTGGCCATGATCATAATTCCTACTGATGGAAAGAAAATAAAAATTATTTGGCTCATCTGTATTTTCCAAATTATTTACAATTAACATGTATTACTTTTATCAGTAATATTATTTATAATACAAGATTGTTTAAAGGAATATTAACTATCTTGGAAAAGTGAGTGAAAACATAATAATAAGCTTAATGAGAACTGGATTAGAAGTCTAAGCAAAGCCTTCCACTGGATAACACATAAAATTTCAACATGTACATAAAAAAGGGGGAATTTATTTAAATTTTCAAAAAGATGTACAGAATTGTACATCAGTTATCTTGCATTCATTTCTTTTTGCTTATTTCTGTACCTGCCTTCTACCTTTCTTATATTTTTACTATAAGAGCATTCCTCTTTGTCATTTCTTTATCTTATTTACGCATGACGGTGGACTCAATGTCTTCTGAATGAAACAAGTAGAAAGAAAACCTTCCCTCAACCCTAATTTCCCCCAGATTACCCTTTCCTTTCTTGTTCTTTTCATCAACCTCTCGGAAGAACATGTCATATATTCTGTTCACTTCCATAGCTTGTGTTCATTCTCAGTCCACTGCAGTCTGGCTTTAGTCCCAAATATTCTGATGCAACTTTTGTCACTAAGTGTACAAATACTCTTCCAAACGCCAAATACATTAAACAAGCTCTTTATAGGCCTTTAGGGTAGAGACTTTGTCTTACTCATTTCAGATTCACCTTAAGCCCCAAATACAGTATTTTCCTTCTTGTTAAATCCACTTCTGGTACTTAGAACGGTGCCTGGTTCTAATACCAGAGACACAAATCAGTAAGAGAATAGGAAACAGAAAGCATTCTTGTTCCCAAGCAGTTTCTATCGCACAATCACAACATTTATTTTGCTGTATTGTAGTTGCTTTTACCTATCGCTCCTGTGGTTGCAAGGATTAAATAAGATATTGTATATGAAGAGCTTGGCACACAGATTCTAATTCACACTCAGAGCTCAATAAATGGTAGCTAATATTTAAATTTTGTATGTTCAGTAGATGTTATTTTCCAGGGTGAATTTGTTTCTCAGAAATTGAAAGTATGCATTTGCATTTCAAAAATATGCTTTGCATTTGGAATCACACTTTGCTGCCACCTTCATGACTGACCCTTCCTCATCTCTGTTTTAGGTCCTATTTATTCAAAGCTTTCCTATATTTCAGCATAGTGTTAGGGACTGAAGCTATAAAGATAAATAATACATAATCCTGGTCCTCAAGAAGCTCACTGTCTTGTTGATGGTACAAGTAGAGATATAATACAGCATAAGGTGTGATTACAAGCTTATTCATCTTAAAACATGAGCTGATGCTTTGGCTTTTAAAATCAAATGAACCCACAAGCACATCCACAGAGAAGCCACAGTGTCTACCTAAATAGATACAGGCATAATGTGAGCTAAAGATTGTTCTTAGCCCAGCATCCTCAAATACTATTTGGAAGAATCCAAAGTATAAACAAATATATTTCTCAAATATTTGAGAAATATTTGAGTAGTACTTCAAATGTACTTCTCAATAAATCTATCACTTAATTGATCAAAAGAAATTTTTATCCAGAACATTGGGTCGCCAGTACTAACAAGAGATAATTTAATTCTAAATTGCAGTTCAGAAGGTATACACAAAATGACTACGAAAATCACAAAATACCAGTGAGGACATCTGTGGGATTTGAGATATTGGTTTCTTCTCCTATTGGTTGTAGAGAAGAATTGGGAGTGGGATTCCGTGTGCCATGCCTGCATTCAGAGAGGGAGGTAACGGCTTACTAACATCTACAGTTAAAGTTTATTGTTGAGAACTTAATAGTTTAAGAAACCTGAGATTTTACTCAACCTACTAGGCTCAATACAGTTTATTCTAAAGCATAAAAAAATTCTTTCTCTCATCCTCGTTGCTGTTTTGTATCTGGTCAGAGAAATCTCAGTGACTCTCTGGGCCTCAGGCTGAAAATAAGTGTTTCTTCATACTCTGACCACCAGATTCCAAGCAGACAGGCGAGGTCATTATTTGGTGCACGAACTACTTTGTTAACCTGTGTATGTGTGTAAGCGTATGTGAGAACACAGTCAAATGTGCCCTAAGGAGGTCCCAAGAGTAAAGGCTCGATCTTGTTTCTCCTTTTATCCTCACAATATTTCTCATAGCAGACACTTAGTAAAAGCGAATCAATGAATCAGCAAATGAACAGACAAAAGTAGAATGTACAACTGGAGTATGTGGTGAATAAGATATAGTGCTCCATCACCCTGATATTAAAATAAGCATAAAGTAATTAAACTACATATGGGTTTATCAGTAAAATCCATAGGCCAAAAAAAAAAAAAAAAAGTCTGAAATATCTGTGTTGCCTCCAGGAGTTTCTCCCAGCTTAAAAAACTTGTTAAACCAAGTCCTTGTCTTTCATACAGTAGGTTACAATCTTGGGATCTTCGGATGACTCTCAATCTACTTTAAATATGAGTGTCATCATTGCTTTCCACAAGTACAATTTTTAAAATAAGCAAGCATTTTTGTTGAATAGATTTTATTTTTTATTATAGTATCCTTTCCACATTTTTGAACCTTTCTCTCTGTTCCATATTCCTAACTCTGCAGAGATGGGCACAAACATTTACAAATAGATTAAAACAAATTTTTAAAAAATTATTTGCAGTCATCAGCATAAATTAAAATATTTTAAAAAAAATTCATTGAGCACTTAGCTTCACAATGTCTACTGAAGTTAGTCTCAACTTCAACACCACTGACTTAGAAGAGCACATTCTAGAAACAAGGGCTGAGAGAAAGGAGGAGAAGAAAGACTGTAAACAAGAAAAAAGTAGAAATGCCTGGAGCATTACTCAGTGTGCATCTGCGTAGACTGGCTACATTACATGCATGAAAACACGTGTGGCTCATTGGATCATTAACAAGGAAACATACCTCATTCTTCGTCTATGTAGTGGCTCTTTAAAAGTCCAGCCATAAACAATATGGAAGAGCCTCTGTGTAGCTTTCAGTGATTATTATCACAAATGATGACACTTTTTAAAAACTCAGATATCGCTGGGGATTTACAAGATTTACTTGAGAACCATGAGCAGAGGGGTAGCAGGTTGACGATTACTACAAATCCAGTGAGGTTAAGTTTATTAAGTTCTGTACACTCTATCTACAAAGGTAGCTTGCAGCACTGTTTCTGACCTTCTGAAGACTACAGCTGTTGCAAAGCTCCCGTGACACGTCATTGTCTTGTGTTATCATTCTTGCTCTACAGCTTGTGTCCCTGTATTAGAAACAAGCTCCTCAGCTTGCCAGCTCAGCCTTCAAAAGAGGCATTGTTGCTTTAGTATCACATCTGAACCAAAGTGAGAGAGCAAAACAAACCCTTATACATGAATGTTCTGGCTTAGATACAGGATACCAGCTCAAATAAAATGTCACTGCAGATAGCACAAATTATTGTAAACAAATACTGCCTCCACGCCTGGTGTAAAACATCCACAGATAAGACTAAGACTATCAAATGCTTCTTTGGGGCATGCTTTTGTCTCCTTCATCTTTAAGCTCAGAGCTCAATCCAATTATCCACCAATTTCTGTTCTGTTTGTGATTTATGTGAACCAGGGTTGGAGGACTGTTATTTTAAAAATATTTTTGGTATGACAAGTTGAAATTTTTAGCTCATAAGCTAAGATTACCTCAAAATAAATATGTTAAATAAACAAGATATGAATGCAAGGACTCTGGGCATACAAGGGAGTTAAAATATAATTTTTCATAAGGAATTGACATTTTTCATAAGATTCTTTACATTTTCTCTCTCACCGTTTATTTTGAGAATATCCAATTTGTGCATTTTTCATCAACTTATACTGTTAAGTGTAAAGTATTTCCCCAGAAAAAGGATTCCTGAAAGATTCTTGAAATTGCCTTCTGTAGTTTCCTTCCTCACTGTAGCTAACTATAAAATTCTACACTGTGTAACTAAAATGCTAGATTCTTTCCATAATTCATATCGATTTTTGCATAAAATGCCTATTCTGAGCTCAGAACTACATAATCAAACACAACCATCAGTTTCTGATGCTAAACAAAATTATTCCTTTGGGGGGATTTACTCACACCTTCTCCAGAGATAAAGGAGAAAATAATCATCTAACTTCCTGAAACATTACAGCTTTATATTAGAGAAAATAGACACCACTATCTAGAGTCAATTTCCATGTCAGGTAAATCAAATAGTCATAGCTCCCCAGTAAAGAACTAAACTTCATCTGTAAGTCAGATCTGTAGACAGTTCCTGAGGCTTTTAAGCCTTCAAACACTCGGAAAAGGAGGTGGTCATGAAGGCGCTTATAAAAAGGGATATTTTTACAGGGAATTTTTATCTAGTATCAGCCAGGTGCTTTCCCCTTCATGTTTGTCCCTCTCCTAAACAAATCAAGGCTACCCCAGTAATCTTCAGAAGAATTTCTGTTCTTGAAGGTGTAATCCTAAAACCCATCACTTGTTTCCTTTCACGTCTAAAGTTGTTTGGGTAGCAACACCAGCACCAGCTTTCCTCGTCTTCTTGGCACCTAGTAAAGAGCTCAAATACTTGCTGCTGTTCCCTTTTCTTGAAAAGTTTTATCCCCATACATTTAACGGGGGCTGTGTCACAATATGCACAAATGTCTCCCTTTCAAAGATGCATTCTCTGACCACCCAAACCAGTGACTTCATGCTTTATCCCTTTATTTTACTGACTTGTCATATGTATCCTGATCTGAAACGAATCTGCCTATTTATTTTCTTGATTACTATCTGTCCTCCCAATTCCCATGGAATAGAAATTCTATGAGAATCGAGCTTTTTACCTGCCTTCTGTTGTATTCTAGAGTGCAGTCACTGCACAGTGTGTATTTAACACCAGAGACAGAACAGATTCCACTGTGACTGAGGGAAAAATATCATATCCTTAAAATCAGAAGTCTCCTTCTCCCTAGGCTCTTGGCTTCCTCCTCTATGAGGAATTTTTATCTATTTTATTAGCCGAATTACCCGAATATCCTCAAAACACCTGACTTTGATTTAGTTCCATGAAATGAATACTAGGTCCCAACCATGCATTCCATCACTCTTTTACCAAATAGATATTCCCAGATTTTCTAAGGTATTTTCCTTCCTTTCAAGAGGCACACAGTGCCTGCAAGGTTACTAAACATCGGTGCAAGCATCACTGCTGAGGACTTCCAAATATGGCATCAAAACAGCCACGGAGACTTGTCTAAATAATATCATATCTCCCAGCAGCTGGATCTTAGTTTGTTAACTTTTAAATGCAAGGCAGGCTTAAAGATTAACAATTTGCTTGGATAAAGGAAAAGGGAAAAATATAATTAATCATTTGCCTGTCCCCCAATACTAGTTTACAAAACCATGGTGCAACTTTATTGAGCTCAAAATTGAAGGGTGGCAAGGTTAATATGTAGCTTTAGACCTCACAGTTTCATTAACAAACACATTACAGGCTGTAAAGCTGAACTGACATTAATGCTAGGCCCAAACAAAGTAAATAATTACTGGCTTGGCAAATGAGGAAGTACTTGCAGAGTTTGTTTACACTGGGTTTTTGGAAAATTCATCTTGGCAACAAGTCAAATACAGTTTGACTAGTAATTGTGACAATTGCTCACAGATGCTGCTGGAAGAACAACAAAAGAAAGGAATTATGGCTTTTCTCTCCCCCTGCATTTTCCCCCTTTGTTACCATTTTTTTTTTCTTTACCATTTTGGATCAATAAAGAACTTGCAGCCACAAAGATAAGTGGGTTACATGGCAGATGGGCCTTGGAATGTTTAAAAATCTCATATTGCATTTTGTCTCTTGGCCCTAGATTGGAAAAGACACAGCTGCACTCAAGCTGCAGTCATAAAATCCACACTCCTTGAAAATGCCTATGGGTCCTCTCAATAGAACAGAGTTGAGATGAAGCCCGCTCAGAAATTTTCCAACAGACAAACTGATTTGCTTTGTGTTAGTGCACTTTAACAAACCTCTGAGTTTGGAAGACTTCAGGAGAGAATTCTGGCCGAATAGGATCCATTTCATTTTCCCTAGCTGGACTGGAAAGTATAAACAGGAATCAAGGAAAAAGGTAACTCACCAAACTGGAAAATAGTTCTGTAGGGCAACTGATGTCTATTACATATAATTTGAAAGAATTTTGGTTTCCCTCATCAAAGATCAGTATTTTACCAACTAAAAGCTGATACTTCACACACACAGACACACACACACACATATCATAGGCCTTCTGAACACTTGAATCTAAATCTCTTTATTCTTGGAAGATAAAATTTCAATGATTTTGAGTATAAATCTAAAACCTGAATCTCCCTAATACCATTTCTACAAACTTTGAGTGGTAAGAGCCAGAATATCCTGAGACTTTATAGTGCTTCATTGAATCACTCAGCATGAGAATCTGAAGCCTTCATTATTATTTAAGCGCCTTATCTAGATCCATAATATTTGTCATATTAAAGCCATACCCATTGTCTGTTTCAGAAGGTTGTTCTATCATTCTCTAAATCACGTTTCTCTTAACACTCCTTTGGGTGATCATTGCACAAAACTGAATAAAAGTAGACCATTATCCACAACAGAAAGGAATCTATGCCAAAAATAGGCCTTCTTTTAGCCACTTGAATACTGTGTCCATCTCAATAAAATACTTGATACACATCTTCCAGGTTTTCAGATTTTTCTTATGTGTAACCTTAAAACCCCAAATATTCCTTAGAGGAGACATTTACTCTGAAACTTATCAGATTTGAGATGAATAAAATATCCTAAGTTTTGACTTTCTCATTGCCTAGACTATTGTGACCATGAAGTTTGGAAGCCAAGCGTAGGATACCAGGAGAGGTTGGATAGAAGCAAGATTTATCAGAATTAGCATTGGAGTCTCTGACTCAAGTCTGGACTATCATCAGCCATTAGCACCAGACAAAACGCAGCCACTGACAAATCTTCTGGGATGCCGCTAAGTACACTTGACCTAACAACTACCAGTAAAACTTTCTGACATGTGCTTTGATTCTAGATTATCAACTGTAAGAATTCAGGGAAACATTCTACTAAATAATGTGTCCTATGTAACTAAGATAATTATAACAGCCTCCTCACTAGGTTATGGGCCCCCAAATTTGTACTCTTCAGATCTTTCTTCCACGTTGCAGTCAGACACAGATTTGATCACGCCACACCATTGCTCAGAATTCTTTGGATGCAACTTACTGCCTACAGGATGAAGACCACACTCAGGCATTTCCTTGAATGCTGGCACAGTCCTACCCCAACCTACCTCGTGATCCTCCTACTGTATGCATGCTCCCTTCAGATCTAATTGGCTTTTTTTCACTAATCCCTGCACTTGACCTAAATGAAGATTCTGAAGCAGGAGAGAGACTGGTTTTCTAGGCTTATCTTGAGTCTCTTTTATCATTGACCATCTTTCGCTACCACAAAAGAATCATATTCTACTGCACAAGACCTAGTAGGCCTCATTTAGGATTTTGAACATTATTCCAACAAAATTCCTAAAATTTTAAGTTTGTACTTATATCATAAAGCTAGACCTTGCATTTAAAACTCACTTTTAGAAATCTTGCTTTAAAAAAACAAAAACAAGTACTTTTGATGAATTTGGAAATTCTGTGACTTAATCTTATCTGTTAGCAAGAGTTTTAGCAACAGTAACACTGGAAAATAAAATGATATTCATGTATAAAACAATGATAATATTATAGAATGTCACCTTTCAGGGTAACATTTGTTGAGTTACAGAACTGACTCATTGATTGCACTAAAGTTGTATCATTGAATAACTAGCATGGAGGGAAACCAGAATTATAACCACAGGTAAAAATGGATATGTTAGAGGTGAATTTTGGAAGAAATAAAAATGTAGAAGGCAATTATAAGGGGAGCACTTAAATTAGGTATGAATGGTTTATACTATTGATTAAAGCATTTTAAAAATCAATAAAAGAACATTTTGTACCAAGTAGCTTTCAGGAACTTTCAGGGAAGACCATTTGATTCAGTTCAAAAGTCAGAAGCCTCTACACTAACAGGTAAAAAGAATGGTTCCATCTCCTTTTTAAAAATAAACCAAATAACTACAATTTAGAGTCTAAAATCAAGCATTAATGATCTGCTCCAGTCATTTTTTAAAGAAGCAAGCTATATTAAAAATTTTGATACTTAAATTAATGTGAAAATTATAATATTTTATTTATATTTTACTACATGCTGTTATCTTCTAATAATCATTCATGCCTAATTTACGTGCTCCCCTTCTAACTGCTTTCTATTTTTTTGCCTCTTCCAAAATTCATCCCTAATGTATCCATTTTTACCTGTGGTTGTAATTCTGATGTCCCTTCTTGCAAGCTATTGAACAGTATAACTTTTATTATCATTTTTAAAATGTTTTTTATGGGTTGGTATTAGATGTTTATATTTGTGAAGTACATGAGATGTTTTGATACAGCATGCCATGTGAAATACACACATCATGGAGAATGGGGTATCCATCCCCTCAAGCATTTATCAACAGTCTAACTGTCATGCAATTATAAACTTCTTAGGAGAAGGATCTCTTGTGTTATATAAATTATAAAATTTAATGCCATATCCTTGTACAAGGTAGGCTAACAATGCCTACTTTGAAATGTACTATATTCATTCAAGAAGCTTTTTAAATCTCAGGCTTTCTGACTCTTTGTTCTGCATTTCTCCCCTTTCAACTAAAGAATATGTTTTATAGGTGAGCTACAGGTGGTTGTATGTATGCATCTGTCAGTATTATTCCTGGGAACCCATTTGTGATAGCTCTGCCACATGCATTTGACAATAAACGACTGAAGTTCAAGAACGCTAACTGCTTTCTTGTCAACTTCTCTGAAAGGATGTTTAAAACACACTTTCCTGACTCATACATTTAGCTTATCCAGGTCACCACCAGGCCCAGCCTTGAAAGAAGCAGATATTGATGGGTTAATAAAAAAAGAGTATCATGAGAAGTGGTGACCAAAGCCCTCTGCTCAAAATCTATCCTAAAAACTAAGGCTGACATACTTGTGAAGTATATTAAACTAGAACCTTTCCTGTTATCTAATTTTGGCTGAAATTCCAGAGCCAAGAACTCTAAGTACCCTCACATTCTAAAATGAGTTGCAGGGTCTTTGTAGGCATTCACAGAAGGAGACCCCAAACAGCCTTGGTGACTCCTAGGTATCACCCACCCTAGGAAAAACCTACACTGCCAGAGTTTGGTGCAGCAGGACAATGGGTGGCTCCTTCTGAAAAGGTGACCTCAAAGAAGACTTTGGTTCTCCTGGACTCTGCATGAAAGAAACAGCCACAGGACAATGTGAATCCAACAAATAACATCTGTGGAAGTGGACTTCCAGAATTCAGGCATCAAGTCATAAGCAGCTGGCCAAAAGAGGCAGGACCTATGTTGGAAAAAGTCAGCGAGAAGTCTCAGGAAATGTGTAACAGTGTGTGCATGTGCGTGTGAGTCTCCAAAAACTTCCCCAAAGATTCAGGGAAGAAGGCAATGATTTGAATATTCAATGAAACCCAAAGGTCGCTTCTGTCTCATAAATCTCTCTCTGAACCTGTTTCCAACTTTGGAGAAGCCAGTGGCCCAGGATGTTGGAAAAAAAAAGGTGTGGAAAAGTGAGTGGGGACATTGGTAAAAGTTGAACTGTGCCTTTTCTAAGATAGGGAAGCAGAGAAATGAGAAATGTTCATTCGAATGAGAGTTTGGGTGTGGAATATTAAACAGAGCTACCCTTTCTATTACCTTAAATATATTACTGTTTATTCATACCTGAGAGTGACTGGAAAAGCTAGAGGACCTGCAAGAGATAACTCATGGGTAGAGAAAAATGAACGAACAGCTCCAAATGATATAGAAAAAAGAAATAAAGCACTTTTGGAATTTTGTCTCTAGTAGACCAGTTTGTTCTATAAATTTGTTGTATTTATTTCTTAGTTTTGTCTAATGCTTGGAAGGCACTGTCAAAAAAAAATTATCTATGCTGAGCCCTCATACCTGAACTATCGGAACTCCTTCAGTTGCAAAACAAAACAAAAAAAACATCTCAAACTAGATTTAAAAATAAACGAATGTCTTGGTCCACATAACTTAAATGGCTTCATGCACAATTGAATCCAGTGGCTAAAGTAAACCATTAGGATTTTCTTACCGTTTGTCATCTCTGTTGGCTCTCTTTATGTCTCCTACAGATGCTTTCCTCTCTGTGATTTTGCATCTGTTATTCCTCAGCAACAAATATAAACTATTAGAGAACTTTCTTGGATCATGTGCCTACCACTAATGCAATCACTGGAAACAAGAGAATGGGGTCTCTGATTGGCCACCTGGTCCTATGCACACCTCTATGATGATGGTGGTACTGGTGGCACCATGACTGATGTTCTCACCAAACCCACATGGAATTGTGGATAAGTGGATGGCTGGAACTCAAAAGAAAAGTGAATTGCTGTAACCAGAGAGGAAGGTAGGCAAAAACAACAGATATTCCCTACAATTACCTAAGCTTGTTGTATATTAGAGTGCATAGCTAGCCAGCTGGGAGTCTAGGATTAAGCTTGGATTTCTGCCCTCAATGAGTAAAAATATCTGGTTAGAAAACAGAAGATTGCAGCAAAATTTCCCAGATTATGTTCTATGATGTTTTAAGAATAGATTCACAATTTCTTTTACACTCTTCCCTTCCAACAGAGGGGCATTATTCTGTCCTCTTGAGTGTGGGCTGGACCTCATGACTCACTTTTAATAAACAGAACGTCATCAGCATGATACTATTTGACTTCTGAGGCTAAGTCATTAAAAAAGGATAGCTTCTGCATGTCTCTTTCCTGTCACTTGCTTTGAGAGAAGCCGGTTGTCATGTCATGAGGACTCAAGCATCTTGTGGCCAGATCCACATGTGAATCTTTCTAAACTGAAATCTTTTGCCAAAAGGCAGCATCAACTTGCCAGTTACCTTGGAAGTCACCTTGGAAGCTGCTCCTCCTGCCCCAGTCGAGGTTTCAGATGACTACAGTCCTGGTGAGCATCACGGCTGAGTCTTATGAGAGAGCCCATGCTAAAATTATCCAGTAAAACTGCTTCCAAATTCTTGATCCACAGAAACTGTAAGAATAGTAAATACTGATTGTCATTTTAAATCACTACATTTTAGGGTCATCTGTTGTGCAGTAATAGTTAAATAATACATGGGTATCCCCCAAGATGATAACAGATGCTCTATGAAACAAGTCAGGTAAGTGTGGTTAAGCATGTTTTAGCAGCTATCTTTATCACGGAACTTCTCAGAACCTCAAAAGGTAGTATAATTGTCAGTTTCCAGAGAGAGAGAAAGAGAGAGATACAGAGAAAGAGAGACAGATGTAATATGCAATTTCTTAAACTTCTTTGACAAAAAAAAATGCCTTTATTTTTCATGGAACACCTATTAATATCTCTGAAATTCTAGTGTTTCTAGGACATTTGAAAAACTCTAGACTAGATATATGTATTGGAGAAGATTACCCAGGATATTTTTGCTTCTTAAAGAGCAACATCATATCTTAGGCAAAAATCTGAATAACAGTTTAACAGGTCCAGGATTAGGGTGACACAAGTGAGGTACTCATCTCAGTAACCACATTTAAAGAAATGACAAAAAGCTCAGTAGTCAAAATAAAAATACTGTATTGCAATTTTTTTTAAAACCAAAATTTATGAATGAAAATCCATGATGACCAAAATATCAAAATTTTAAATAAAGGCTAATTTAAAATCAGTCAAATGTTATTTTATTGGTTTGTCTTATGATCCTGCATTTGTATGCAATGAAAACAGTTATTTCCTATCAGTCCTGATTCCTGGTCCACATCGTGATCACATTCCCCTCCAGTCAGGTTAATTTAACAATAGTGTACAAAGAGATTGGCAATACAGTATTTTACATATATTCACTTTAAAAAATGTAGTTTCTATTAACTTTTGCACTTGGTTCAAATTATGAAAAAATATTTTGATAAGTGGATAGAAGTGCGTATTTGCCCTTTTGCTTCAGGTTCCAACAGGGCTCAGAAGGGCATTGTAGGCCATTAGCTTTTCCAGTCAAGGTACATTATATAATATAGATATCTTGTATTCTGTGGGAGTAGGAGCAGGAGTTTTCAGGTTTTGTCACAAAGTTGGTGCTACAGATGGGCTTTTATTTCTGAAGTTTCTTAAACAGGATCCATGACATCATCCTGAAGCTTCGAGTGAATGTAACACAGGGCGGAGAGTTCTGATGAAAAAGAAATATCTAGAACCAATAAGGAAATCAAGCCTGATAAGCAGCACCATAGACACGGAAAAGCATCTTGGACAGCACCGTGGATAAATTTTATGGTCTTCCATGCAAATTCATTGCACAGCAAAAATAGTTTCTCATTTGTCTGTTTGTTTGTTAATTCACAAGTGAAAAATTACACACAGACATTTTTAACATCATTTCAAATTTTCATCTTTTTCTTTCTTTCTTCAATTTCCTTTGCAGGATCCCAACACATTTCACACACATTAAAAAAAGAGGTTTCCTTGGTTTCTCTTTTGTTTTCCAGATTAAAAGCAAAAACAAAAACAAACCTCTTATAATATAAAAGGATCTTTTTAAATCACCACCAAGATATGAATTACATCTGCACAATCAGCCTCCTGTTGCTATGTATTCGATAAAACAGAAACTAATTTCACTACAAATGGTGGTTTCTCTTCGGGTTTTGTTTCACTGCTCCTAAAGCAGTGTGGGATATATGAATGTTATTTTAATTTTTTTGAATCTGTTTAGTCAGCTCTTTAAAATCTCCTCTTGGTGAATACTACCTAGTGAAATATAGGATTGTTTGGCTTGCCTTATTTTCAAATTTAAGGTGGAGGGGAGGGGTCTGAACATTGTGGCAAAAAAAGCTTTAATGTAATGCATAAATAACAGTACATATACTACTGCAAAATTGCCTGCTCCTCTGCAGCAATTCAGCACTGTGGCATCTAGTTTTTTAGCCTTGCCATATGGAACTAATCTTTTCTCAAGCAAATGTCAAATCTATAATAATTAGGTCAGTGCTGTTCATTTCTCCTCCCAACCGGTACTCACCTCTTGCTGAGAAGGTTGAGAACTAGCTCTGCTCTAATTATAGGTGTTCATGAAAGTTTCTCTCACCTTTTCTTATTCCCTTCAACTCTCTCTGACTTGTTTCTTATCCCCAAAATGTATAGTAGAAATAGTCCTGTCACTCAGGAATTAATAAACTTTCCTAAAGAGTTAGATAGTAGAAATTTTAGGCTTCGTGGGTCATATGATCTCAGTAGCAACTACTTAGCTCTGCCATTATACCGCTAAAGTAAACAGACAACACAAAATGAATGGGTGTGGCTATGTTCCAATAAAACTTTATTTATAAACTTTGAACTTTGCTGAACTTATGTTATGGCTCTATCTTGGCTAAAATGGAGCAGTCCATAGAAGAATTAACTCTTTAACTACCAACCAGTATTATTCCTTACAGAGAACTGAATTTAACAAGATGACCATTCAGGAGGTATTAGACATTGAAGCAAGAGTTTGTTTTTGTTTTGTTTTTATCTTTTCTTTAAATGAAAGCTCTATAATTTGCCTGAGTGATTTGTCTACAAGTAAATTTTTACCTGCCATTTCTTAAGATGCTACTTTCTGGTTTTCTGAGTGAGAATAGTAAGCCACAGGTAGAAAAAATATTGGAAACATTAAATTCAAAATTCAAAATGATTGACAAACTGGCTAATTAAATAGTAAGGTGTACTAACAAAGACATAAGATCTAGAGATTTGAAGATGAGTTATTCTCTACTAGATACTGTATTCATTCTTGAGTATCCAGGATTTGAGTATCACTGACAAAACAGATTTAGAGGACAGGAAGGAAGTTGAGTAATTTGCAATAATATTGTATGAGGAAGTCAAAGAAAACAGGGTTGTTTGGTCATGGGGGAAATAATACTTTATATATTTGTTGGGCCACATTTAGAACAGGAATTATCCTTTCTTGGCATGATTTCAGAGGTAAAAATCAAACAGGAAAATTTTTAAGAAAATCTCAGTGAATGTTTTTTTAAAAGTCTTCTTTAAAAAATTGCCCGACAATGGAAAGGACTATATTAAAAAGTGGTAGAATTTCTTAATCATAATATGCTGGGCATATTGTGGAGAGAATTTCAGTAACAAAAGGGTCATTAGATTAGGTCAATGGTTCCCAGACATAAATTTCATAGACCAGGAATGTTTTTCCATCGGAAACTGAAAAAAATGCTTACTAAGTTTTTATCATGCCCGGTGAAGAGTTTCAAACAATACCAACATCCAGTATCATTTCATAAAATAAACATATTTTAAAGAAAAATATAGAAAGTTGAATACTGAATATTGAATATTGAAATTAAGGGCAGTCTTGAAAAAAAAAAAAAAAAAACAGTTTCTAACTTTGCCAAGTAAATATCTAGCTAACTAAATCAAGAGATGACATAGGTTTTATTTTTCTCACTTTGGTATAGAACAGCAAAATCTGTTATGGATTAGTATGAGTTGCTTGAATCATCATGTGAGAATTATTGAACCTTTAAAGTCCCTTTCAATTCTAAGACTCTGAAGCTCTCAGTGAACATGACAATAACAAAGTGTGAATTGGGTCCTTCCTTCAGGTATGTAATAATGATTGGACAAAGGTAAAAGTTATCTTCAAAATGCTCTGTCAAATAAATTCTTTATTTTAAATAATACAAAACACCATAACTTGTTAAATACTAATTATTTAGTAACTAGTTATGGGTTAGGTTTTGCTGCACTCCTGCCCCCAATAAAAGGCCTAGAAAACTAATATAGTTCTTTCATTGTATCTGTAGGGGTTTGGTTCCAGGACCGCTTGAGGATACCAAAAGCCATAGATGGCTCAATTCCTGATATAAAATGATATAGTATTTGAAAATAACCCTATGAACATCCTCCTATATACTTTAAATCATTTCTAGATTACTTATACTAGATACAATGTAAAAGCTATGTAAACGGTTCTTTTGACGTCATGTTTTCCATGTGTATTATTTTTATTGTGTTTTTTTCCCTTTTTTTGAGACAGGTCTCTGACACTCAGGCTGGAATACAGTAACAATGATCATAGCTCATTATGGCCTCAAATTCCTGGGTTCAAGCAATCCTCCCACCTTTGCTTCCTGAGTAGCTGAGACTATAGGCAAATGACCCTATGCCTGGCTGATTTTTTTATTTGTTTGTTTTTGTTTTTTGTAGAGATGAGGCCTTGCTATACTGCCCAGGCTGGTCTTGAGATGTTGGCTTCAAGTAGTCTCCCACCTCAACCTCCCAAAGCTCTGGGATCACAGCCATATGCCACCACACCCAGCCCCCAAATATTTTAAATCTGTGGTCAGTTGAATGGGCAGAGCTGGAACACATGGACATGGAGGGCCAATTGTATATTAATTCTGGTAATTTCAGAGGCAAAAAGAAAACTCCAATGGCAATAGCAAAGGAATGGTGGGCTTATTCAAGAAATCTAATACTGTAACACTTAGAATTTCGAGATAATTAAATCATATTATCAACTAAAATTCCAACTGAAGACAAGTTTAAAAATAATGTTCAGAAAGTTGGGTCCATTGTCAAACTCAAAATCAAGTGATTTTGCCCCCTTCCTCCAATTTTCCTTTGGACATACATTGTAAGACTGTTTGTATAAATGATTTTGAGAAAGATTTTTGTGCATTCAATGCACAGCTTGGAATAGTGAGGGGGGCAAACACTACACCAGCTCCTACTCACTGCTATGTCAATGCACATAAATTCTAATTTGTAACACCCCTGCAGTTCCATTGTATGGCTCCATTAGTCTATGCATGAATTATTCACACATGATACATCATAATGGCATCAGAACCATTTATGATATCAATTCATACTATTATAGAACAGGTAATCTTCAGCTGTCCAACACAACACGTGTTAATTAGATCTCCAAGAAACTTTGCTAGTCAATCACCTTCACAAAGCCCAGCTCTTGCCCCACCTCCTCCAATAAGCCTTCCAATCACTCCATCCTGCATTGATATCTTTCATTTTAGACTACCCATGGAATAGCTGGGATAATTTAGTAGTTTAAACTACATTTCTTTGTGTTACTCTCTTCATTGCTTTGCAAATTTAACTCTTGTATCCCTGAGTAGATTGTTTGATTCTTGAGGGATGAAACCAAGACATATGGTTCCTTTGTAACTTACACAGTTCTTAGAAATGTCTGACACCTAGTAAGTTTTCAATACATTCTAAGTGATTTGTTTAAGTGCCTGGAAAAAGATGCAATTCACAAATTTTTAAATGCTAGGCTACTTGGTTTAGTAGCTTTCAACCTTTTGAATATCATACAACTTCTGTATGGTGTGGTTTATTATTTTGTTATAAAATATTTGTTTTATTTTGTCTTATTTTCTTTAAAATTTTTATCTTTATTGTCTTATTTTATTTAAAGTTAACTTTCAGATAAATTTATCTGATGAAACAAACTGCTTTTGTGTAACATTATTAAAAGCAGGATTGTTATGAGATTTGGAGAGATACATGTAAAATCTCACAGTATGGTGACTGACATAATGTCATTGCCATTGTTTCTCAACGCTTCAGTTTTCAGTACATGTAACAATTGGCAGTTACTAGCAGCGTACTTATAATTAAAAAACGATTTAGAAGAGAGAATTGCATAGTTCAGTCTTGTGTATTCAGTGGGTACATAATAATTTATAAGCAAACTATTGAAAAATAACTGACATACAGAAATCTGCAGGTACCTCCAGTGCACAGCTGAATGAATGATCACTAAGTAAACCCATCTGTGGTCAGCAACCAGATGAGGTAACAGAGTATTATCAGCACCTAAAAAGCTGCTCTTGTACACCCCTATCAAGTATAACCCAGTATCCTGACTTCTTATAGCACTGATAATTTTTACCTGTTTTTGAACTTTACATAAACGGAATCATATCATAAGTACTCTTTCATGACTGGCTCCTTTCATTCAAGTATTTGTGATATTAATGCATAATTTTGCATGTAACCGTCGGCTTTTTTTTGCATTCATACGGTTGTATATTATTCCACTTTATGAATATACCACAATTTATGTATCCATTCTATAGATATTTGGATTGTCATGAATGGAGTTGTTTTGAATATTATTAAACATGTTTTTGGGTGAATACACACACACAACTATACACACACATACACACTTCTACTGAATATAAACATGGGAGAGGAACTGGTGAATTATTATGTTTATATTTACTACAAATGTAATTTCGTATGTTTAGTTTTACAAGAAAAAGTTTTAAATTTCTTTTGCCAATTTACATTCCCACTAGTAGTGAACGAGAATTGCAATTTCTCCATGTTGTCATCAATCCCTAATATTACCTATCTTTTTATTTTTTTGAGACGGATTCTTGCTCTGTCGCCTAGGCTGGAGTGCAGTGGCACTATCTCAGCTCACTGCAAGCTCCGCCTCCCGAGTTCACGCCATTCTCCTGCCTCAGCCTCCCGAGTAGCTGGGACTACAGGTGCCCGCCACCATGCCCGGTTAATTTTTTGTATTTTTAGTAGAGATGGGGTTTCACCATGTTAGCCAGGATGGTCTCAATCTCCTGACCTTGTGATCCACCCACCTCGGCCTCCCAAAGTGCTGGGATTACAGGTGTGAGCCACCGCGCCCGGCCTTACCTGTCTTTTTTATACTTTAGCCATTCATATAGTATGTGTAATGGTTTCTCAATGTACTTGTCATTTGCATTTCCATAATGACTAATGAAATTGAGAACTTCTTATGTCGCTTCAACATTTGTTAATTCTCTTTTCTGAAGTGCCTACTTGAACATTTTGCTCATTTGCCTACTGGGTTGTTTTCCCTTTTCTTAGAGAGTTATAGATATTATTTGTATATAATGTAATCACTGATATATTTAGAGTTACTTCTTCCATTCTGTTATGTGTCTTTTATTTGACTTACCTGTCCTATGTTTTTTTCTCTTCTCCTGTCTTCCTTTGGATTAATCAATTTTTTCTTATTCATCCTGCAATATTAATTTGTTTGCTATGTATTTTTAATTACCATTTTAGTGATGATATTAAAGATTGTAATGTTTTAATATATTCTTGACCTACTACAAAATATTGCAAATTATTAATTTTACCTCTGTCTGAGAATGCTAGAACTTTAGAATATATTACATTTATTTATCTCCTTCCTGCCTTTTGCATTTTTATGTTTACATCTGAGACAATTTTTTTCTAGTCAAAGAACTTCCTTTAGTAGCTGTTTTTAGTAAAGTTTACTGGTGAAAATATCTCTGAATTTTTGTTTTCTTGAGAAAACATGTCATTAATGATAAGAAGACCTTTTCAACTATAATTTTACATTTTACTTTCACAATTGATAGATCTTGTACTACATCTATTCTATTTTAACTTCTGATGAAGGATTTGGCAGTTTTTTCTCAGCACTTTCCATTTTCTATCAGCTTTCATAGTTCATGTTGCGAAGTCAACTATAAGCTTGTTATTTCTATGTAATGTCTTTTTTCTCTGCATATTTTAAAGAATATTATCTTTATTTTTGGTCTCAAACAATTTAATTGTAACATTCCTGAGTTGGGCTCTCTTTGCATTTATTTTGCTTGCAGTTTGCTGGGCTTCTTGAATTTGTGGGTCATTATGTTTAGTATGTTTTGAAATATTTTCCACCATTAGCTCTTCAAATAATGCTTCTGCCTCATTCTCTTCCTCCTTACCTTAAAGTACTCTCATTACATGTGTAGGGGAGCTTTGGAAATTGTCCTAATGTCTCTCATGCTCTTTTCCATATTCTCAATTATTTGTCTTTCTATGCTCCAATTTGGATATTTTCTATTAAATTATCTTTCAGTTTACAAATCCTGCCTTCTGTTGTGTTGAATATGCAGCTAAATATAACTGTTGGGTTCATTTCAGATACTGTGATTTCATATTTAGAATACCTATTTATTTTATTTCATATATTCTAAATTCTCTCATAAAATTCCCTTTCTTTTAATCCATATTTCTTCATTATTTTGTTGATGTCCTTTAAACTGTTAATCTTCGCTAACTTTAAAGTTCACATCTGCTAACATCAATAGATAGATTGCTTTTTGGTTATGTTTCCTGTATTCTGATTATTCTCTTGATTTCTAGTCTCATGATTTCATCTTTAAACAGGCTTAATGACTTTTGTTTTAATGCCATACATTTTTCATAAAGACATTGCAGAGGCTATGGATGAGCTCATCCTTCAGAGTGGTTTCAGGCTTTCCTCACCTAGGCAGTGTGAAGACTTACCAGCTTGGGAGTTAGCTGAATTCAGTCTAATTTTCATTCACTTCTTCTTTACATGGCATAGCTCTCCAGGGCTTTCAAATGACAGTCATTTTCCCTGGCAGGACATGAAGTCTTTATCTCTTTGCCAAGAAATTGAAGAAAACCCTACTGTTTTCCCATTTTATTGTGATTTTCTCACACCCCCAAATTTCAGAATTCAGCAAATATCTTTAGAGGAAAAACATAAATTTAAGGTCTCTCAATTGTCAAATTTTGTTAATGTGTTCCTGCAAGACTGTCAGATGCTTGGTTGACTCCTCCATTTAGCAGCTGCTGATTTCTGCATGGGCAAAGTCCAGAAATTTGACTTCTTGCTCATACCCAGAGTTTGCAAATATAACTAGAGAAAAGAAACTGCAAGATGCCAGCCTACTTCTCTATGACCCTCTCCTCCTCATATTCCTTAGCTCCCTTATTCTTATCATTTCAACAGCTCTCTGATGCTGTTAAACATATGATATTTTAATGAATCTATTTTTTCTAGTTGTTTTTGGTGGAAGCTTTGGTATGGCAACACCTATTCCACTTATTCATATATGGAAGCCCATACAATAATGTTTTTGAATGAATTAAAATATCTTTTCATTAAAATATAAAATTCTATTTGAAAACTTGGCAGATCATGCCTGTCCATATGAAAATAAAATATTGATGTGGAATGTAAAGTGGTAGTAAAATATTTTCTTTTTTTAACTCAAAAGTAATGAGCTTTTAAAAATTAAATATTAAACAAAAATGTAAAGAAGTCAAGAACTCTCATTCTTTTTCATTCTACTTTGTCACTCACTTACAGAGCAGCAGCAAAAGCATTTGCAGAAGTAAAGACTTATTTTGTGAGACTATCATCTTATATTCTTAATATGTGTTAGCAGTTTAGCTTTCCTAGGTGTTAACTAAGCTATGGGGTCAAGTGGACTAAACATTCTTAAGCAATAATTGAATGGGTGCACATTCATGGCATTTTTTTAGAATGAGATATGTAAGCAGGAGCCCAGATGTGAGATGACTAAATAAATTCATTATTATCAAATTTAAAGACACAACCATGGGTCAATGTCATTTAACTACATGTGGAGCTTTAGTTAAATTAAGCTTGAACATATTACAAAAATGTTGAGATCTCAATCATGTGGCAAGAAATTTGGTCAATGACATGATGGTGGTAGCTGGCAATTGGTTAGACCTTATTAGAATACTATGTCAAACCAGCTAAATAAATAAACAACATATTATTTATTTATTTTCCTAGAAATCTTAGCCAGACTATGTGTGCTACAAGTTGAATATTTAAGATATAGTAACTCAAATGTGACTGTTGAATCCCATGGATTCTCAGCTAGATTCAAAGTTCAATTGTTGATCAACTTTTCCTTAGATTCCATAAACCCAATAAATTCTTTTCACAAAATTGAATTTGCTTTGATTTTCTGTCATTTATAAAACAAATAACCAAAACCAGTGGTCATTAAGTCATACATGAAAAATTAAATGGTCATATATGAAAAATACAGTGGTCATATGTAAAAAATAAAGATGAAATAATCAATGGGGAAAGAAAACATGTATCAGAGCCTGTATTAGTCTGTTCTCACTGCTAATAAAGACATACCCAAGACTGGATAATTTATAAAGGAAAGAGGTTTAATGGGCTCACAGGTCCACATGGCTGGGGAGGCCTCACAATCATGGCGGAAGGCAAAGGAGAAGCAAAGGCATGTCTTACATGGCACAGGCAAGATAGCTTGTGTAGGAAAATACCCCTTTATAAAACCATCAGATCTCATGAAATTTATTCTCTATCACGAGAACAGCATGGGAAAGACCCACCCCCATGATTCAGAATCCCTCCCATGACATGTGGGGATTATGGGAGCTACAATTCAAGATGAGATTTGGGTGAGGACACAGCCAAACTGTATCATAGCACAAGAACCAATCATTAATAAGTGGGACAAAGCTGCTGAGAACTTCCAGAAATCAGAAGAACTTAGACAAGTAGATAAATAGTGGTTGTCTGTGATTGAAAGAAGGGCAGTGGCCTTTTGAGGTATGGATTCAGGGACTGCTGGCTGTTCCATTCCTTTCTTCAAGGGACATTTACCCTCCCTGAACTGAGAATCCCTCTGCCTTTGACAAGAGTTTATTCAGAGGACATTTTTCCTAGCTATTAATTCAGGGTTTTGTTTTTTTGTTTTGTTTTGTTTTTGGTGGCATTTGCTGCATCTGGTAATTTTCCCAACTTTAGCCAGCTTGATTGCTAGCAGAGAAATATAGATGGGTGGGGAATAGGAAGAAGACTAGACACACTGAGAATCAACATTTTGTTGACAACATTTTGGCACTTTTAAAGACCACCAAATCATTGGTTCTACTGTTTTCACTTTCTGTCTCAAAACATTATTTTGTAACAGCTACATTGATATAAGATGCAAAGAAAGACAAAAATATTAAAGGCAAACAGTTTCATTGAGTTATTAAGATTATTTTAATTTACTCTTAAAATACTAAAAGAGTAAGAATATTTAAAAACAGTTAATATTATTTTAAGGCTCTTAATTGAGCTTTTTCTGGAATTGGCAATGAAAATTTAGGCTTGGAAGACTCACTTCCAATGATCCTCTAAAAACTCTTTTCCCATAAAAGAATTTGGTAACCAAAATCTTCATTTTTTTATTACATTAATATATTTATTAACCCATCATTTCTTAATCACTTTTGTTGGAAGAAGTAGAAGACACTTATTTTTACTACAGACTCTCCAAGAATGTACACAATAAAAAGAGAAAGGAATATATTAAGGTATAAAGATCACTGTATTTTTTTCTACTTTTAGTCTGCCAGAAATTAGACCTATGACGTACGGAAAGTTATTTATTCCATCCTAGTATCCTCTTCTGATTAACAACAAACCCCTGTGACACGAGTTTATCTGCATAATAAGCCTGCATATGTATCCCCAAACCTCAAATAGTTTAAAAAGTTTAAAAAATCAAATTTAAAAAACAAAATTAGGAAAAAAAAATTGATACAGCTCTGAAGTGTTATTTTAAAGACTGAGATAACAGTTTTATAATGTTAATAGAAGACTACACATAATACCTGTTCAATTAAACTTGTTCCCTTTTTCAAAAACACACTCAGATATCATTCTAGCATGACAATCTACAAGAAAAGCCCTGCAAATGTGTGTTTTTTTACCCTTTAGATGACAAATTTATATTTTTAAAATCTCACCATATTATCCAGCAAAGCAGCAATTATGACACAGGGTAAAAAAGACTTGGTAAATAAGAAAAGACAATTTCTAAAAATAATCTAGCCATCGGGAGGCCTATAGGTGCCATATGAATGTCATATGACATGCATATCTATGACTTAAAATTCTGACAATAAAAGTTGATGCTTATTTTGTACCAAACACTCTGCTAAGTGCTTTAGTTATATTTGCTTATCTAATATTTAAATTAATGCTCCTGAGACGGTATTGTTACTTATCCTCATATTACGAATGAAGAAAATGAGCCTCAGAGATGGAAATTAATTTGCCCAAGATCACATAGCCAGTAAGTGCCAGAGCTTGGGTTCAAATCCAGACAGTCTGCTTTCTGAACTAGTCCTCTTCACATTATGCTGCTTCCCATAGACAGGAAACCCTAGTTTCCACCAGTTCCATGTATTTGCTTCTCTTTGTTAGCTGCGTGAACCATGTAGGAGCCTGTAGATCCTCTCCAAAAAGAAGGTCTTGGGAGATATCAGCAGACACAATGAGAGCCTTGAATGATGAAGGGGACAAAAGGTAATACAAAACAAGAGTGAAAGGGTGGAAGATGCAGTCAGTGCCCCACAGCATCACACCAGTTTCGAGTGAAAGGAATAGCTTTCCAGTTATTGGTGTCTTCTTCAATTTCTTTCATTAATGTTTTGATATTTTTAGTATACAGATTTTTCACCTCCCTTGTTAAATATATTCCTAATTATTTAATGCTTACAAATGGGGTAGGTTATTTCTTTTTTTAATTTGGGAGGAGACGGTAGTTTGTTGTTAATGTACAGAAACACAAGTGATTTTTACATGTTAACTTTTTTTTTTTTTTTTTGAGACAGAGTTTTGCTCTTGTTGCCCAGGCTGGGTGCAGTGGCGTGATCTTGGCTCACTGCAACCTCCGCCTCCCGGGTTTAAGCTATTCTCCTGCCTCAGCCTCCTGAGTAGCTGGGATTGCAGGCAAGCGCCACCACACCTGGCTAATTTTGTATTTTTAGTAGAGACAGGGTTTCTCCATGTTGGTCAGGCTGGTCTCAAAATCCGACCTCAGGTGATCCATCTGCCTCGGCCTCCCAAAGTGTTGGGATTATAGGCATGAGCCACCACACCCTGCCTACATGTTAACTTTTTATCTTGCAACTTTAATTAATTAGTTTATTAGTTCTGGCAATTTTTGTATAATCTTTAGGATTTTCTAAATATAAAATAACATCATCTGCAAACATAATTTTACTTCTTCCTTTTTAATATGGATGTCTTTTTATTTCTGGCCTAATTGTTCTGAGGAGGATTTCTTATACTATATTGAACAGAAGTGGAGAGAGTGGGCATTCTTGTTTTGCTCCTGCTCTTAGAGAAAAAGGTTTCAGCTTTTCACCATTGAGTATGATGTTAGCTGTGGGCTTGTCACTATGGCCTTTATTATGTTGAGGTACATTTCCCCTATATCTAAGTTGTGAGAGTTTTTAATCATGAAAGTTCATTGAATTTTGTCAAATACTTTCTCTATGTTTATTGAAATGATCATAAAATTTTTTATCCTTCATTGTTGTGGTGTATCACAATTCTTGGTTTGCATATGTTGAAACATACTGGAATCCAAGGGATAAATCCTACTTGATTATGGTGTATGATCATTTTAATGTGCTGTTGAATTTGAATTGCTAGTATTTTGTTGAGTATTTTTGCAGTTATGTTCATCAGGGATATTGGCCTATAATTTTCTTTTCCTGCAATGTCCTTGTTTGCCTTTGGTATCAGGGTGATGCCTCATAAAGTAAGTCTGGACATGTTTCCACTTCTTCAATTTTTTGGAAGAGTTTGAGAAGAATTGGATTATTTCTTCCTTAAATGTTTGGCAGAATTTTACAGTAAAACCATCAGTTCCTGGGTTTTTCTTTGTAGAAAGATTTTTTTATTATTGATTCAATTTCCTTACTCATTATTGTTCTGTTCATATTTTCTATTTCTACATTATTCAGTATTGGTAAATTGAAATTTTCTAAGAATTTATGCACTTAATATTGTTAAAATTTCCATACTATCCAAATGATCTACGGATTCAATGCAATCTCTATAAAAATTTCAATGAAATTTTTCAAAGAAACGGGAAAAATTCTTAAAATTCATACAGAACCACAAAAGATGCATAATAGCCAAAGCAATCTTGAACAAGAACAAAATTAGAGATATCACACCACCTAATTTAAACATATACTATGATGGTATAGTAACGAAAACATCATGATACTGGCATTAAAACAGACATATAGACCAATGGAATAGAATAGAGAGCCTAGACATAAATCCACACATTTATGATCAATTGATCTTCAACAAAGATGCCAAGAACATACAGTGGGGAAAGGATGGTCTCTACAATAAATGTTTTTGAAAAACTGAATATCCACTCACAGAAGAATGAAATTGGACCTTTGTCTCACATCATATACAAAAGTCAACTCCAAATGATTTAAGACTTAAATGTAAGACCTAAAAAGGCAAAACTACTAGAAAAAAAAACATAAGATAAAACTTATTAGTATTGATCTGGGCAATGATTACTTTGGATATGATCCCAAAAGCATACACAACAAAAGCAAAAATAGACAGATCAGATTCCACCAAACTAAAAACTTATGCACAGCAAAGGATAGAATCAAGAGACTGAAAAGACAACCTACAAAATAGGGAAAAAAATGCTTGCAAACCACACATCTGATGAGGGGTTAATATCCAAAATGTGTAAGGAATTCAAACAACTCAGTCACAAGAAAACAAAAACTCAATTTAAAAAAGTGCAAAGGGTCTAACCAAACTTTCCCAAAAGAAGACATACAACTGGCCAATATGTGTATGAAAAAACTGTTCAGCATCACTAATCACTAGGCAAATGCCAACTGAAAACACAATAAGACACCACTTCATGCCTGGTAGAATAGCTGTTACAAAACAGACAAAAGTGAGTACGTAGAGAAAGGGAACCCTGTACACTATTAATGAGAATGTAAATTAGTACAGCCAATATAGAAAACAGTATGGAGGTTCCTCAAAAAATTTAAAACAGTACTACCCTATGATCCAGCGATCCTACTTCTAGGTTTATATCCAAAGGAAACTAAATCAGCATGTGGAAAAGATATCTGCACTCCCATGTTCATTGCAGCATTATTCACAACGGCCAAGATACAGAATCAACCTAAGCGTCCATCAGTGGATGACTGGATGAAGAAAATGTGATATATATACACAATACAATATTATTTAGCTTTAAGAAAAGAAGATCCTGTCATTTCTGACAACTTGGATGAAACTAGAGGACATTATGCTAAGTGAAATAAATGAGGCACAGAAAGACAAATATTGCATGATCACAGCTACATGTGAAATCTAAAGAAATTGAACTTACAGAAGTAGAGAATTTGAAGGTGATTAATAGAAGCTGGGTTGGGGAAAAGGGGGAGATGTTGGTCAAAAGGCACAAAGTTGTATGGGATTAATAAATTCTGGACATGTAATGTATAGCATAGTGACTATAGTTAATAACATTGTATTGTATACTTGAAATTTGCCAAGAGAGTAGATCTTAGATGTTGTCACCACAAAAAAAAAAGCATTTTGTCATGTGGCAGATATGTTAATCATCTTGATAATGGTGATCATTTCATGATGTATGTGTATATCAAAATATCACATTGTCTACTTTAAATATATATATAAAATTGCTACTTGTCTATTATACCTCAAAAAAATCTGGCAATAATATTGAGAGGCCCAGAGACATTAGAAATAACACCCAAAGTCACAATGCTCAATTTGAATAAGAAATAACATCTATCAGTCTGGTATGTTTTATTTGGAGACCATAATATAGACAGATCCTTGCAGGAGAGAAGAATGTGTCTTGAGACCAAGAGAATACATGGCTTTCTAAGATGAACACTATTCCAGTAAATTAACGGATTGTATTTATTGGAATGACAGAAAAAAGCCTAACAAGTTTTCCAAAACTTTCAAGATAGATAAAAACCAGCTGAAGGAAAGCAGAAGCAGGTTTTAACTAGAAGAAGTAAGTTTTAAACACAGTTTGAGAATATTGGTTTGGGACCTGAGTGAAGGAAAGGGTGATCAGTGGTGCATTTAACAAGGTTCTTAGACTCTCTTTGTGGTGAACTAGAGAACTGATGAGGATTTATGATAGAAACTGATTAACTAAACATAATAACAAGTACTAGGCCTGTAGAATAAATAAGAATTTTAAAAAAACATATGGGTACAAGTAAACCTGGGGAAATCCGAATAAGATCATGAGAATGTATTAATGTCAGTATCCTGGCTGTGATATTGTATAATAATTTTGCAAGATATTATCATTAGGAGAAACTAGGAAAAGAGGAAACAATTTCTCTTCATTATTTCCTATAGTTCGCATATAGATCCACGTTTCAAAATAAAATGTTTAATCTTTAAAAATAGGTTCCTTATTGAAGTGTAAGATGCCAATACCTAGAGCATTGATAAATATTGTGGAATTAATTAATGTCATTTTCAGGTCATTATGTGTTAATTGAAGGTGCTATATTGAATGTTTGTGTCCCTCCAAAATTCGTATGTTAAATCCTAAGGCCCAATGTGGTATTTGGAGGTGGGGCCTTTGGTAGGGAATTAGGTCATGAAGAGCCCTTATGAGTGGGATTAGTGTCCTTACGAAAGAGGCCCCAGAGAACTCACTTGCCTCTTCTGCCATGTAAGGCTACAGCAAGAAGACAGTTGTCTATGAACCAGGAAGCTTGCCCTCACCAGATACTGAGTCTTCTGGAGCTTTGTTCTTGGACTTCCCAGCCTCCAGAACTGTGAGAAACAGTTTTCCATTGTGTATAAGCCACCCAGTCTATGGTATTCTGTTATAGCAGGTTCAACAAGCTAAGAAGTACGTCACCCTATATAGTTTCTTTTTATCTTCCTGTTATAGTAGTCCCCCTTCATGTGTGAGGAATACATTCCAAGACCCTAGTGAATGCCTGAAATCAAGGATAGTACCAAACCCTATACAGTCTTCTCTCAGTATCCTGGGGAGGGGAATGGTTCTAGGACCCCCCCTGCAGATACCAAAATACAAAACAGCTCAAGTTTCTTATATAAAATGGCATATTATTTACATATAGCCTAGGGTACATCTTCCCAAATACTTGAAATAATGTCTAGATTACTTATACTACCTAATGCAATGTAAATGCTATGTAAATAGTTGTTATATTGTATTATTTATTTGTATGATTTTTATTGTTGAATTTTTTTTAAAAAATTTTTTATTTGCAGTTGGTTGAATCTGCAGATGTAGGACCCACAGATGCAAAGAGTTGACTGTTTATATTATGTTTTCTCCAATACACATATACCTATAGAAAGTTTAATTTAGGCACAATAAAAGATTAACAATAATTAATCATGAAACAGTACAATGATAACAATGTCCTGTAATGAAATTCATTGCCTCTCTCTCTCTCTGAAAATATCTTATTCTGCTGTAGTCACTTGTTTTCAGACTGTGGTTGACTAAGGGTAACTGAAAACACAGGAAGCGAAACCATGGATAAGGGGGGCTACTGTAGTACCATTTCTGGGCTATTGTAATAGTATTTAACTTGGTCTTATTGTTTGCAATGTCCACTTTGCACAAGACTCCCAGACTTCTTTCCCTAAAACACAACTTCAATGACCCTTCCAATCTTAAAAAGCACCAATGATTCCTCATCGTGCACAGAATAAAATCAAATAATTTTAATGTAGCATTCAGGGTTTCAGTCTTACTAGGCCCCTACCTCAATATTCCTTATGAATTCTCCCTTCCAGACAAGTAAATTGACTTCCTGTTGCCAGTGTATGCCTTAAGCTCACTTGCTTCTGTAAGCCATCTCTTTAGACACACCTGGACACTTTCCTCATGTTGACTCTTATCTGCTAAGTAACCTCAGGGAAGTCCCTTTTTCTCCTAGTCTTAGTTTATTCATCGGAAAAGTGAATATAATTAGAATGAATTCCACAGCTTTGTGAAGAATGGAATAACATGTTCAAAATTTCTTACACAATGCCTGATACATAATAGGATTTTGGTAAATAGTTATTTTCTTCCTACCTTTTACCTTACAACCAAACTAATTGGTGCCCTTTTCTACCCACCGTAGTCCTTTCACAATGTATTTTATACCTACTAGCCTCCAGTAGATTGTCTAAATCACTTTCATCTTTAATAATCACTTATTTGGGAAAAAATTGATAAGAGAAAACAATGATTTTTCTTAAAGCACTCCAGTCCCATCATCATTTGCAGTAAAGCTTTGTATGGCTCCATACAATGTCAATCCATAAAGTCAAAAGTGGTAACCCCTCATTGAATGGGCATCTGATGGGAACAGGAAACACGTATTTGTGTGTTTATTCAAGCAGGTTATGTTTGCTGAATGAATAACATTGAATAAACACTGAGAGAGATGCTCAGCTTTCTAGTATTACCACTCAGCCTGCTTTAGGGCTATTTCAAAGATAATAAGGAGATATGACCTGCATAAATCTAAAGAACAGTTCGGACGTAAATGGTGCCTGAGTGAATGAAGGAATTGATGTCTCCTAGTGCAGAAGCTATAAATCTAGATAAGTAAAATAACATTCAATTGTCCTCTTACTAAAACAGGACAAAGAGACAGACAGTCCTCCTCCCTGTTCCCCTTTCCAGGCCACTAGTTCCCATACCTTCTCCTCTCCTGAGGGAAATGGACAAAGAAGGTGACTGTTGCCAATCCCTTCTCAACCTAGGCATCTTCCGTTTTTAGGAGGTGAGATGCAAGAGGAGTGATGAGAGGCATGGAGGAACAAAGATGCCTGCAGGGAGGTTTATGTTTTTTTAAATGCCATTTAAAATGTCTGTAGCCCGGGGCAGAAATATGAACTGTGCTTCTAGAAGGTGCATTTTGCAGGAAAATAATATTTGACCACGGGTTGAGAGGCAGGTTTTGTTACTGGCTTTGCTATTGACTGATTCCATGGCTCTAGATGTTTTACTTCTCTCTGGGTCTCAGTTTCTTCACTTGTAGAATCAGGGAATTGGACCGGGTCATCTCAAGGTCTTGTAGCAATGACTTTATCTGCCTTAAATCTTGGCCCCTTGAGTTGAGCTGTGTCATTTAAAGGGTCCATTCTATTTCATATGGGAAGAAAATAAAGAATTTCTCATAATCTTAGTTACAAATGTATTAGTTGAAATGAAAAGAGTAAGACTAAAAAGAGATACACAGTAAAGGTGGAATAGATGTGGAGCAGAACAGAAAGGAATAAAATCAGTTAGACATTTATATATGAGGAATATGTGCTCCTCTCTGGAAGCCTCTTTGATGGGAATGTAAGACAGACAGAGGCACCCTGTTTGCTGGCTTGGAGAAGACTGGCTTTCCTCCTGAAGCATTAGAGTGTGACTGGGGTGAGAGATGGCCCTTAACCCCAGGGGTGAATGAAGCAAAGTTCAACAGTGAGCAAAGAGGAACTAGGTAATTTTTCCCTCCTGTGTTACCCAGAAAAAAGTTGACTCTACAGACTGCTCGTGGTCTTGGTCACATTTTTTAATGTTTCTCCTCCATGGAGGTATTTGGAAAAAGAAGATAAGTCATGTTTGATTCCTTTATGATAGTTGAGGCAGTGCTTGCTCAAAATTAACAAACTCCCCTTCCTTGCAAAGGATTTAATTTTATTGTCAGGTTTTTCTTCAAAACATCTTGGTGAGAACTGTGGGGAAAAGATTATTCAAAGAAACAGTGGATGGCAGTATTGGTTTGCTGCTCTAAAGCAGAAAGCAATGGAAAGCACAATTTTTTAAAGAAGAAAAGTAATATATACTCGATCTTCTGAAAGAGCCTCACACAGACATGGGTCTAAAATCATGAAAAGTTCTTATTTGCAGTTTCAAAACCGAATAAGGGAACCATGTCAGATGATTTGAGAATATTGCATTAAAAAATGTGAAGAAGGGAAAATGCTGACCTAGAAGAAACAATGGCCTCTTTTAATTCGGTTTTACATATCATCTTCACACAGGTTAGTGTTGGTTAACATACAAAACTAGCCAGTCAAGAGACTACAACCAAAGTAAATGGCATTCTAAAGCATAATAGCATTGCATGTCTTTTGTAGACGTGGAAGATTTTAGATTAAAAGGGAGGTAAAGATAGAGAGGGAAGAAGGATTGGATACATACAGTCAACTAATTATGAATGTCATTTTTAGCTATGAATATACACGTTTCACTACTTAAATAGCACTTATCACCTTAAAAATTGCAGATCATTTTTGCCTAATTATTCCCCTTTTTGTGTCCCTCACATCTCCCTTGGAATACTGATTCAAAGAGTGACTTATTTGTACGTGTTATCCCCCATTCATTCAATAGATATTTTTGAACATATATGAAATGCAAGTTACTAGGGATACAGAGACCCTGGCTGAGGAAATAGACACGTAAGTAGAAAAATATCATACAATGTGGTTAAGTGATAACTAGATAGTTTTTTCAATTGTCTCAGATTGGTAGGGTGAAGGTACAGTTTTTTGTCTTTATCATTGTTCCTCGCACTGTGTCAAGTTTCCCTATCTCATGGACCTATGCTAAATCACATCTTGGGCAGATTTCGAAACCTCCCAAGCACTTCCAGTTATTAAAGTTACAATTCTTCATTTTCAGTTTAAAACTTCTTTTTTTCTACCACATTTAAAGAGATCCACTGCAGCCCAGCTGTATGGCTGGGGAGACCTGAAGAAGGAAAGGTAAGTCCCGTTTTGATCTTGTTTCTGGGGCTATGGGGTGTTTATGATATGCTCGGAGACACAGCTCCACCCACAGACACATCCTGCACCTTCCCTTTTCAAGGCCTATTTCTATATACATCTCTTGGGGCCGCTAGTCTCTGTTCCTCTGGCTGTTGTGAATCTCTGTGTACAGACACCAAGCAGCTCCATCTCAGTGTCTTCCAAATCTTTTAGCTCCTGCCCCCATCAAAATATACAGTCCCTTTGTGAGTCATTTGCTCTAGCCTCCAGGCTTCCGTGATGCCCCTTGACCCAAAGGGAACTCACGCACTTTCCTGATGGCTGCTCTGCCACTCTTTTTTTGCTCTGTGCTGTCATCTCTTTCTCTCAAATTACTTTTGCTCTGCCCAGGTAGAGGCAGGGCGAATGAACAAGTCAGCTGCCTGGCCAAATGACCAGCTGAGAAAAGAGATGCCAAAATCCCTCCCACAAGCATCTTCAGTCTTTTGGAACTCCCTTTACACAGCTTAACTCTATAAAGATTACATCTCTGGAAGTGAGGGAAGGATATGAATTGAAATGGGAATGCACAAGCCAAGGCTGTGGCAATGGGGATGCTGACCCATTGGAAGATGAATAGGAAAGGAGAGGCTGAGGGTGCTGCCAAAATTTCTAGCAGCAAAGACTGTGGATAATGATATTATTGTCTAACAAAAAAAGAAATGTTGGGGTAGTCTGAAAAAATTAAAAAGAAAATGAACTTTTTTTTCTGCTTTCACACCACAAAAATCATCACAAAAGACTTCTGTATGCAGGGGTTTCTCCCCATACACCAAGCAAGCCATCAGTTCTGCAGCACACACCAGCTGGGTGTCCTCCAATTCAATTCCAGCACTATCTACCTGGAGATAGTGTCAGATCCTATAGGTTGAGGGCTCAGTCCTGCAAGACTGTCCTCTACCTCACTACCAGTTGCATGTCCACGTCTCCAGAACTGGCTGACCTGCTTCAAGTTGAGGTTCCCATGACCCCATCTTGGGGTTCAATTAATTTGCTAGAACAGCTCACAGAACTCAAGGAAACACTTATGTTTACTGGCTTATTACATGAAGAGATGCATGGGGTGAGGTATGAGAGAAGGGACACAGAGCTTTCATGCACCTGGGCACACCACACTCCAGGACCTTTTATGGAGACTTCACTGGATAGGCATGACTGACCACTGCGTAGAAATGATTGAACAAAAAGGGTATGATCTAATGCTCATAGGCTGAGTGGGGAAACCCAACAAGTTCTGTCCAGATTCTTCTTGGCCTCTCTATGCAGCATTTCTTCCTCCAGGGTATGGGAAGGACCCCTTCTCAAATGAGGGTCTTATTACTCACAATCAGAAAGGCAGAGAAAGATTAGAGTCCTGCTTTGGGCAAGAAAAAGGAGGGCAGCAAAAGGTGAGAGAGAGAGAGGCTGTTTTTGAAGGCCTCCTTCTGGGGCCTTAAGTGCCCCCCAAGACTGTAACAAGGGCTGTGGAAGTTATGAGCCAGGAACTGTGGATGAAAACCAATATATATAACCGTATGTCATGGGTGGAAAGGGAATACATTTAGTTCTGGACATAAGGTAGGGGACATCCAGACATAAATGGATTAAATGGAATGTTATTTAAACCTAAGAAATAAATAAGAATTACAATGTAAGTTGGAAGAGACTCCAAATCTGAATAGAGAATTTAGGCCTTGATGAATATGCAATAAAGAAAATGCAAAAAGAATAGGGTGAGCAGAATGCTGATTTCAGAAAGATCTTCTCAGGATGACCATGGACAAAATGGAACATTATGAGAGCAAGCAAACACGATCAAAGTCTAACATAAGGCATTCCAAACACGAAGAGATCAGGAAACAAAAAATTTTTAAATGTGTTTTCAATTTAGCAGTCCAAAAATAATAAGAGAAAAAAAATAGGGTCAAACAATAAAAGAAGTAAGAAAAGGATTAATGCCCAAATCGCTCCTACTCACTTTTTAAAATTCACTTTAAAAAAGGCAACAAACACAAGAATGGGCAATCAGAAAGTGGTAAAAACTACATAAAATTAGCTTCAAGTAACCACGAGCTCATCTGAAAGCTTGGGAAAATACACAACTCACAGATTACTAGCGGTTAAGAAAATTTGAGATTTGAAGGTATTTACAAATTGAACTCAATCTCTTCAACATCAAACTCACATCCCAGGCAGTGTAAATGAATTGCATAGCTAGTGAGGAGCAGAGGCACAGGAGAAGCCAAATGTCCCATGCCCAGGACCAGCTCTCCTCCACTAGCCATCAGCGTCACTTTTACTAACCAATTTAAAATGCCACCAAAAGTCACTCTTGGAAAACCATTAGGTGTCTTTGGGAAGAATGGGTGACACGGTCTTCTTTTGAAAGAAAATGTGAAATCATCTAGATAATCTTCCCAACCATACCCACCCTGGATTCCCATGACATTAGTAATCCCTCAACATTGTCACCCATCGGTGGACTCAATTATATGGAGAAACACATTAAAGACTACAGTCCTTTGGAAGTACATACAGACACCTTTTGAAAGCTTGGTTTGTACATTATGACCAGTATCTATTCCTACTACTTCTGAGAAAAATGAAGAGTTTTAATAATACCTAAATAACCAGTAGATGCAGTCATATTTTCCTTGTCTGTATCAGGATTATTTAATAAAAGAGAGAACTTTCTGTAATTCTTGATGAGACTGTGACATGGAAAGGAAGGTAGCAGCTATCGTCTGGGACCTTAAGATCACTGCACATTCTGGCAAGAATCTGCCATCTTTAAATATCAAATAAAAGAACAAAATACTTAAGAACGCTGTAAGTGGCTGCCTCCCATGATTTTTTTTTAATGTCTGTTTGATAATTCAATTCCACGATGTAAATAGCTGGCAGCAGCAATGTTGTGTGCTAAATATCTCATTACAAAATGCTAGAAAACTAGAGAATTACTGACAATTAAGGGTTGGTACACACAAGTGGCCAAAATTGCAGTTTACAAAAGAATAATTGCTCAAGAAGATAGAATTGATGCATGTAATTGGATTTGGTCATTTTACTTTTATCGTGAGTTTGCATTATCTCAAATGGATGAATGCAGTTGCTATATGAATTAATATGCACCATTTCTAGCCCAGCTTTCCTTTCTGCACCATTGCCCCCTAACCCTCAGCCACAACTACACTCAGAGTTTTTACTTTCTATTTTGATTTCTGTAACAGTGCTTTCTTTTCTTTGTGCATTCTGGGATAGCATTGGCAATCTAGTTAGACAGCAAATTTCAAAATGCAATAAAGTTACAAATATTTGAATTAACATATGTAATGGAACAATGATTGATTGATTGTATTCAATTACTGGTGATTGCAAAAACAAATTTCAAAGTGTAGTGTGAGGACCACAGGTTATATTAATGTTTGTAGTATTTGCAATGCTCACCCTTTTATGAGTGTCACCAATAAAATATTGCATTATTCATTCGATTCAAAAGCACCATTGTTCTTAACACTTATTCTGGTGAGTAGACTCATGATTTTTCAAGAAGAAACATAAATAAGTTTGTTCATGTGGCAAATTTAAGGGGTGTGATAGTATACTGCAGAGGTGTAACAAAACAAAAATTGTTGAAGAAGGCAAAGAATATCAGGACAAGATAATGACTGATCTTTCAAAAAAGTTGACCCTCATGATTTTTTCTTGCTTCCATTTCCTACCAAGATGAAAAAGTTTCAATGTTAAGGCTGTTAGGGAAACAAAGAATCCTTACTCAAACATACTTGCCAATTTGCATAACTGGTTTTGTATTAGTCTGTTTTCATGCTGCTGATAAAGGCATACCTGAGACTGCGCAATTTACAAAAGAAAGAGGATTATTGGCCTTACAGTTCCACATGGCTGGGGAGGACTTACAATTATGATAGAATGCAAGGAGGAGCAAGTCACATCTTAACGTGGATGGCAGCAGGCAAAGAGAGGGCGTGTGCAGAGAAACACCTGTTTTTAAAAACATCAGATCTTGTAAGACCCATTCACTATCAAGAGAACAGCATGAGAAAGACCCGCCCCCACGATTCAATCATCTCCCACTGGGTCCCTCTCACAACATGTGGGAATATGGAAGCTACAAGATGAGATTTGGGTGGGGACACAGAGCCAAACCATATCAGGTTTCATGTACTTAAATCAGTTCTACACATTTCTGACAATTGTAGAAAATTTTTTCATTATATATATATAACTTTGGACATTTGGGAGACAATTGAAACTTGAGGTGGGCTGACATCAAGTGATGGTTAAAATTTGTGTATCAACTTAACTGAATGTCCAAAGGACTGGTAAAACTTGATTTCTGGGTGTGTTCATAAGAGTGTTTCTAGAAGAGATTAGCATTTGAATTAGTAGACTGAATAAAGAAGATTGTCCTCGCCAGTACAGCTGGACATTATCCAATCCATTGAGGGCCTGAACAAAATGCAGAGGAAGGGCAAGTTTGCTCTCTGAGCTAATGCATTCATCTTCTCTTGCCCTTAGACATTGGCTCTCCAGGTTCTTGGGCCTTTGGGTTTGGTCTAAAACTCTACCATCCACTTTCCTGGGCATCCAACTTGCAGATGGCACGTTGTGGGAATTCTCAGCCTCCAGAATCACATGAGCCAGTTCCTAATAATAAATATCTTTGGGTGTATATATACATATGTGTGTGTGTGTGTGTATATATATATATATATGTGTGTGTGTGTGTGTGTGTGTGTGTATAAAAAAGCACACATACACACAAAAAGATATACATGTGTATGTGTATGTGTATATATATATATATATATACACAAACATACACACACACATATATGTCCCATTGGTTCTTTCTCGAGAGAACCCTAACTAATAGAAGCCACCCCCAACAACACTGTAATTATCTATATAATTATCTACATAAATAACATTTTGTTTAAAGATGTTTTCTGTATACTTGAAATCTTGAAGTCTTTTTATCTTCAGAATGTTTTAAAATTTGAACTTTCCCACAAGGATAAAACTTTAATCTCTTAAAAGCCCGCTCCAAATACAGGCAAAAAGAAGAAACTGCTGAGAAGGAGGAAAGAATGCTGAAAGATATCAAGAGGGTGGGAGATTGTTGGCTTGGGATTTGGGATAGCGTTAAGTGGACCTCCTCTGGGTCTCTTGTCCTTTGCAAACACTGATTTCAGTGTTCTAAGACCTCACTCCTAAGTAAAGGGCATTTTCTCCTCCAAACTGCTATTCAAGACTTTGTTCTTATCTTTTCTCCTCACACCCTCACCTGTCTTCCATCATTCCTTTCATGCCAGCAGCACCGCCAGTCTTCTTACCTAGAAGTAAAAGAAAATCAATTTCGAATACTATCTTTCTCATTTCAGTCCAAGGTTCTATTAACACAAAATAATGACAATTTAAGTCATTTATTGTTTCATTGTAAGCCTGTGCACCCAAAGACAGTGTTAGTTCTTCCATTTTCCATTAAGTGTATTGTATTTTTGTTGTGATCATTTTTGTAATTTAAATATAATTGAAATAATTACAAAGCTTGTGAAAAATAGCAGCTCAAAGGCAAATAATATGTAATTCTCACTCTATTTGGCAAATCTGGCATCATCATGAAAAGTTGCACTTTTTGCACAACAAAGGTCGCTTGAAATTTACACCAAAAATTCAAAGTCTTTGAATATTCAAAAGGAAGAGATGTAACAAATGGTTAACATTAGAAAGCTCTCAGTATCTGATTTTCAGGAGTATGTTGTCTTAGGCTACAATGTGAGACATTCAGTGTTTACACTCTCTTCATACAACTTATAAGAGCATAATTAAAACACTCACCTCACAGCTCTAACTTCCACCAAAAAAATCATTTTGATATAAGAAAAATAAATACCTTTGACTGAAGGAATTCAATCATAATGAAATCATAAAGGACTAAATGTAGCTTGAATGGGTGGAAATTAAAGGAGTGTATGACTAGGCAACTAGTTTTTGAAAGAAATAAACACATAAGAAATGTAGCAGAGGGTGAATACTTGGGAACAACTGAATGAAATAGAGCAAGAGAATATTAAGTTGTATGCTAAGAAGTATTTCCTAACACTGAGGTTTGTTGGAGTTTGGGAGAATCACCCCGTCAAAGGAAATGGTGGAAACTCTTTTTCTTACCTCATTTAAACTAGATTGGCTCAAGCTTCCCTCTGTAGGTATAGGCCTATTTGGACAACTGTAGGTAGATGATTCTAATAAATTGTTTTTACTCCTGATTTCTATGAACTGAACATTTTAAGTCATCTGGTCCTTGATTCTGAAAATAAATTATTCCCCTTCTAACCCTCTATCTCCTTTTTCTCCTACCATTTCTTTGACCTACTTTTAAAACAAACGTCAGGAAAATGTACTATATCATTCTTTTAACAGAGTAAAATGAACTGAGTAAATAAGAGTATTTAAATGTGCTCCAGTTTTAGTTTGGAATATTCTTGGAATGGAAATTTGTATCTATTAAATAAGAACTAGCTGAGCCTTGTTAGGAAAATGTTTACTATGATCGTTGTAACTCTAAAGTAATACAGAATTCAGTTCTAATTACAAAAGTGTTCTATTCAACCAACCACTCAGAACACCCTCCATTCAAATGCTCATTATTCCACAAAATTTATGGTAAAACCTCAATTTTTATTTCACATATGTAGTAAAAAATATATTTATACAATTATACTTATAAATAATATAAATACATAAAATATATATTTATTTTCTATAAGTACTGTATATTATTTTACAATAATATATAACAATTTCCACATTTAATAAGCTAAACTTCTATAAGTATAGTTGTTGCAACAAATAACATTATTTCCTTGGATTTATTAAAATTACATAGCTTTTCTATATAAACAATAAGAAGTTTCCAGAGACACAAGTTGGGAAATTTATTTGTTTGTAGTAGATGACAAATTTTGTATATGAAATATAAATAGCAAGTAGAATTTTCACATTTTTCCTTTAACTTAAATGCCTGTGCTATGGTATATAGGAAAGGGAGATTTCTCAAATATGAGTCAGAAAAAGTTACCTTAGTTTTTCCCCAGGTAAGACTAGTGATTTTGATGGGGTCAAAATTACTGAAAATGATTTAGGAAGCAGAATGAAGGCCTACATCTTATAACCAAACAACAGTTGACTGAAGTTTATCATCTATTCATGTTGCTGTTGGAGAAGCTGTTTGGGAAACCCCTTTCTATATCTTCTTGTTGACCAGTTTGAACCAATTTGATCATTCTAGGCAAAGAGCAGTCTTGTTTCCATAAATGTTGTTTATAGAGCCGAGTACAATGGCACAATTGGCCTCTTCCTTATAACGAATGAAACGCTTGGTAATCTCGGGGGCTTCTAATCTGTTTATCAGCTGGACTGATGAGCTGGATTTATTTAACTGTTATCACCAAACTGATCTATGTTATAATGACAGATAATGATTCAATGAACAAAAGTATCATCTTTCTCAGGCTTTTCTTTTCTATGAAAAGAGAAATTTATGTTCAAATATCCCACTTTTCCCTACTTTTTAAATGTAAATATGTCAGAGATATATTAAAATGGCATTCAATATAGACTACTATTTTTAAAACAAAGTTGTCATTTGACTCTTGGTGAATTGCTCGTAAATTCAGGACTGAATAAAGAGATCAGATTACATTAAATGCATTTTGGTATCTATAACTTTCTGCAATGAATTAAAACTGGCTGATCGTGTCTCCAGTGCATTTCATTTTCCGTTGATTCATGTACTGTAATATAACCTTCAAAATTCCCTTATGCCAACAAACTCACTCAGATATGCTGAGTGCAGGAGGAGATTAAAGTGGCTATAAGATTGAAAACTGTATGAAGGCATCAGATAATGCAGTAGAGGTATAATGAAAGTGTAAACAAAGCTGGCAAATGTAGAAATTACTGTTCATATAATCCACTGTTGAATTCAATGGAGAGTTTAGCTCACTGCCAAATATATATTAATATCCAACAAATTGGCAGGATCAATACACCAAGCCCGTTTCATTCTTATTAAAGTATTTTTTCTCTTTGAGGTTAAGCATAAGTAAGGCATGCCATTCTTCCTTGGAAAATGTAATCTTTCCCCAATAGAAATTTAGCATTCAGGTATATGCAGACTCCTAGCTCTGAGAAACTCACATCAGAAGATTTTCTGCCACTCTTTAAAATTGACGTTACTTACAGAAATAACCTCTCATATTTTCCTGAGTAGTAGCTTTTTGCTTCTGCATTGTGAAAGCCAAACCATCCCTTAAAGGCTCTTTAAACTGGCCAAAAAAAAAAAAAAAAAAGGCATCATTACTGTGCTAGGAGCCTCTATTGTTTCGATAGTAGCTAGAGCTACGGATGAATGCTTTCAACAGAAGTTAAAAGAGATAATGAGTCTTTAATGATACAAAATCAGAGCCTCGTGTGCCTAGTGAAGCCTGACACAAGCTCCAGCTTGCAGCTAGCAAGGAGAGCTCATCCACTATCTGTTTTACAGGCCAAAAATACCCACAAAGTGCCTTATTGGAAAATTATGTATCCCTTAAGATAGGATTAGTGGTATTTGTCTGTTAGGTTAAACTCTTTCGAGATGCAGAACAAAATAGGAAGGTAAGCCTATATTCTTTCCCCCTCCATATATCTGTTTGAAAGTTTAAGGTGAATACATCTCTACCTTCAAAGCAGCAGTTTCTATTTTATTCCAGAGTTTTTTAGTATCAATTTCCATTTGTGTACATTTGTTTCTCTTTTCTCTACCAAAAATACAAACAAGAAACTCCAATATCACCTGCCCGCACATACTTTCTGCTATGCTGACCAGAGAGTAGATTCCTTGGCTCAGTCGAAAGCGAATTTTGCCCATCAAGTATTAGGAAACTAGTTTGAATCTCAACTCTGTAAATGTGTTAAGTACCAGCCAAAAACTTCTGGAGATCAGTCAGGGGAAATCTCCTCTGTGAGCACAAGCCAGGCTCCTTGATGTTAAATCAGATTTGCTTCTGAAAGGATTGGCATGTTTTACATGATTAGGAAGTGTCAGTTGTGCTCATTATAAATTAAAAAAAAAAATTGATCTGGAAAATAAGAAACATAAGGCCACATTGTTGTGCTCTACTTTTTGCAATGATGCTTTAAAAGTGACGGAAATGGGAATTATTTATTGTAGGAATCCTAACTAGGTTATTGTATAAGGATTTGCGTGCTATCATCATTGCATTAAGGTGCCAAAATCAGTTACAGGAGTGAAGAGAGAAAAACGTCAACATAACATGACTTGTTATGTATTTAGTATGCATTTTTCTTTTATTTTCAAAAATGATTCATGAGTATGAGTGAATTTGGGGTCTTGGAGGAAGATTAAATTAGGTAGGCAAATAGCCCATAATTTGTTGAAAGGAATTAAATTATCCGTTTTTTTTTTTAAGAAAATGTGTTGTATTTTTGCCTCTCTTCTCATTTATTGTCCCTCATTCCTATTCCAGCCATTTACTTTCTCTCTTTTGGACACAGTGGTGCCAGTTAGGGCTAATCGTTAAAGTCGCCACTAGAGAAAGTAGATGTGGGGAATGTTTAGAAGAGCTAGAAGATAGGGGGTGCCGGGCGTGTTCACTCATTCCTGTAATCGCCGCACTTTGGGAGACTGATGTGGGTGGATCACCTGAGGGCAGGAGTTCAAGACCAGCGTGGCCAACATGGAGAAACCCCACCTTTACTAAAAATACAAAAATTAGCTGGGCCTGGTGGCATGCACCTGTAGTCCCAGCTACTCAGGAGGCTGAGGCACCACTGCACTCCAGCCTGGGCAACAGAGTGAGAAGAAAGAAAGAAGAAAGAAAGAAGGAAAGAAAGAAAGAAAGAAGAAGAAGAAGAAGAAGAAAGGAAGGAAGGAAAGAAAGAGAAAGAAAGAAAGGAAAGAAGGAGAGAAAGAAAGAGAAAGAGAAAGAAAGAGAAAGAGAGAAAGAGAAAGAAACAGGGGAGCGGGGGAAAAACAGAGGTGTATTCTGTCTAAAAGAAAGAAAGAGAGAGAGAGAAAGAAGAAAGAAAGAAGAAAGAAAGAAAGAAAAGAAAGAAAGAAAGAAAGAAAGAAAGAGAAAAACAGGGGAGCAGGGGAAAAAAACAGAGGTGTATTTTTAGCCCCTAAATCATGATTCCTTTTCTTCCACAGACTTCTACTGTTTCAAACCGTGTATTATTAAGATACAAAGAAGCAATAACTTGACAATGTGGCCATATTTTAAGAATTGATTAATTTTAACTTTATAATGGCAAGGTTTCTAATCTATTACTTGGCATTGACACAAAATATGGTGCTACGTAGGTGAAGGTATTCATAGCAAATCTCCTATCATCACCAAATAATTGAGGTTTCTTCTTCATAGAAAATGCTAAGTTTTAAATAGGAGAATTGTCACAATTATGTCTACCATCTTAGCTCATAATTTTCCTGGAATAGAGAAAATATCAGGTGACTACATAGAAAATCTAGGTCTAAAACGAGCCGTGACTTATTTTTTTTCCCACCTTCTCCCTCTCAAGAATGTTGAACAATAATTAGATAAAACCTTGTGAAGTGTTTTCTTTTATCAGTTAGTAGAATATATTGGATATAGTTTATTTTTATAACTTCAATTAATATATTTAGATCCACAGATATGCCCCCCCACAAAAAAAAGGGCAACTCCGTTTTCCTCTGGAAATACCCTCTGTCTCTATAGAGCATAATTTAAGGTATTTAAATCAAATTGAGAATTTCTGAATTCTGAATGCCATACTTTGCAAAAGCACATAAGCCTAAAGATGCACAAGACTGTAGTGCTGCTTTGTAAAATTAGCATACTGCTACCATCTGAATACAACCAAAATTGGGGTGCATCTGCACCTAGAAACACTGTCCAGAAAAAAAATCTTGAATTGTAGGTATAATTTAATATATTCATTCAATAAATTTTTAACCAAGTGTCTACTATATTCATCAACCCCCAAAATTTATTTTTTATTATGCCATTCGGTATATTACAAGCTGTGGATACAGTAGCAAGTAAAGCAGACAAAAAAACCTTACCTTACATTCTAGTTTTCAGAAGAGATGCTGGGAACATAGCACTAGATAAAATGAATCCCATACCCTTATGAAGCTTAAAGTCTAATAGAGGTGATGGCTAATAAGCAAGTAAATACATACATACATAGCTACATCCATAAATACATAAAGCAGGTAGCTAAAGATGTAAATATGTGAAAAACGGAAGATGTGGTAAAGCCATAAAAGAAACTGACATGGATAATCTAGATTACATGTAAAGGTAAGTCTTTTGGGAAAAGGAAGAGTAAGACTTTTGAAATCTGTTTGGAACTTTCTGCCATGCCTATGAGGAACTTTTAAAAAAAATACCATTGGAATGTAATTCTATCTCATTATATTGCCAGAGTGAAATGAACCCAGTTATTTGAAAAGGTTGAATAAATTTCTAAGAATATTTTGTAAGGTCCTTTCTTTCTAATAAAGTGACAATAAAACAACATATGTGAATATATTAGGATAGCATTTATTCAAATAAAGTAGAAGGTTAAAGTAATTATCTACATGATTTGGAAAATAAATACAGTTTGAAGACGAAAGTATAATAAAAGTCTTGGGATTGAAAGATTCAGATTATTGGTCTATATTAGTCACATACTTTAAATAGATTTTCAACTATTTCATACTATTGATGTATGTGCAACACTATATGAAATAGTTTTACAAAATCAGGAGCCTTGAGAAAGGTGCTCTTCCCAGGGTTCTGATTATATTTTCATCTGTAATGTTATCTCTTAAATAGTAGCATTCATCTACGTGGTTAAACTAATTAAAATCTATTATAAATAAGATATAGTGAACCATTTATTTTATTTTTTTAAATTATACTTCAAGTTTGGGGTACAGGTGCAGAACGTGCAGGTTTGTTACATAGGTATACACGTGCCATGGTGGTTTGCTGCACCCATCAACCCGTCATCTACATTAGGTATTTCTTCTCCTAATGCTATCCCTCCCCTAGCCCCCCACCCCCCCGACAGGCCCCAGTGTGTGATGTTCCCCTCCCTGTGTCCATGTGTTCTCATTCTTCAACTCTCACTTATGAGAGAGAACATGTGGTGTTTGGTTTTCTGTTCTTGTGTTAGTTTGCTGAGAATGATGGTTTCCAGCTTCATCCATGTCTCTGCAAAGGACATGAACTCATCCTTTTTATGGCTGCATAGTATTCCATGGTGTATATGTGCTGCATTTTTTTTATCCAGTCTATCATTGATGGGCATTTGGGTTGGTTGCAAGTCTTCGCTATTGTGAATAGTGCTGCAATAAACATACGTGTGCATGTGTCCTTATAGTAGAATGATTTACAATCCTTTGGGTATATACCCAGTAATGGGATTGCTTGGTCAAATGGTATTTCTGGTTCTAGATCCTTGAGGAATTGCCACACTCTCTTCCACAATGGTTAAACTAATTTACACTTCCACCAACAGTGTAAGAGTGTTCCTATTTCTCCACATCCTCTCCAGCATCTGTTGTTTCCTGACTTTTTAATGATCACCGTTCTAACTGGCATGAGTTAGCAACTCATTGTGGTTTTGATTTGCATTTCTCTAATGATCAGTGGTGATGAGCTTTTTTTCATATGTTTGTTGGCCACATAAATGTCTTCTTTTAAGAAGTGTCTGTTCGTATCCTTTGCCCACTTTTTGATGGGGTTGTTTGTTTTTTCTTGTAAATTTACTTACGTTCTTTGTAGATTCTGGACATTAGCCCTTTGTCAGATGGATAGATTGCAAAAATTTTCTCCCATTCTGCAGGTTGTCTGTCCACTCCAATGATAGTTTCTTTTGCTGTGCAGAAGCTCTTTAGTTTAATTAGATCCCATTTGTCAATTTTGGCTTTTGTTGCCATTGCTTTTGGTGTTTTAGTCACAAAGTCTTTGCCCATGCCTATGTCCTGAATGGTATCGCCTAGGTTTTCTTCTAGGGTTTTTATGGTTTTAGGTCTTACATTTAAGTCTTTAATCTATCTCAAGTTATTTTTTGCGTAAGGTATAAGGAAGGGGTCCAGTTTCAGTTTTCTGAATATAGCTAGCCCAGTTTCTGAACACCATTTATTAAATAGGGAATCCTTTCCCCATTGCTTGTTTTTGTCAGGTTTGTCAAAGATCAGATGGTTGTAGATGTGTGGTGTTATTTCTGAGCCATACATTTTAAAATTGAGAAGATGGTTGGTCATTTTGTCATTCTATTTAGATACTTCCACTGTTATTGGGAGTGGCAGGAGGCAGCCAAATGACTAGGCAGATAGGAAAATCCCCAGAGAAACCCCACCTTCAAGCCAAAAACAGCCTGAATGCTGAAAGAGACCAGATTGCTGGTCCCAGATGAAATCTGCCACCCAAAGTAAGAACTTGTGTTACCGTTTGCCCGCCCTCTCCCAGTTGATTCTTTCTGAATAATGCCTTCTAACCAATTGAATGTTGCCTTTTTCAATATTAACTATGGCCTACCCTTCCCCCATTCTGAGCCCATAAAAAGCCACATACTCAGCCATGTTAAGGAGACTTTTATGCCTTGAGGTAGCAGGACCACCCCTGCATCCTCTCTCCATGGAAAGCTGTTTCATCACCCAATAGAATTCTCCACCTTGCTCATGCTTTGATTGTCAGTGCATCCTCATTCTTCTTGAATGTGGGACATGAACTTGGGAGCCAGTGCACAAGCCAGACTCAGATCAGGTGGGCCAAGTGGGTGGCCATCTCCTGCAGCAGGTAGCATGGCTAAGTGAGGCCCAGCCAGAGGTCCCTGGCTTGCAGTGACTGAGAAGAAAATCCTGTGTCATTGTGATTTTTCTTTATGTTGTATTGTTAATAATGCAAACAATATACAGGATATATTGATTCATATAATTTCCAATTGTTTGTAGTAAATAGAGTTATGTTGAAATATTGCAAATCATTCCATATTGTACTTAATAACAGCAATAAAATTTTAAAAGTTAATTAACAATTCAGTAAAATACATAATGAGACTTAAAATGCTCTTTGTTCAAGAATTAGACCATAACTTCCAGCAGAATTGCAGATTTGTTTCATTACCTGAATGTCAGTTTGACACACAATAAAAACTGTTGGTTTCACTGGATTACATACAGAAGCAAACAAACTGATGAAAGATGAAAAAGAATAGCACTTTCCATCAAAGCAAATAATTTCAAACTATTTTTGCTTTGCTTTTCTACCACCAAATTTGATAATATATCCAACTCTTTTAGTATTTTTGAGCAGTATGGATCCTATACTACTCCTGTTTTCCTTCCTGTTTAACTGACATTTTTAAAAGCTTACCTGTGGACTTTTACTAGAATATTATTATTTTTATCTTCATAATCAATTGCTAAATAAATAAAGGCACTTTCTCTATAATCCAATGCCTTAATTTATAGTATTAATAAATTTTCTAGTAGCTAAAATGAATATATATTTGTTTCTAGTAGATAAAATGAATATATATTTGTAACTTGATTATTAATCAACATCAAAAAATGTTAATAAAGTGTACATTTAAAAGAGAACACAGGCAATATCATTCTCATACACAAAATATGTATTTTTTCCTACTACAGTATATATCAGGTGCTTGTTCTGCTCCAAGAAAAAGATAAAAATGAATACTAAGTTCTTATTTTAAAGTTAACGCTATAATATATTGTTATATTAAGGAAGGAAGTGGCAGTAATAGCAGACTTTACTAAGGCCTTGGTAGCAGTAGCACTTGATCTTGGGTCCTCATTTTGACACCTACTGTTTTTCTGACTTTTCTTTTGCTTCTTCACATATCAATTCTAAAACTTTAACCTTGGGATCCAGGCTGGGTGGACCAGCAAACGAACTCAGGAGAATTGTTATGGATCAGAACAGGGGAGAGTTGGGAAACTGGTGGTTCCCATAATGACAAAGAGCAATTGTAATAAAAAAAAAGGGATAAATGGAAATTAGCCGAAAATTAAACATGTATTAGCTTTTATTTTATTTTTTACTTTGTAGGCTCAACACATCAACATTTGCATGTATGTGAGTATCACATATTTTTAAAAACTTAAAAATCTTTAAAAACTGAGAGAATATATTGATTTATTCATTAAAGTTTCCCTTAAATGATTCTCCTCTTACATCTTAATTTCCATGTCCTTCATCTCTAACTATAGTTGATTATCAAAGAGCACATACTTCATACTCTACTGAAGGAACAACACAAGACAGAAGTAGTGGTATTTACCATTCTTTAACATTTCATTGTTTTGAATTAATGTTCCATTACCTGAGACATCTTAGCATACATTTTATACCTGACCTCTATATAATGAAACATTCAATTGCAAAGGAAATTTCTTCTTCTGCAGACTTTACAAAGAACATCTACACCAAAGCTGAACCAAAGACAAAATTATTACACACTGGTATCCTGAAAATATCTACTATATCATAAGGTAGCCATTTCCAATGAAAACATTTGTCTTGTCAGCGAGCATCTAATGATACCTCGTAAAGATTATATGATAAGTAAGTGTCCTAGTTTTCCATTCAGAAAGGGAATTTACATGGAATAGATTTAATGTTTTAGTTATGATTAGACACCTTCTTTAATACTTTAACTTGGCACACAATTTCTTTATCTAATCTAATCTATTTTCATTTTAAAAATACATATACTAGGTTTCAATTTCACACAGTGAGTGTTCCTATGGGTTTATTTTTATAGTATAATCCATCGTAATTTTAAATAATTTTCTGTTTGCTATAATTTTCATTATTTTGGCTTTATTAAACATCTTTGTTCTGCTCCTTCTAGCATCCTATAATGATACCTGATTATCCTTGATGTAAAATAATATTGTGCTGATAAATAACCATATTATTTTTCAGATTCTTTTAGTAGCAAACAACAGAAATTCAATTAGAACCAACTAAAGCAAAAAGTACGAAAATCACCAAATCAAGGGAAGGGCAGGCAAATATCAATACAGTCTGGCTCTCTGTTGCCTCTCATTCCCTCTGTGAATCAGCTTTAATCTCTTTTAGTCACTGGTATCATTATCTGAGCCCAGAATATAACTGTTTTATATAAAAATAAAGTATGGTTGCACTTTAAATATATGTCGATCTATTCCAGGAATAAACATGCTTTCTTTTATTCACAATTTTACCCAGAACTATTAACTATTTTAAAAATATTGCATCAGCAAAACAATTTGTGGTATTTGAGTCACAAATATAACAACATATCAGTCTGAATTGGAAACTGTCATATCTATAATTTTAAAAGTAAATAAAAATTATGACTTTAGATAGCAGAAATAAATCTTAACATAATAGTAATTATAATGCATTTAAATGGATTAAACTCACCAATTAAGGCAGATTCTCCGGTTAGATTAACAAAACAACCAAGATCTAGCAATAGTTTCCCACAAAGGGGCTATACAAAGTACATGCAGATTAGTAACTGTCTGTAACCTATTTGTTACTAATCTGTGACAAAATAACTGTAGAAATTGAGTTAGAATGTATTAAATGTTACAGAAATTTGACAAAGTAATTCCATGTCTGTCTAAGCTAATAATAAAAAGCAGGCTTGTATTTTGAATGGCTTTATTTATTTTCTTTTTTAGAAAACATATTTATTGCATTTTACAAAAGGAAGATACAGAAATAGAATAGAAAATTTAGAATACCTGGATTTTCCCCCAGTTGGTTTGAGAAGCAATAGTCTTTAAGGTATACACTTAAAGAATATCAAAAAGTTGACAACTTAAGTATGAAAATAATGTGTCAGGCAAACATAAGTCAACAGAAAGTTGGAGTAGTGAATATTTCTCACAAAATAGAATTCAAGGCAAAAAGGTGTCATAAAGTACAAAATACGTTACTTACTGGTCAAAGAAACAATGGAGTAAAAGTAACATACCTGCACCTCACAATATTGTTTTAGACTACGTAAAGCGGTAATCTTATTTACAATAGCCACACCCCAAAAACCCTAGCAATACATCTAACCAAGATCTCTGTAAGGGAAACTACAAAACAAAACACTGTTGAAAGAAATCATAGATAACACAAACAAATGGAAAAAATATTCCATGCTCATGGATTGGAAGAATCAATGTCATTAACACAGGCGTACTGCCCAAGGCAATCTACAAATTCAGTGCTATCCCTATCAAACTACTATCATTTTTCACAGCATTAGGAAAAGTTATTCTAAAATTCATATGGAACCAAAAAAGGAGCCAGAATAGCCAAGGCATGCCTAAGCAAAAACAACAAAGCCCCAGGCATCATGTTACCCAACTTTAAACTATACTATAGGGCTAAAGTAATGAAAACAGCATGGCACTGTACAAAAACAGACACATAGACCAATGCAACAGAATAGAGAATGCAGAAATAAAGCACCCACAGACATCTTATCTTCTATAAAGTCAACAAAAATAAGCAATAGGGAAAGAACTTCCTGTTCAAAACATGGTGCTGGGATAGCTGGTTAGCCATGTGCAGAAGAATAAAACCGGACCACTATCTTTCACAATATACAGAAATTAACTCAAGATGAACAGAAGATTTAAATGTAGGACCTCAAACTATATGGATCCTAAAAGAAAATCTAGGAGGCACCATTCTGGATATTGGCTTTAGGAAAGAATTTATGACTAAGTCCTCAAAAGCAATTGCAACAAAAACAAAAATTGACAAGTGAAACCAAACAGGTTTCTGCATAGCAAAAGAAACTATCAGCAGAGGAAACAGACAACCTACAGAATGGGCAAAAATATTTATAAACGATGCATCCAGAAAAGCTCTAATATCCAAAATCTATAAGGAACTTAATTCAACAGCAGAATACAAGTAACTCCATTAAAAAGAGGGCAAAAGACACGACTGAACACTTCTCAAAAGAAGACACACAAGCTGCCAACAAACATAGGAAAATGCTCAACCTCATTAACCATTAGAGAAATGCAAATCAAAACCATCTCACACAAATCAGATTAGCTATTACTAAAAATTCAAAAAACAACTGATCCAGGCAAGGCTGTGGAGAAGAGAATGCTTATATACTCTTGGTGAGAATGTACATTAGTTCAGCCACTGGGGAAAGCAGTTTGGAGATTTCACAAAGAACTTAAAACAGCACCACTACTTAACCCAACAATCCCATTACTGGTTATATGTCCAAAAGACAATAAATCTTTCTGCCAAAAACACAAATGTACTTGTATGTTCACCGCAGCACTATTCACAATAGCAAAGACATGGAATCAACCAATGTGCTCATCAACAGTGAATTGGATAAAGAAAATGTGGGACATATACACCATTGAATACTACATAGCCACAAAAAAGAATAAAATCATGTCTTTTGCAGCAATATGGATGTAGCTGTAGGCCATTATCCTACGTGAATTAATGCAGGAACAGAAAACCAAATACCACAAGTTCTCACTTGTAAGTGGGAGCTAAACAATGGGTGCACATAGATATAAAGGTGGCAACAGTAAACACTCGGGATACCAGAGGGCAGAGGGAGGGAGGAGAGCAAGGGTTGAAAACCTAACTATTGAGAACTATACTCATTGGTCATTCATACCCAAAACCTCAGCATCACGCAATATACCCAGGTAACAAACCTGCACATGTACCTCCTGAATCTAAAATAAAAGTTGAAATTACCAAAAAAAAATTAAAAACAAAATAAATTAGCAGAGAGACAAAAAGAATACGTAAATTTAAAAAAACAATGTACGGGCGAATCAATAATTCTTATTGTTGATTTTAATGTATCCCTCTCAGAAAAAACTAGATAAATCCAAGAAAATACTAAGTGGGATATACACAACCTAAATAATTCAATTAATAACCTCAAAATATTATTTATAAAATTTTTTTTACTTAAAAATATAGAATACACATTTTCTTTTTGAGCAAACACAAAACATTACAAAAATTGATTCTGAACTTGGCCACAAAAGAAACTTCAATAAATTCCAGAGGAGGTCAGGCATAGTGGCTCAGGCCTCTAAACCCAACACTTTGGGAGACCAGGTGGGAGGAAGGCTTGAGACCAGGAGTTCAAGAGCAGCCTGAGCAACATAGCGAGACGCCCCATTTCTACAAAAAAAGTTTTTTAAAAAAATCAGCCGGGTGTGGTGGCATGTGGCTATAGTCCTCGCTACTTGGAAGGCTAAAGTGGATGGCTTGAGTCTAGGAGTTCAAGGCTACTTGATCATCCTAAACCTTAGTTTTGTTATTGTAAAAGACAGAAATAATGATGCCTACTCCATGATGTTTTTAATGATAATTAAATGAGGCGAGCTCTGATCTTGCCACTGCACTCCAGCCTGGGCACAGAATAAGACACTGTCTCTTAAAAAAAAAAAAAAAATTCCAGAGGATGAAATCATATAGTTTATGCTCTCTGAAGACAGTACTGTAGATCAATATAAAAAATCTAAGTAAAAGTCCCATGTATATGACATATAAGTAATATACTTCTTTGCATTTAAAAGTAAATACTAAAGAAAAAATAGAATATTTAGAATTAAATAGTAAAAACCCTACAATCCACAACGTGTGTTACATATATAAAGTAGAAAAACTGGAAAGATAAAATAAAATGAAGCTAACCATTCAACTCAAAAAGATTAGATGATAGTCACAGAGAAAAACTAAAAATAGGAATGAAAGAAATAATAAAGATAAAAGAAAAATTAATAAATCCAGAACAAAAAACAGTAGAGAATATTTATAAAACAGAAAGCTGAGACTTAAAGATATTAACATGAACCTCTGGCAAGACAGATTCAACAAAAAATAAAAGAAGATGCAAATAAAAGAAATTCCAATTATATTAAAAAAATTCCAGACCAAAAAGGTAGTTCTAAAATAATAAAAATAATATTATCAAAAGCCCATAGGCTAATAAGTTTGAAAACTGAAAGAAATAATATGCTTCGTACAAAAATAGTCCAAGAAGAAAAAAAATTTGGATCAGTGTTTATTAGCATAGACCAACAACCTCAAAACCTATATTCAATTGTTTTATAAGTAAATTCAATAAATCATTCAAGGAACAGATAATATGTAATTCCTATTTTATGCAAAGATGAAAAAATACCTATTAATGTAATTTATGATGCTAATATATTAAGAAGATCAATTATGATTATTTCAACATATACACAACAGAAAAAAACTTAGCAAACTAGTAAAAGGTAAATTTCTCAGTGAGGAAGCAGTCACATACCAATAGATTGTAAGGTACAATATTCATTGCTCTAAGAATAAACTCTCCATTTATTCCAGTAATGGTTTGCCCTGTGTCACCTGCATTCTCACTTGGTTTTTGTTACAACAAAAACAAACTGTGTGTGAGTGCATGTATGTATGTGTGTATGTGCCTATATCTATGTAACAAGTATGTATAATACATATACACATCATCTATATAAGTAACAACACATAGCACATTTATTAAGATTGCCTTGTGTTCTGGTTTGACAAAATTGCTTTCTTCTCATACTATGGAAGTTGCAAAATTGGCTGGGTGCCCTGAGATGCAATTTAAAGTGTCATATAAGTTATCGTGCTCTGTTCTGTTATTTACCAAAATATCCCTCCAAACAAAATTGACAAAATGGGCTGTGCTATTTCTTCTGAAGCTGTCTTCTTGTCAATAAAGTTTACACATTTCAATGGATACTACTCTGTATAATTTTTAGATTATATTACACTTTTGCAGCTGGAGTAGATATTAAAAACTACCATAAAGTATGCTCACTTTCCATGCATAACAGCTGCTTGTAGAACCGTAATATCCTGCACACTTCCATTTTTTTCTTGTTAAATGTACATTTAGGAAGAGCTTTGGTTTTGAGAGTCCAGGATTCTTTCTTTCGATTGGGTGTGGGACAATAGTTATACAATGGAAACAAAAAGACAGTATCCATCTGTGCCACTGCTCAATGAATGCACAGGTTTAATATCATCAATGTTTAAGGTAATTTGGGCAGTAATTACATATAAGGCAGTACCAAATAATAACATAATTCCAGAAATGCCATAGATACTGATAATGACTATAAAGCTGCTTACAAAATGAGGCTTATAATCTCAAGGGTCTCAGAAAGCTAAGATTCATATATTCTTCATGACACTAAATTAACTATATGATCATGACTAAGCTATATGATCATCCTAAACCTCAGTTTTGTTATTTGTAAAAAACGGAAATAATGATGCCTACTTCATGATGTTCTTAATGATAATTAAATATGATAATATAGAGGAATATCTAGTACAATGTAGTCACTAAGAAGTTTGATGGATTTAAATTGCTATCTAATAAACTATGTTATGCATTATTAAAAGCACAGTTGTGAGGTGCATGCTTGCTGCACAAGTGAGTGAAGTGTGACATTCATAAAAAGCAACAGATGAAGGCCATCTTCAAACTTGAAATCCTGAGATGACTTTAGAAGATTCACGATCACCACAAACCTGGCCCAGGGAATCATTCCATCATCAGTGGTTTTCAGGCATTTTCTCATGTTTCATTTCAACCACTGGGAAACTTGAAGAGAAAAGATGTTAGTTGATAATAATAATAGTAACCATTTTTACTGATGCTGTAATCTGAGTGGCCATGAGTTCTCCACCATTCTGAGTTCATCCTTTCCTTTGCTATCCAAAAATATTAAGTCACATCCACCTCTGGAAAACTGTAAGAAATCTAGTTTCCATACAAGTATTAATTGAGTGTCTCTAGGGGAGAAATTTTTTATTACTATTAATATTAAATATCTTCTCCTAGTTTTCTCCTTGGCAATCTTTGGTCATTTCATTATTGCCCCTATATGTTTCTGTAGCTTCTAATTCTAAATCAAGGATTTAGTTTCCATAAATGTAATTAAAGATTGAATTTATTTATTCATAATTTATCCATTCGAAAAATATTGTCTAGGAACTCTGCTGGTACAAGGGATACAACAGTGAACAAGACAGGCAGTCCCTAACCTCCTGGAGTTTATAGTCCATTGAAAAGATAAATATTAAACAAAGAATTGCATGATAATGTAAATAATGACAGTTGTGATACTTGCCAAAAAATATGTAGTGTTCTGTGAACGTTTGTAATGAAGGAGACAATCTTGATCTGAAGACCCAAGAAGCCTTCACTGAAAAACTAGTAAGCTGCAAGTTTAAATATGAACTAAAGTTACCCAGGGAAAGGAGGAATGTTATAGTGATAGGCAACTGCACATGCGAAGGTTATGAAGTGGGAAAAGATGCTTAAGGACTTAAGGAGGCCAGTATGGATACATGTTATTGAATAAAAGGAACAGTGGAATTGACCGGAGCAGGAGTCAGGAGCAGATCATGGAATAACTCATTTGCCTGACTAAGGGTTTTGGTCTGTGTCCTAAAAAAATGAGGAGAAACTTACGTTTATTTAGGTTGGGGCGTGACATCATCTAAAAGATCACTCAGTGATATTTTACAACAGCCAGCACTGTGAGTGGATTGATTTAATGGTACATACTCAACTGGAGGAAACATTCTTGGAATTTTGCCGTCGAACGTTTTGTAGACGGTCTTCTGATTGGCTGGCAGAACCAAAACACCTTTGCTCTTTCAGAGGAATCTTTATGTGAGAGGCAGAGCTCAGTGTCCTGCTGTCGGAGAAGCCTGTTGAAAGGGAGGACTCTATACTGACCAAGTGACATGACAGTTTACTATATAATCATCAGGAATTATTTAAATGGATCCAAGAGTTCAATGAGGAACATATAGTTTCAGTTCTGACATAGAAATAGCATGGCAGTCTTAATTCTGTCCTTAAAATAGAGCTGGACAAATGAAAATGAATTATTTCTCGTATCTATCAGAGAACTTAGGTCTCCATGTAAACAGCTGCAACAGAATCTGGAGGCATATCCAGGCAGTCACAGCTGAGATCTGCTTACCCAGAACAGAAGCTGCTTGTGCCATTAACTGGTAGAAACAGTTAAATGGTAATTTTAACCTAGGAATAGAGGCTTAGTTTGAGGCTACTGTAAGAGTGAGAAACTTCTGGGAGCCACAGGTTTAAGGGTGCTCCCATGTTTTCGTCAGCTTTATCTCCAGGGAGTCTAAAAGATTTTTATGGTAAAGATCTGAGAAAGATGCCCTCTCGAATCTGGCAGAAAGAGAAGAGTAATCCTCGTGAAATACGCCCACAGCTTTGCCATAACCAAGACCTGTATTCCAGAGGAAAAGACTTTGCTGGAGCATTCTCTCAGCTAGAAGAAAAGAATATGTAGACAGTTTGTAGTTAATTGCCCTAAACCTCAGTTTTGTTATTTGTAAAAAATGGAAATAATGATGCCTACTCAATTAAGCTTTTAATGATAAGTAAATGGGATAATATATAAGAACGCACCTAATACAATGTAGTCGCTTGAGAGGTTTGATGGATTTAAGTCTCTATCTAACTAAACCATGTGTTATACGTTATTAAAAGCACAGTTGTGAGGTACGTGCTCGCGGCACAAGTGAGTGAAGCGTGACACTCATCAAAAGCAGCTGTCAAAGGCCATCTTCAAACTTGACATCTTGAGATGACTTCAGAAGATTCAAGATCACCACAAACCTGGCCCAGGGAACCACTCCATCATCAGTGGTTTTCAGGCATTTTCTCATGGTTCATTTCAACCACTGGGAAACTTGAAGAGAGAAGATTAGTTAGCTGATAATAATAATAATTTTTACTGCTACTTTCTCCCTCTTCAAATTTCTATCTGACCTCAGCAGGAGGTAGAAAACTAAACTGTGGTCATGTATCTGAAGGATATAAATAGGAAATACTGCCACCAAGAAAGAAGTAGGAGGCAGGGGATAAAATTTATACCATAAAAAAAAAAAAAAAAAAAAAAAAAAAAAAAAAAAAGCTTGTGAAGGTCAGCCTTAAGACATAAGCCCACAAAAAGACCGAATGTTAATTGGAATAGGATGCTCCCTCTCCCCCACAATTCACAACCACAATAGGGCTTCAGTAAAATAACAGTGGTTTACAGCTGAGCAAACTGCCAGACACACAATATCTCTGAAGAGGAATACTTAGGGAAGCCCTAAGTCAAGAGGGAAGAGATAAACAACGATACCAGGGGAATTTGAAGCCTCTAGCACCTACAGCTACAGCAAACATTAACACAACACAAGTCCTAGTCACATTAACATAACTCCTACAAGGGCTATTTATGTTAGTCCCCATTACCTGATTCCAAGTGCCTAGCTTCCAATAAAAATTTGCAAAGTCTGTTAAAAGGTAAGAGAAAATAATCTGAAGAGAAAAGGCAAGCATCAGAGTCAGACTCAGACATGATACTGATATTAGGATAATCAGACAAGGAATTTAAAATACAACAATTAATATATTAAGGGCTCTAATGGAAACTGTAGACAACATGCAAGAACAGATAAGTAAAGTAAGAAGAAATATGGAAACTTTAAGAAATAATTGAAAGGAAATTCTAGAAACAAAAAACACTATAATAGAAATAAAGCTTTCGATGAGTTCATCAATAAAATTGACAGCTTAGAAAAGAATTAGTGAACTTAAAAATAAGTAGATATTTCCCAAACTGAAATTTAAAGAGAAAAAATAATTAAAAATAATGTACAGACATCCAAGAATTGTGGAACAATTTAATAAGTTATAATATGCATAATTGGAATATACGAAATGAAAGAAGAGCATGGAGCAGAATAAATATTTGAAGTAATAGTGGCTTAGAACTTTTCCAAATTAATCAGTGACAGACAGAAGCCATAGATACAGGAAATTCAGACAACACCAAACACGAAATATACCCAATACACACACACACACTCACACATACGTACGCATGCACACATGAGTGTGCACACACTCACACACCTAGCCATGTAATATTCTAATTTCAAAAAACCAAAGACAAAGAGAAAATCATGAAAAAAGTTGAGGACCAGAGAAAAGAAACACCTTACCTAGAGGAATAAGAATGATAATTATAGCAGACTGATACAACATACAAAAGTCGATTACTGTCCTATGTAACAGCAATAAATAATTAAAATTTTAATTTTTAAAATTACCATTTACAACAGCACCAAAAATTAAAGTATTCAAGTATAAATCTAATAAAATATGGCTCTGCATTCAGACTACTTCAAAATGCTGAAGAAAGAAATCAAAGAATACCTAAATGGATGGAGAGATATTCCATGTTCAGAGACTGGGATAATCTCAGGTTGTTAAGACATTGGTTCTTCCCAACTTTATTCATACATTCAATGCAATCCTAAACAAAATCCCAGCAAGCTGCTTTGTGGCTATCAACAAGCCAATTCTAAAGTTTCTATGGAAAGGCAAAAGACTGAGAATAGCCAACACAATACTAAACAACAGAATAGCCAAGACAATACTAACAAAGTTGGAGTACTGACATCCAAAAACTTCAAGATTTACTATAAAGCTACAGTAATCCACAGAGTATGGTACTGATGAAAGAATAGACTCAATGGAACAGAATAGGAAGCCTGTAAACATGCCCACACAAATTTAGTCAACTGATCATTGACAAAACAGCAAAGGCAGTTCAATGGAGAAAGGATAGTCTTTACAGGAAATGGTGCTAGAAAACTGGAAGTTTATGTGCAAAAATAAAATGAATTTAGACATAGATTTTACATCTTTTGCAAAAATTAATGTGAAATGCATTATAAACCTAAATGTAAAACACAAAATATATAAATTCTAAAAGCAAACATAGGGGAAAATCTAGGTGACCTTGGGTTTGGTGATGAATTTTTAGATACAACACCAAAAGTATGATTCATGAAAGGAAAAATGGTCAGTTGGACTTCATTAAAATTAGATACCTCTGCTCTGTGAAAGATACTGTTAAAAGAATACAAATACAAGCCAAAGACTGAAGAAAAACGTTGCAATACACATATCTGGTGTGTTTTAGATACAATATCTAAAATATGCAAACAACTCTTAAAACTCAATAGTAAGAAAACAAACAATCCTATTTTTAAATGGGCGAAAGCCCTAAACAGACATCAATTCAAAGAAGATATCCAGATAGCAAATAAACACGTAAAAAGATGCTCAACCTCATTTGTCATCAGAGAATTGTTGGTTAAAACAACAATCTGACACCACTGCACACCTATTAGAATGACTAAAATCCAAAAAATTGAAAATAACAAATGCTACAAGGATGAAACAACAGGAGCTCTCATTCGTTGCTGGTGGGAATGAGGTATGGTACAGCCATTTTGGAAAGCTGTTTGGCAGTTTCTTAGAAAATTAAACATAGTCTTATTATTATATGATCTAGCAATTGCTCTCTTAGCTATTTGCTCAAATGAGTTGTAAATTTATGTCCAAATAAAACCCCACAAGTAAAGGTTTACAGCAGCTTTATTCATAATCATCAAAGACTGGAAGTACCAAGATACCCTTCTATAGGTGAGTAGATGGACAAACTGTGATACACCCATATAATAATATATTATTCATCTATAAAGAGAAATGAACCATGAAACCACAAAAAGACATGGCAGAATATTAAATACAGGCATACTGCTAAGTGAAAGAAATGAGTCTAAAAGGCTACACAGTACATAATTCTAATTACATGACATTCCGGAGAAGGAAAACTATAGAGACAGTAAAAAGATTAGTGGACCAACTCTGGGCACACTGCCTATGGCTTAGCCCTGCTCCATGAGAAGCAATTATTACAAATAAAATTTAAAAAGATGAGTGGTTATCAAGGAGGAAAAGGCAGGATGAATCAGTGAAGCACAAGGTAACTTTATGGTGGTGACACTATTCTGTGTGATACTGCACTAACGAATACATGATACTATGCACTTACCAAAACCCATAAAAGGCCAGGCATGGTGGCTCATGCCTGTAATCCCAGCAAGTGCTTGAGCTCAGGATTCAAGACCAGCCTGGACAACATAGTGAGACTCCACCTTTGCAAACAATAAAAAAATTATCTGGGAGTGGTGGTGCATGCCTGTGGTCCCAGCTACTCGGGAGATTGAGGCAGGAGGACTGTTTGAGCCTGGGAGATCAAGGCTACAGTGAGCTGTGATCACACCACTGCACTCTAGCCTGTGTGACAGAGCAATCTGCCTCAAAAAAAAAAAAAAAGAAAAAGAAAAAAAAAACATGAAAACACATACAAAAACCAACAACATCAAACCTTGTAACACCAGAAGTAAACCTTAGTGTACATTTAAAAAAAAATCATTTAGAAGATCAGGGATTCCAGGAAGGAATGAAGACAACTGTGACAAGAGATTTCAAATGTATTACAAAGATATCAAAGAATCTCACTGAAGAAGGTGAGTGGAAAAGTTGTTGAAGTAAGTGATTTTGGAAATGAGCAGAATCTGTAAGACTTAAAAAAAGGAACTACATGTAAGCACTGTATTTGCTAAATGTGCAATGGGAAATGGGTTAAAAATTGATATTGTTTTACATGTATATGGGAATTGACCAATCAAGTAAGTGGATGGGTAGGAGCCAGTTTCCTCACTGTCGCAGTCAGAATTTACAGATAAGCAAAGGGAGAAGGCTAGAAATATTTATGCAGTAATTGATTAGATTTGTTGGTATCAGAAAACTCAAGTTTACCATACTATAGTTATGGATGGTTACACAGAGAAATATAACATATACAGATAAATGTACATATACAAGGGTTAGTTTATACACATACATTTTTCTTCTCTGTCAGCTGAGATACCCAAAAATAAATGATATCCCAGTAGCCATAAGCATATCTAGAATCCAAATCTTGGTTTCTAACGCCATTTTCTAATAAAAGTAACCACGCCTTATTGGAGAAACAGCTGATTCTAGGGCTGGAGCAGGAAATAAATAAGATGACACAGAGCATTCTGTAGTGCCAAAAAGTAAGGAAGTGCTTAAAACACACACACATATTCACAGGGAGAGAGATGTCAAATGGACACAGGAGCCAACTGAAAGACCTCCTAAAGCTGGAAAAATTTGAGTAATGAGGTAAAGAAAATAGTATTGTATTAGTTCATTTTCATACTGTGATGAAGAAATACCCAAGACTGGGTAATTTATAAAGAAAAAGAGGTTTAATGGACTCACCATCCCACATGGCTGGGGAGGCCTCACAATCATGGCAGAAAGCAAAGAAGGAGAAAAGGCATATCTTACATGGTGGCAGGCAAGAGAGTGTGTGCAGGGGAACTGCCCTTTATAAAACCATCGTATCTCATGAGACTTATTCACTATCACGAGAACAGCACGGGAAAAACCTGCCCCCATGATTCAATTACCTCCCACCAGTTACCTCCAATGACATGTGGGGATTATGGGAGCTACAATTCAAGATGAGATTCAGGTGGGGACACAGGCAAACCATATCAAGTATTGAGGCCGGGCATGGTGGCTCTCACCTGTAGTCCCAGCACTTTGGGAGGCCAAGGCTGGTGGATTGCTGGAGCCCAGCAATCCAGTTTGAGACCAGCCTGGGCAATATAGCTAAACCCTGTATCTACCAAAAAATACAAAAATTAGCTGGGCATCGTGGCATGCGTCTGTAGTTCAACCAACTTGAGAGGCTGAGGTGGGAAGATCACCTGGGCCCAGGGAGGTTGAGGCTACAGTGAGCCATGATCAGACCACTGTACTCCAGCCTGGGTGAAGAGTGAGACTCTATCTCAAAAAAAAGAAAGAAAGAAGAAAGAAAGAAAAAAGAAAGAAAGAAAGAAAGAAAGAAAGAAAGAAAGAAAGAAAGAAAGAAGAAAGAAAGAAAGAAAGAAAGAAAGAAAGAAAGAAAGAAAGAAAGAGAAAAGAAAAGAGCTTTAGGTAATAACCCAAAGAATAAAATAAATACCAGTGAGTCCATATTGCTATAAATGAGTGATCAAACAACTTAATAAATTGGTAATGAGGGACAAATCCCCTGTGCGGAAGAGTGTCAAACCACATCTATAGATATTCCATTCTAAAGGAGAGCAATATGACTCCCTTTTCCTTAGGAAGACACTGCACATAGTGACTTCTTTCCACAAAGTATAGATGGGAAAGGGGGAAAATAATAACTTTACAGTGGAGAAAGCTGGCAAACACTAGCTTAGCCAGGTGATCAAGATTAACATCACAGTCTTAAACCATGTTGATAGTAGGTACCTTTGATATAATATGATAAGAATAGCAATTTACATCTAGGGTCTTCCCCTCAAAAACTGGTAACCCCAGTCTAATCATGAGAAAAATCTCAGACAAATTCCAAAAGGAGGGCATTCTACAATATACTCAACCATTACTTTTGAAAACTGTCAAGGTTATTAAAAGGAACATCTATGAAACTGTCACAGCTAAGAGAAGCCTAAAAAGATATGACAAATAAATAAAAGGTATTATACTGGGTGAGATCCTGTAACAGAAAAAGGGCATAAGTGGGAACTAAGGAAACCTGAGTAAGTGATAAACTTTAGCTAATTTGGATCAATATTGATTCATTGATTGTAACAAACACACCATATTAAAATAACATCTTAATAACAGGAGAAACCGTGCAAGGACTACGTGGGAACTCCCTGTACTATCTCTTCAATTTTTCTGTAAATCTAAAACCATTCTAAAGTAAAATGTTTATTTTTAGAAAGAGAGAATTTACTGACATGGTCGTGAATACCCAGTGGTTGCAGGGGCAACAATGATAGCAACATATATTCAATGATACTGGCTCTGGCATCTGGATGTGGGATCGTGGCTATACCTTGCCTTGACTATTTCTCCAGCCTTTCTGTGAATTCTTTGAGTTACCAGATAGCTATAATGTCTTTTCCTGACTAACTTAATCACAGTCAGTTTTTGTTGTTCAGGAATACGATTCTTGACTACTAAGAGGAAATCAGATGCAGACAAGAGAACCTCAAGGAAATGAGGAGAACCGTGGACTGGTTATTGAGCCTAGCTGAACCTAAACACAGTTACAATCCAGAGTTCCTTGGAGACTCTATTACCCTCTGCTGAGGAAGTTATCTATTAAGAAGAAATCAGTTCTTCTCTGCCCCACTCCCTCACCCACACACCGCTCCCCCCACACACATAATTCTCCATTACCGTCTCCTAAACTATAAATTAAATCAGAACCCAGAAATCCTCAGAAAGAAATTACAAAGTCAAACGCAGAAAAAGAAGGCTTATACTCCAAGTAAGTTTTCGAGCATTATGATTTTATTTGGAGGTATTTGAAATTTGAGGTTTGTGTGGAAATGGATTCAGAGCATGATAGAGAAAAGAACAGATTTTGAGTTGACATTATTTTATAAAATAAATTTGCTTATTTGAGCTATTATAGATGTGTTAATTGGTTTCTTGAGAATGGGGATAATATCTAAAACAATAAAGGCCTTTAAATTAAGATAAAATGCCATAAATCTCTTGGTTTAAAACAGAAGATGAGGCCGGGTGCGGTGGCTCATGCCTGTAATCCCAGCACTTTAGGAGGCCGAGGCGGGTGGACTACAAGGTCAGGAGTTTGAGACCAGCCTGGCCAACATGGTGAAATCCCATCTCTACTAAAATACAAAAATTAACCAGGCGTGGTAGTGCGTGCCTGTAATCCCAACTACTCAGGAGGCTGAGGCAGGAGAATTGCTTAAACTCAGGAGGCAGAAATTGCAGTGAGCCAAGATCACGCCACTGCACTCCAGCCTGGGCAATAGAGAGAGATTCCATCTCAAAAAAACAAACAAAAAAACAGTAGATGAAATCCAAGGAACGAAAAAGACAGAAATATTGGAGTAGGTTTTTCATGTGTCATGTACCTTCCAAAAAGCTAATTATATCTCCCAAGAGAATCTATAGATGACTCTCAAAGAAACCTTGATAAGATAACCTCAATAGAGATGGCAGGATCCCATGGACAAGCAGGTACATTTAACCACATGATTACTGTAATAAGCAGCAAGGCCATAGTGATGATTATAATGTTCCAAACTAGAGATACCCTTGGTGGTGATTAGTTACCATGAGATCCCTACAAATGAAACAGATGAGCAATTCACTCAGGTCCTACTTTCTTTGTATACTCAAAACTCCAGATCTAGTGAATAAAGTCTTAGTTCTAACTACCAAAATGCAAAGCAAGTTTTCCTCAACCAGTTCCCTTACTTGAGTCAATTCCCAGATCCAGAGAAGCTTTAGCAAAGGAGAGGCCAGATACTATTAAGGAAAAGCTTCCGATAATAATATTATGAGTAAGCATTGTGATAGATCCTAAGAAAAACAACATAGACCTTTTGGGAATTATTAATATGCTATCACTAGTTTCTGGGGACCCATAATGCCACTGGTCAGAGAAGGGGCCTTTAGTACATCACTGTGTTCTATCTTTCATCTTCTTTTCCCGTGTTTTTGCCCAGTCACTATTGCAGCAGCTTCATGGGGGTGTCATCTGACTCTACAGCTGTACCATGTATTGTTCTTATTTCCTGGACTAGCATGAGTCTGGGAACGTGGTGGGACAGTTGTGTGAACTATCTCGACCTTCACACATACATGAACTGATAGCACCAGGGACTTACCATGCCACAGGGCAACCCAGATCATTTGCAGAAGTGAACAAGTGCATAAATACTTTCTTAAAACATGTGGGTGGACATTTCTGAGGTACAGTCTATAAAGCCACTTAGAAGGCCCTGGCAGAACTGAGTCCCATTGCCCATAATAGTGACCAACTAAATATTGTAAATATTTTATACATTCTTCTCTCATTCCCAAAGAGTTATGTCCCCCAATAGATTACCTTTGTCCAAGCCTTTGAATCAGATGGCTAACTTTTAACAAATAGTAAAGAAGTGTATTTCACCAGAATCTAGGAAATAAGGAATAATAATGTAATGCCTAAGACTTTATGTCTCAAGGAATATTTATGCTTATGCTTTTTATTTTTAATTTTATTTTCATACTCCAAGGGGCAATGGTATTGATTATCTGAGTAGAAATAAACTTTTTAGAAATGAGGTGTACAACACTGACCAACAGTTTTTAGAAAATAATCTTTCATCTTGGAATGATTCAGTGCTAGAAGTGTTGATAATAAAAGCCTGGTTCATGCTCATGGGTAAAGCATCCACTGGTGTCTATTCTTACTTTCAAAATCACCCACTAGAGTTTATGGATGGCAAAGACATAAATGAGAAACTTGCTTTCAGAGGCATGGTGGGTTTGTCATTAAGCTTTTCTATATAAATAAAAGAGACACCGAGAATGGAAATTACATTATTTTTAGTGTCGTGTTAAAGGAAAGGTCAAGTTAACCCCTTAAGAATTCAACGAGCAACGTGATGTACTATGTGTCCAGCAAAGCAATCCCCGAATGGCCCTTATGGACATCTGGTGTAAATCATCCATCTTTTTTGCCCCATTAAAATCAGTGGCACCTCATTAAAACAGTTCAGCAGCTGAGCGCACACATTATTTGGTCTTCAACGAGTTAACGGAAATAGCTGTAGGGATCAGGAAGGTTTCTGTCTTCAAGTGTTCATAGTCACCCAGACAAAGAAGCTAGTGGAAGCATTTCAGGAAGATCTACTTTCTCTGTCAAGGTGAGAAAGGTATCGCCATTTTTAAAATGGGATTTAAAAAAAATCATCTCTCTCTCCTACAGCCCCTTATATTGCTAGCAATTACATCTTTGGGGGTCTGATAATTCTCTGGTCAGTAACAGTGCTGTCATATGTACCTTAACCCTGACCTGAAAGAATCAGTGGGTTGCTAAGAGGATATTTTCGCCAAACCAGACGAGTATTTTGAAGTGTTACATTCTGGTGACCCCAATCACTCAGCCTTCAAGACAGGGAAGTTTGGTGCCTTGAAAGTCAGGACCTGCACACTTTCTTTGACCAAACAGAGTGACTTAGGGGCACAATTGGGTCAAATCATTCAATGCTGCTTTGAACCTGCCTCTCCTTATGTTCCCTATCTTCTTCTGTATATTCTTCAATTCTTTTGCTAGGAATCCTTGAAAGCATGTCTTCTCCAGCCTTTGAAAGAGAAATATGTGAAGTAACTCGATCATCTTTTTGAAAATAACCTTTAAAAATGCCTTTAGTTGAATAGTAACAATAGTAGAAAATAACTCCAGATGAAATACAGGATGTTGCCTGTTTCATAGAATCCCATATTCATCAAAGTTCATACATACAGTATATTTTAGCAAAGTAAACCTTACTGAACTCAGTTATGAACAATTGGTTGCTACAATACAGAGTACTCTATTTTCTTCTTCTTACTACACTTCCTCAATGGGTTTAGCGTTTTATCTTTTTTTTTTTTTTTTTTTTTTTTTTTTTTTTTTTTTTTTGAGACAGAGTCTCGCTCTGTCGCCCAGGCTGGAGTGCAGTGGCACAATCTCGGCTCACTGCAGGCTCCGCCTCTCGGGTTCACGCTATTCTCCTGCCTCAGCCTCTCCGAGTAGCTGGGACTACAGGCGCCCGCCACCACGCCCGGCTAATTTTTTTGTATTTTTAGTAGAGACGGGGTTTCACCATGGTCTCGATCTCCTGACCTCGTGATCCGCCCGCCTCGGCCTCCCAAAGTGCTGGGATTACAAGCGTGAGCCATGTTCTATCTTTAAAAATAGGTAATATAGATAATAAATAAATAAAAATACATTAAGCTATTTGTTCAACTAAAATGAACCACCAACTTATTTAATCCTGCAGTTGCATATAAACATGACCATAATTCAAAATTCTTTCAGCTTTAAGAGAAAAAAAAATTCCTTATGCACACTACTAGCTGCAAAAGCTCTACTTCATGTCTACACATCTACATATGGAATGTAACTTACAGCTAGCCTTTTGTATCTATCATATTGACAAATTTCTAATAGTAATAATGATGTTTTTATGAGTATAAGATGTTTTGTGAGTATAGGAACTCTCAGTCACTCTTGGTAGAAGTATAAATTGCTATATATATTCTGGAAGCCACATATATACAGTCAAGCATGACATCCTGACATTTCGGCCAACAATGGAAAGCATATATGACAGTGATCCCATAAGATTATAATACCATATTTTACTATGTCTTAGATATTTTAGATGTACAAATACTTATCATTGTGATACAACTGCCTAAGTATTCAGTACAGTAAAATGCTGTACAGATTTGTAGCCCAGGAGCAATAGGCTATAGCATATAGCATAAGAGTATAGTAGGCTACACCATCTAGGTTTGTATAAGTATTCTCTATAATGTTTGCACAATCATGAAATTGCCCAATGATACACTTCTCAGAATGTATCCCCAATGTAAAATGATGCATGATTATATATCAATATCTTAAAAACATGCAAACCCATTAATCATCAAATTCACTTTTCAGAATTTTTCCTTTGAAAATATTTAAGAATATGTGCCAACCTTTATGTACAAATATGTTCATCACAACATTGCTTATAATAGTGAAAATAGTTACAATTTAGTTATTTAATGTAAGACAATTAAATTAGAAATTGTCGGCCGGCACAGTGGCTCACGCCTGTAATCCCAGCACTTCGGGAGGCCAAGGTGGGTGGATCACGAGGTCAGGAGATGGAGACCATCCTGGCTAACACAGTGAAACCCCGTCTCTACTAAAAATACAAAAAATTAGCCGGGCGTGCTGGCGAACGCCTGCTACTCCGTGTCCCAGCTACTCTGGAGGCTGAGGCAGGAGAATGGCATGAACCCGGGAGGTGGAGCTTGCAGTGAACAGAGATCGCACCACTGCACTCCAGCCTGGGCGACAGAGCAAGACTCCGTCTCAAAAAAAAAAAGAAAAGAAAAAAGAAATTGTCTAACTAAATTACAGTATATATATAATCAATTATGAAACCACTAAAAATAACATTATAGTATAATGATATATTAAAAAACGACTATAATTTTAGTAAAAAAGATCACAAGGAATGCAATATTGAATCATTCCCATTTTAAAAATATTTCAAGGTATACATGAACATACACACAGAAATAGATGACTGGATATATGTATTCCAAAATATATGGTGGCTTATTGATATAAAGATTAGAAACAGAATATATTTTTTTCTCCTTGCTTATTTCTAAATTTTTAATCATCAACAAGTATATCATTAGTATCTTTAAAGTTTCATAAAACCCAAGCAAAACTAGCTTATACAAAGAAAATACATTTGGGGGCACACATAACCAAAATGTCAGGTAAGGCTCTATTCAGACAAGTTTTCATCTTACTAATGAAGTTTTGCACATAGTGAAATAATATGGCAAGCAAGAATAAAACTTCAGTGTGCTTGTTAACTGGCCAGTGCACACTGAAAGTGATAGATTGTCCCACTGTCACCTTTCTATGCTCTGCTTTCGCACTGTTGATCACTTTATTCAGGCCTTTTCTACTCTGACAATCTCAAAGCTCTCACTTCTTTTTTTAAGTCCGGAGGAGAAAAGAGTCCATGCCCCAGCATTCCAAGCAAAGGTCTTGAGACGTTAAGAAGGCTTACAGGTTTTCAAGTGCCTGCTCCAAAATCATTCCCTGTTAAAAGATGTAATTCCATGTACCAATTGGCTTAGCTATTCAAGGTGCACCCCCAAGGAGCAGAATGTAGCATCAATCTCATGCAAACCACTTGGCTGAGACCAGGAAAGGGAACAGATTTTTCTCTAAAGTACATTAGAGGGTGCTCTCAGAAAAGATGGAAAGGATCTTGACAGAAAAAATATCAACATCCACTATAAGCACATAGGATAACTGTAATATTAGAAAAATAATAAAGTTACTACAATAAAATGTATTTTGTCTCACAATACCATCTGGATCTGAAGGATATAAGGCAATTTCCCACTTCGTTCAAGGCAGGCTGTCTCCTGGAGCCTGCTATCATTAAAAGGTGGAGTTGTTACAATTCACCTTTTAATTTCACTTAATATATCTCTCTACTTTTCATGCTTTAAGATTTCCCTAAAGCTTTCTGCTAGCATGTGCTCCTCAGCCATGCCCAGCACAGATAATGTCTCATGTCTCCAACTTCTCTGTTTATGACACTCTAATTAACAACTCCAGAGATTTTCAATTTACCCCTCTGTATTAGTCCATTCTCATGCTGCTATAAAGAACACCTGAGACTGGGTAATTTACAAAGGAAAGAGGTTTAGTTGACTCACAGTTCTACAGTGCTGGGGAGGCCTCAGGAAACTTACAATCGTGGCAGAAGGGGAAGCAAACATGTCCTTCTCTCACATCGTTGCAGGAAGGAGGGTAAGTGCCAGCAGGAGAAAGGCCAGAGGCTTATAAAACCATCAGATCTCATGAGAACTCGCTCACTATCGTGAGAACAGCACCGGAGAAACTGTGCCCATGATTCAATTACCTCCCACGGGATCCCTCCCACAAAACGTGGGGATTATGGGGCTTACAATTCAAGATGAGATTTGGGAGAGAATGCAGCCAAACCGTATCACCTTCAAAGGACACATGTATTCAGCTACTCTAACTGATAATGCTGCTACCATTTTTTGCTTATTAAGCACACAATTTTGTCAGGCGAAAATTATATCCAATTCTAACAATGACCAGGTAGGTATTATTATCCTCCTTTATAGTTAAAGGAGAATAAAGAGGCTCAGAAAGTTTAAATTTTCTATGGTTAATGTTTTAGCAAATGGCACAGCCAAGATTCAATCCCAGCTCATTTGGAATCAGCATGCTATGACTCCAATGACGCATTGCGCCACTGGGCACAAAGTAAGCCATGTACCCTGACCAAAAGCTCCCAAAGCAATATAGAAATCCTTTTTAGGGTAAGGGATAAGGGGACTTCTTCTTAATTTGTATTACCAGTCTGCCAAACTGAAAAATTAAGACATTTAAGTATTTTTTAAGAAGTCTTTTCCTTTCAGAATCACTTAAATCTCTGTCCCTATTACTCTCTTCTAAAGTGTGCCTTTGGGTTTGGCTGTCTCTATAATAATTTGCTGCAAATTCATAATGAATGTCTACACAAACCACATCTGGTTTCTGAGCTTTTAGTGCTCTTGCAGAAAATTTCTTTCTTTTATTTGGAGCGAGAGAAATGGAGTAAATTATGCTTAGTGTTAAAATATGCAGTCCAGGCTCCAGATATGGAAGAAGGGATACTGGAATCAGGATAATGATAGCAGTACAAGCCAGGTCAATGAGGTTTCCAGCAAAAATTTATAATCAGAAAATAGGTATTTATAGAATGATAGAACATTAGAGCCTAAAGTGACCACTATTAGAGATGGACATTGAGACTTAGAAGTTCAGTGCACAATCAATGTTCACAGTTCATAACAATGCCCCACTATAATCCAGGTCACCCAAATAATCAAATGACATTTTTCTATTAAACCACAATGCCTACTGTTAAAAGAAAAAAAAACCTATATTTTTATCCATTTAATATTGTTTCTTTCCAGAGAAACAATATTAAAAACTAAATGGCTGCGCAAAGATTTTTCAGTAAAAAAGATAAGGAATATGAATTTTACTTCTCATTCAGTCTTGTTATTACCTATAAAATCATTTAACACTAATAAAAATATCACATTGCTCTAAAATCCCATAATATGACAGTGCCTAATTATTTCTTTTAGCTAGAATATTTATTTTTTTCCAATTTCAATATATTTTTGAAAACTCAGGTAAGTTAGTGATCTCTTCAAAAAAATAAACTTACTTCAAGATTTAAACACTTTCCTTAAGGAAGCAAAAAGACTATTCAGTCTTTCAAATTGCATCTTCTGTTTCTGGAAGCATTAATAAAGCTCTTGTTCAAGACTGGCCCACTGTGAAATTGCCTTGTCTCCTACTTTCCAGATAGAGTACATTCTTAGGTCAAATACATAGTTGACCACTGATGTGATTTTTCCAGAAAAAAAGAAAAAACTTTAGAACTACTTTGCTTATTCATTATCGAAAAAAAGGGTTAGGGGTTGGGGAAAGATGCAAGAACTACGTGTCCAAAAGAAAGGCAACATTCGAAACAGAAGTTTGTAGCTTCCTCTTACCTCGATCTGACAACAAATAAATGTAAATTATGATCCTTGCTGTGCATTTCAGATTAAAGACATATGACACAAAAGTTGGCTTTAAAACCAAAGGGTCAGAATAGAAAGTGTAACTTTTAAGTAATTCATCTCTTGGATTGGTATCAGACTACTGTTATACTAGAGGAGACACATGCAGAAAACCTGTGTTCTCTCCCATAAGGGCTTTGATGTGGATTCTTCTTTTTTTCCTTTTCATAAAAATGTAACTTGAAAGAAAAAAATAGCTCTACCTCTGAAAAACGATCCTGCCCTATTAAGAAGCAGACAAGGCAATAAGTTTAAAACAAAATTTAGGTGGGAAGGGTAGAAACAGCTGTAGGAATTAACCTAAAAGTTCAGCAAAACCTGCCAAGACATGTGACAGTGCTTAACTTGCCAAGAGTAGGTACTCTCCTTAGAGACCTCTCCAAACGTTATCAAAAACATTTCCTTTGAAACAGACCAGCCTCTGATAATAATACAAGGGAATCAAACTCAGGCATCTCCCCATAATGGGATTCAGATTCCTCACAAACTTGGAAGTGTTGAAGGTTTAATTACCCAGTAAAACAAGAAAAATGCATTATACAGTAGAGATAAATGAATGGGAACACCAGGGAAACATGCTTCTCCGTAAGTCATTTGGTCACATGATTTCTTCCCCATTTCCTTTCCTTATTATTACAGCTATTTTATTACATTACCCCTAAAGACAGAGAGCAAAAAGCAAAATACTCATAGCTTCCTCAAAGTACTTCCCAGATTAAATGTAACAGAGCATAAGTTTCTCAAGTGGCTTACAGCTTTATAAAGGTTTCTTTTTAGAGTCTCACAGAGATTTAAAAAAAAAAAAAGCTGACCACCACCAAGCACCAAGTATGATAAAACTATGTAGACACCAAGAAATGACAAGAAAAAGAGGAACAGTGGATTGAATATGTTTCTCTCTCTCTCTCTCTCTCCCTCCCTCTCTCCCTCTCTCACTCTCTCTCTCCCCTGCCCCCCACCTTCCCCACTCTCTGTTATCCTTTACTGGGACATTTGTGATTTCACTGCTACTCTTTCAAAGCTTTTTTAATTATTGAAAAATACTAAAATCAGTTAAATTATAGGGCTCAGTAACAGTGACTAATATCTACATTACTCCTTTTCCAAGCCTTACCCAGGAGTTGATAGATTTTAAAAGAATACCTTCTCCTACTTTTTCACCATGAACCAATCCTAGTCTCTCCTTCATAGTATCTGCCACCCTTACACTCTACTTTCCTGGGCAACTCGAAGACTTACACTTATTGATGGATGTTAAATTAAGCTTCAAAATAAAGATTCAACATTGTGCAATGCAGATATAATAATAATGATGAACTGCAACATTTTTTATCCGTACTATTGTGGAGCATTGGAATATGTTGCCAAGGAAAATCATAACACAGATTTCAACGGCTATATAATATGCCACCAATAAGTTTTGGACAGAGATAACTAAAGTAAGAGAAAAGCAAAGTAGGAGAGAAAATCCTATAACACTGTTATATTTATAATTTCCTCCTAAACTATGAAAGAATAAAATAGAACAATAAATATTACTAAAAGTAAAATGGCATCACAACTGCCAGAATCGATAACCATATAGAAATATACTCCCACAAAGTTGATTTCTTTAGAGGGGCAATATATACAATAAAAATTGAGGACCAAGATATAAAAAAAAGGAAAATGCTGACTGTTTCTGTTACAAAGTAGAAAAATACTGAAATTTTACATGAATACTGATAAGTACATAAAAAATCTTAAAACAAATATAATTTGTAATTTAGAAAACCCTGAGAATGTATTTCAAATAAACATTATAATTCATTTCTCTGAAGTGGTGGTTCACTCTAAAGAATAAAATTCTTACAGAAAAACTACTTTTCTGTTCCCCATGACTATATATAATTCTTAGAAGTATCCCCAAGTCAACATCAAAGAGAAAAACGTGATACACAGTTGAATCTAATTTGATATTCCCATAATTATTGCCATGTGAAGAGTCAATAACTGTAAATTGCTCAGCAATGTAGAAGCTCTGAAAACATTTCCAGTAAGATTTGTTTTCTCTTACCTCATCTCTTTTCTGTCTTTCTAACATGGCCTTCAGCAACATTCTGACAGTGCAGAATGAAGCCAAAATGCCTCAACAAAATAGTCTTTTTCTCTGGTAGCTGCCAAATCATAGCCATTTGGCTATAATTTTAGAAGTAATGGCAGGCCTAAGTCCTTTAGGCAAGAGAGTCTAAACTGGGATTTTGCTTGTGCATGTGTAGCACTGAGTTAATTCACAGTGAGAACAGTCAGGAACCCTGAACGAGCTGTCTAATGTGCCCACTCCATTTCTGGTTGACTACAAGGTGCAGAGATTAGTACTTGTGCTGTGTCAGCAAGAGTGACAGGAGTTTGACCTTTCTCCATAAAAGGAAGGAGGCTGAGCTTCCACAGCCTTTTCCTGCATGAGCTCTTTGCAGGGCATTGTAACATATCATTACTGTGGCATGACTGCCAAGGGTTGCCATTTTAGAGAAAACATACAAATGGCCCAATAATGGGTTTCTTCATGCATCACTGGAAGCCCGTAAAAGGAGCTTTGTTTGTATCCTTATTGTCTGATGTATTGGAACTCGAGTGCCTTTTTGACCTTTGTATTGTCATTCACATCTTTCCAACACAATACAGCCAGACTAAGGGTTGAAGAAAAAATGCTGAAATCAGAGGTAATGGTGTTGCTTCGTTTGACCAGTCTGAGACCAAATGTGCCTCCTCCTATTCATTTAGATTCATTCCATTTAGCTTGTCTTCCTTCATCTTGGTGCAGAGCTGAGTTCAATTCCTGGATATCCTTGTCTACTTTCTGTCTCGTTGACCTGTCTAATGTTGACAGTGGGGTGTTAAAGTCTCGCATTATTATTGTGTGGGAGTCTAAGTCTCTTCGTAGGTCTCTAAGGACTTGCTTTATGAATGTGGGTGCTCCTGTATTGGGTGCATATATATTTAAGATAGTTAGCTCTTCTTGTTGAATTGATCCCTTTACCATCAAGTAATGGCCTTCTTTGTCTCTTTAGATCTTTGTTGGTTTAAAGTCTGTTTTATCAGAGACTAGGATTGCAGCACCAAGCGGACCTAATAGACATCTACAGAACTCGCCACCCCAAATCAACAGAATATACATTCTTTTCAGCACCACACCACACTTATTCCAAAATTGACCACATAGTTGGAAGTAAAGCACTCCTCAGCAAATGTAAAAGAACAGAAATTAGAACAAACTCTCTCTCAGACCGCAGTGCAATCAAACTAGAACTCAGGATTAAGAAACTCACTCAAAACCACTCAACTACATGGAAACTGAAAAACCTGCTCCTGAATGATTACTGGGTACATAATGAAATAAAGGCAGAAATAAAGATGTTCTTTGAAACCAATGAGAACAAAGACACAACATACCAGAATCTCTGGGACACATTTAAAGAAGTGTGTAGAGGGAAATTTATAGCACTAAATGCCCACAAGAGAAAGCAGGAAAGATCTAAAATTGACACCCTAACATCACAATTAAAAGAACTAGAGAAGCAAGAGCAAACACATTCAAAAGCTAGCAGAAGGCAAGAAATAACTAAGATCAGAGCAGAACTGAAGGAGATAGAGACACAAAAGCCCTTCAACAAATCAATGAATCCAGGAGCTGGTTTTGTGAAAAGATCAACAAAATTAATAGACCGCTAGCAAGACTAATCAAGAAGAAAAGAGAGAAGAATCAAACAGACTTGATAAAAAATGATGAAGGGCATATCACCATCGATCCCACAGAAATACAAACTACCATCAGAGAATACTATAAACACCTCTACACAAATAAACTAGAAAATCTAGAAGAAATGGATAAATTCCTCGACACATACACTCTCCCAAGACTAAACCAGGAAGAAGTTGAATCTCTGAATAGAGCAATAACAGGCTCTGAAATTCAGGCAATAATTAATAGCTTACCAACCAAAAAAAGTCCAGGACCAGATGGATTCACAGCCGAATTCTACCAGAGGTACAAGGAGGAGCTGGTCCCATTCCTTCTGAAACTATTCCCGTCAATAGAAAAAGAAGGAATTCTCCCTAACTCATTTTATGAGGCCAGCATCATCTTGATACCAAAGCCTGGCAGAGACACAAAAAAAAAAAAGAATTTTAGACCAATATCCCTCATGAACATTGATGCAAAAATCCTCAATAAAATACTGGCAAACCGAATCCAGCAGCACATCAAAAAGCTTATCCACCATGATCAGGTGGGCTTCATCCCTGGGATGCAAGGCTGGTTCAACATACGCAAATCAACAAGTGTAATCCAGCATATAAACAGAACCAACGATAAAAACCACATGATTATCTCAATAGATGCAGAAAAGGCCTTCAACAAAATTCAACAACCCTTCATGCTAAAAACTCTCAATAAATTAGGTACTGATGGGACATATCTCAAAATAATAAGAGCTGTTTATGACAAATCCACAGCCAATATCATACTGAATGGGCAAAAACTGGAAGCATTCCCTTTGAATACTGGCACAAGACAGGGATGCCCTCTCTCACCACTCCTATTCAACAGAGTGTTGGAAGTTCTGACCAGGGCAATCAGGCAGGAGAAGGAAATAAACGGTATTCAATTAGGAAAAGAGGAAGTCAAATTGTCCCTGTTTGCAGATGACATGATTGTATATCTAGAAAACCCCATCGTCTCAGCCCAAAATCTCCTTAAGCTGATAGGCAACTTCAGCAAAGTCTCAGGATACAAAATCAATGTGCAAAAATCACAAGCATTCTTATACACCAATCACAGACAAACAGAGAGCCAAATCATGAGTGAACTCCCATTCACAATTGCTTCAAAGAGAATAAAATACCTAGGAATCCAACTTACAAGGGATGTGAAGGACCTCTTCAAGGAGGACTACAAACCACTGCTCAATGAAATAAAAGAGGATATGAACAAATGGAAGAACATTCCTTGCTCATGGGTAGGAAGAATCAATATCGTGAAAATGGCCATACTGCCCAAGGTAATTTATAGATTCAATGCCATCCCCCTCAAGCTACCAATGACTTTCTTCACAGAATTGGAAAAAACTACTTTACAGTTCATATGGAACCAAAAAAGAGCCCACATTGCCAAGTCAATCCTAAGCCAAAAGAACAAAGCTGGAGGCATCACACTACCTGACTTCAAACTATACTACAAGGCTACAGTAACCAAAACAGCATGGTGCTGGTACCAAAACAGAGATATAGACCAACGGAACAGAACAGAGCCCTCAGAACAAACACTACACATCTACAATTATCTGATCTTTGACAAACCTGACAAAAACAAGAAATGGGGAAAGGATTCTGTATTTAACAAATGGTGCTGGGAAAACTGGCTAGCCATATGTAGAAAGCTGAAACTGGATCCTTTCTTTACATCTTATACAAAAATTAATTCAAGATGGATTTAAGGCTTAAATGTTAGATCTAAAACCATAAAAACCCTAGAAGAAAACCTAGGCAATACCATTCAGGACATAGGCATGGGCAAGGACTTCACGTCTAAAACACCAAAAGCAATGGCAACAAAAGCCAAAATTGACAAATGGGATCTAATTAAACTAAAGAGCTTCTGCACAGCAAAAGCAACTACCATCAGAGTGAACAGGCAACCTACAGAATGGGAGAAAATTTTTGCAATCTACTCATCTGACAAAGGGCTAATATCCAGAATCTACAAAGAACTCAAACAAATTTACAAGAAAAAAACAAACAACCCCATCAAAAAGTGGGCAAAGGATATGAACAGACACTTCTCAAAAGAAGACATTTATGCAGCCAAAAAACACATGAAAAAATGCTCATCATCACTGGCCATCAGAGATATGCAAATCAAAACCACAATGAGATACCATCTCCACCAGTTAGAGTGGCCATCATTAAAAAGTCAGGAAACAACAGGTGCTGGAGAGGATGTGGAGAAATACGAACACTTTTACACTGTTGGTGGGACTGTAAACTGGTTCAACCATTGTGGAAGACAGTGTGGCAATTCCTCAGGGATCTAGAACTAGAAATATCATTTGACCCAGCCATCTCATTACTGGGTATATACCCAAAGGATTATAAATCATGCTGCTATAAAGACACATGCACACGTATGTTTATTGCAGCACTATTCACAATAGCAAAGACCTGGAACCAACCCAAATGTCCAACGATGATAGACTGGATTAAGAAAATGTGGCACATATACACCATGGACTACTATGCAGCCATAAAAAAGGATGAGTTCATGTCCTTTGTAGGGACATGGATGAAGCTGGAAACCATCATTCTCAGCAAACTATCACATGGACAAAAAAACAAACATTGCATGTTCTCACTCATAGGTGAGAATTGAACAATGAGAACACTTGGACACAGGAAGGGGGACATCACACACTGGGGCTTGTTGTGGGGTGAGAGGAGGAGGGAGGGATAGCATTAGGAGATATACCTAATGTAAATGAAATGACGAGTTAATGGGTGCAGCACACCAACATTGCACATGTATACATATGTAACAAACCTGCACGTTGTGCACACGTACCCTAGAACTTAAAGTATAATAAAAAAGATTGTCTTCCTTCATCAAAGTATATCAGCTTAGACTTCAGTACAAGGGGGGTTAATGATAACATCTCAGCCTCAGAGCCGTTTACACAAAGAGCTGGTAGACAAGGAGACTGTGTTGTTAGCTCATGAATAGACTTATACATAAATAATTTGAAAGTAGACTATTTCAACCTATAAGAGACCAGAGTTCTCTGTCATTTTAAAGGATATATGTTAGAGAAAAGGGAAGGCCAGTCTAGAAGGGTGGTGGGCGTCCATTACCTCTTTTACTGGCAATAGCCTGGATTTAATTTTTGCCCCGCTAGTCTCTCACTCTCAGTCCAAATGCTTGAGTGAGGCACTACCACTATCTTGGCAGTAGAGTTTGCATCAAAGGCCTGAGCCAATCTGTGGACGGCCTTGTCCTGGTTACAAAGACAGGAGGAAAAAATCAAAGGCATGCATGCTCATACAAGCATTTACAGATCTAGAGCTTCAACCCAGTTCATTGATTTTGGTAGGCTTTTCACATGTTTGACTATTCCTATCAGAAAAAGGGAACTAGATTTATAATTTTAAGTTTCTAAGTATATCTGCTAAAATTAATAGCTTAATGTCACAAACCATCTAATATTAATACATTTTGATCAACAGCACATAGGCTTATATATTCCTAACAATACTGAATAGCAAACTAGATTGAGGTGCCTTTATAAAACTCAATTGCTAAATAATAGTTCTATGCAACATATTCAGTTTTATTATTCTGGAAGAATCCCAAGCAGAATCCTGGAGAGATACTTTGAAGCCAACTATGAACAGAATTTATAATATCTTCGGTAATATGCCTCCTATTTTTCTCTAAAATTAAAGGTTATCCTTTAGCAGATAACCTGCTAAAGATGTTGTTTTTGTGACTTACCATATCACTTCTTTAATGCTAGGGAGATAGCCAAGGCAAATTTTACAGTCAAGACCAGAACTGTGGGAAAATGCTATTTATTCATGCTGCTATAAATTATGTATCATTTCATTTCAACTGGGCTGAAGTTGGTTTTTGTTCTAATTTTTTAACCTTTTTATTGTGAAGTATACTGTACATAAAAAAAAGCTGTACAATGGAAAGATGTACAACTCAATGATTTTTCATACACCAAACACTTGTGCACTGCATCGAGAATTAATACATTGTCTGCGCTCCACATGTGCACCCTCGTCTCCTTTCCCAATCACTACCACATCCTTTTTCTCAAAGACAATCATTGTCCTGAGTTTTACGGTCATTGCTTTTCTTGTATTTTTATACCTAAGCATGCATCCGCAAAAACAATAGTTTACTTTTGCTTGTTTTTTTCAAACTTTATATAAACGGGATTATACAGTATATCTTCTTTTGTGCCTGGATTTTTTTTTCACTTCATATTGCCTTTGTGATTCATCTATGTTGTTTCATATAGCTCTAGTTGGTTTATCTTTATTGACATACATATATATCCATTATTATCGAGTGACATTTTGCTTCTAGTTTTTGTCCGTTGATAATTAAGTTGCCATGAACATTCTTATACATATCTTTTAGAACACTTAGACATGCACTTCCTTTGGGCATATACCAAAGGGTGGAATTGTTGGGTCTCTAGTAGGTGAAGTGGCAATCTAGGATCTCAGGCCCATGTTCCTTTAAATCCAAAACCAATGCAATGCACTAAATTCTATAATTGGCTACATTAAAATAATAGAAATAGAGATTAATAAAGTATACTCTGGTAACATTGTGTTTTTCAGTTGGTTTATCAAGACAACTCATTTTAAATAATAAATAATGATACGTAATGTCAGTTACTTTCTTTAATATTATTGAGGGCAAAAGATCTAAGCATTGAGCAAAACCAGGGAAGTGATTTTCTTGAGTACTAATGTCAATCATATTAGAGAAATTTCGGAGGTTTTCATCTCTCCTGTTTTTCAGACAGGTAGATGCAGTGACCCAATGAGTGTTCAGCAATTTACATTTCAAGAGATCAGTACAACCAAAGTCTTATAGTTCTGTGTTTAAAGAAGCTACATCCCATAGTCCCGAGGTCTTGGCCATCTGCAGTGAACTAGGCCATATTGTTGTGGTTTCCAGTTTAGCAGCTACAGAAAGTTTGCTTGCCTCATGAGATAACTAGTTAGTAAAGACAACTACTACACTGAACCCTAATCTTCAGAACTGTCATCTCCAAGACTTTGAATCTATTACTTTGACTTAGGATGTTCTGTGGGTTTTCTTGTTTTTTCTTTTCTTTTTTTTTGCTTGTTCATTTGTTTTTGTTTTTGTTTTTTTGAGATGGAGTCTCACTCTGTTGCCAGGCTGGAGTGCAGTGGTGCAATCTTGGCTCACTGCAACCTCCGCTTCCTGGGTTCAAGTAATTACCCTGCCTCAGCCTCCTGAGTAGCTGGGATTACAGGCACCCGCCATCATGCCAGCTAATTTTTGTTTTTTTAGTAGAGACGGGGTTTCACCATGTTGGCCAGGATGGCCTCGATCTCCTGACTTCGTGATCCGCTTGCCCTGACCTCCCAAACAGAATTCACACTGTTACCATTCAATGTATTGTCTGAATGATTGCTTTATCCCCACAAGAAATCCAAGGTGAAGGTTGCCAGGTAAAATACAGGACACACAATTAAATTTGCGTTTCAGAGAAACAAATGACATTTTTTTTATGTGAGTATAGAATAGTTTCATTTTCTAAGTCTGGCAACCCTACCTAGGCTTAAGCTTTTATATGCTGATCTGCCCTTACATTCACTATATGCTTGTGTCTATCTCATTGCAAGCAATAGAAAATATGATTTAGTAAGTTCTGTTCTTTTCAGTATTATTGACTTAATAGAAACAATAACAAAACTGGCATTGAATATTGTCTCCTATAATAACTTTAATATTCATGTTAAAATATCTTCAAAAATGATAACAAGAGTTTATTAATATATAAACCAGATATCAGCTGGGGGCCTCTATGACTCCAGGAAATTTATGAACTTTACTCAACCATTCCCATCTCTTCCTTCTCCCAAAGAAATCGGAAATGCGAGTTCTTTGCCAAGACTTCAGCACATTCCTGAGCACTTGATTTTCATGACTCCTTTTTCCCTGGGCTCCTGTTTCCATGTTTTCCAACTCAAGTGCTGCCCAACAGAGACCTCAAAATGATACTTAACCTCTCTTCAACTTCTGTGAAAAAATCCATGCACACAGCTTTCACAAGTAGAGTAAATTTAACTTTACATGAGTTGGGTTTCTATAATAGCGATGTAAACAATTTAAACAGTTATATTTTGTTATAAGTAATGATATTCATGTACCCGTGAAACTCCCAAACTCACGGGGTTTTACTGGCCATTCAGCTAGTCCAGGACTCATCTTACCTGATTCAAGATGAAAATGTATTTTTTTCTCCTGTGTCTCACGCAAAGCAGCTATTCCCCCTCCACTGAAACGTTGGCCCGAGATAACCTCTAAGCCCTCAGAGAGCTTACCTTTTACCACAAACATGTATTAAAGTAATTTACCAAACAAAGGCAATTTTATTCTAAAGTAAATTTCTATCCTAGCTGTCAAAATATCAACCTTTTCTCCTTTTCATTATATAAAATTAATATATTTACACGTACACTGATTTTGGAAGAATAATTTGCTATAATTTCTGGAAAATAAGTTGAGGGTAAATGTGAAGTAAATGAGAAAGCGTACGTCCTATGGCCTAGAATATCTCCTTGTAGAAATGCATTTTAAGAAATAATCATGAACAGTTATGAAGATTTACTCCATTGATGTTTTTCCCAACAATGTTTCTGACTGAAAAATCATAAACAACTTTTGTCCATTAATAGGAGATGACGAAATTAGTCATTTTCACCCATAAAGTGAAATATTATAAAACCATTAAATGGTTATAGAGTAACATTTAATAATATGGGAAGATTTTTTTGATATACCATTAAATAGACAAAAGAAGCAGGTTCCAAATACTCATAAAATGTAATACTAATGTTTTTTAGCATCATCTAAAACACTTATATAAGGTATATGTCAAACTAACATGTCACTTCTGATGATGAAATAAAACATGATTTACATGTTCTTAGTGTTTTGCAATATTTTCTAAAATTGCTATCATATATATTTCTTCATTTTTTTAAAAAAATAATGATGACATTATGGCAGAGACACACCGCTTTTTAACAGCAATCAACTCTCAGATGTGTTTCCATTCTGTATTTATTTTTAACTAATAACCTTACTGTTGTGATTCCCTTTCTTTTTCAAAAAATGTCTATATTTCTAATGAAGAATGATAGTTTTATGGAAAAAAAATCTCAAGTTATTGTTAGCAAAACACGTTATTTTTCATGACGTGAATTATTGCTGTTGAAGGTTGAGTGTTAAGCCATCAACAAAACGTATGAGTGGACAGGGACTTCACTCACTGGGAATGCATTATAAAGTATATGCTTATTTCCTAAATGATAAGATTTTCTTTAAGAATCTTTCATTTCCATCTGTCCATAATTTCATTCATTCAACAAAATGTTTTGAGTACCTGCTGTGCATCAAGCAAAGTTGTATAATTGACAGGTGTTATGCAGAGAAATAAAGCAGGAAGCAGGGTGAAGACATCTACCGGGAAGAGATCTTGCTATTTTTTACAAAGTGATCAGAAAAAGCCTCTCTCATCAGATGACATTTGATCTGTACACAGTAGGTACAAAGGCAGGAATGTGCTAGTAGGTTCAAGGCATTGCAAGGAGTCCTGTTGATGCAGGATTGGGAAGCGAGAGATGAGTATTCACATTTTTACAATAAACTCACTCTTCATATACTCTGAGTAACTTTAAAAGCTACTATTGTTCAATATCTCATGGTGAGCAATGTCTGTTTCCATTCTTTTCTATGACTCCTCTCTTAAAAATTATGGAGAGTTGTTTTCTCTTTCCATCCCACATGGCTATCATTTACCATAATCATAGTATCTTCGTTTAGTACCAAAAAGCATCCCCTCATGACAATATTTACGTTATATATTTGGCTTTGAATTTCCTAAGAGTAAATTATTCAAATAAACTACATAGAATTAAATAGGTCAAAATACATAAAACAAAATAGCCGCTAGTAAGCATAATGATTTTTAAAATATTAGTGTAAAATCACATAGACTAAAAAAAAATAAAAATAGAACCACACTAATATAGGAGCCAAAAGCTTTTTCCTAAAGCTTTTCTTGCAGAGTTCTTTATGATTGAGAAAAAGACTGGGTATGTTTTTTAGTAGAGATGCCAGGTTCTTTACAAGAAGTTTATGTTTTCTGCTCTTCTTAGACTCCACAACATGAAAGTAAAGTAAGAGATATATTTATTTGTAAACATGTATTTACATTTATATACATTATATTATTTTTATAAATATTTATTAATGACTCCTTTCAGCTATGGAAGTATAATTTTGTCCACTAAAATTGTAAGATGACCCGATGCTCTATCAGCTATTTATGATGACCTTTTGAAGAAGTCCAAGAGGTTGGTTATGGTCAGGATAGTTTCCCTGTAATAAATCATTCTGAATGGAGTTTCATCACCACATGCAGTTTGATGTGAGTTCATTCTAAGCGGATTGTGTTTTTAAGGTTATGCTCATCTATATTGCCAATAAGAAAGCAGAATAATGACAAAACTACCATTTGGGCCCACTAGTTCAGTCATCCTGGTCAAATAAAGCTGGTATTTTGTAAGAACAAAAACAAAAATAAAAATCACTTAAAAGGGCTGAACCTGTATTATGGAATCAACTGTATATAAATTACTATTAATCTCAAGAAGAAAAAGCCAGAATGATTGTGAAGAGAAGTACAGATGGATAACTAAGTGGAGCATTTGAGTGAGCAATACACTAAGGTTTTGGTGTGAGCCTTCATCAGTATAGCAGAGAGCCATATGTCTATTCTATGATTGTGTGGAGTCTCTTCTTCCTTTTTCATAATTCTGTTTTAGATGTTTCTACATGTTGAGTAGCATTGGGACTGCTAAAGTTTTGGTAATTTCTTTTGGATATCTCAAAAACGCCTTTGAAAAACTTCTAATTACTACTCTCTGCACCTGTAGTGATAGAATTTTCCCTAGTGTCCAGAGAAAAAGAACATCTTCTGGACTAAAAGGCTGCATGAGATACTGTTCTCCATTTTCCAAGACACATGTGTTCTATAATTCTTACTGGCCATCTGGTCTTGTGCTTAGAATTAAAAGTAAGTCCCTCTAGTTAGCTTGAAACTTTAATAGAGTTTTGCATTTAGCTGTTTTATTTCTACTAAGTGAAGAGCTACAAAATCATGAATGACATGTATAGAGACGAATCTACACAAAGATTAATGAAGCAAAGATCTGGCAGTGGTTCAGAATTGGAACTATACACAACAGCCTCTTGCTGACTCCTCATGAGCCAGAGTGGACTGCTGTATTAGTTCACAATCCAGCCAAGACTCATATACGACCTTCGTTACGCTTCATTCATTGATTTAACGAAAACGTAAGTGCTTGCTATACAGTGGTCCCCACTTTAGGTTTTAAAGAAGACAGATATGGTTTCTGGCTTTGTGGAGCTTGTAATCTATCTTGTGTGTTCATTTTATTTACTTGCATTGTCTAGAATGAGTGTAGACAGAAAAAAAAACTTTGAAATCTAGAAGCAAAATGAGTAGGTAATGAGTAGTAGGTAATCAATGCTGTAAGATTTTCTTAGAGATAATCTAGTGTTATTTATAAAAGATAATCTAGTGTTATTTATAAAATGGTTTGCATGAGATTCATTTCAAGTTCTAGGTGTTTGTTCTTGCTCAAATGGCTGGAAATTTTTATTTATTATTTAGCTGGAAATATATCACTACTTTTACTTGTATTTTCTTGATGAAGTGAAATTTTTTTATATCTCTAAACAAGTCTTGTAAACTATTTTTCAGTTTAAATAGTTCATGATATCAGTCTGTCAGAGGTTTAAATTTGCACAAAGAATCTTTCTAATGAGGCTTGACAGGGCATGTATCCAAGCAGAAGTTTGCCATCTTTTATCTTAAGCTTTATATTAAGAGTTCACCATATCTTTTTAATGTGAGAGAATGTGAATTGGCAATACGTATTCCATATGTTATTTATTTATGAGACCTGCTTATCCAGAACTCACAGCCCAATTATTACTCTAGCCAGAGACCTTATTTCTAGATTCATGTTTTCTCTTGGTGTACAACTGTAAACCACAAGTGAAGTTTCTAATGTTGACAAGGTGTATCCATTAGTTCCACTAAAATGCTCTAACCACTGGAGCTCATTGATTTTTAGTTTCATATATCTTTAATGAGAAGATTAAATACTTGTTTAGGAAGCAGAGCCTAGCTTAAGTGGTGTTTGTTCCTACAGCATGTACAGTTGAAGACCTCCATAATCTCTCCCATAGGTCATGCCATGGAATGAGCTTTTTCACACTAAAACACAAAGCTACAAGTATTTCTATAAGTATACAAATATATGCATATTATAATTATTTTTTTACAAAGCATCAGAATAACCACAGGAGAGACAAAAATATTTCCACTTGCCTGGTATCTGGGTATATCTTCTGGAGTGCTGATTATTAATTCTCCATAAATGCCTAGCAAAATACTAAGTCCGGGTTTCAAGTGAAGATAAAATACATCTTGATCATGAATTGGTGTTGATTATGGGGTAAGAGAAATGACTAAGTCAAGGCCAAAAGCAGATGTCACCTAAGTTCCGCTGGGTCATGAAGAAAAGTTAAAACCTGGTCAATGCCTAGAATATTTCTTAAACATTTGAGATAATTATAAAATAACTGCAGTGAGAGATTAGGCCAATTCACTGTTGGCAAACTAAACCAAAGTGAGATCAGAATAAAGCGTATCAAGCAACATTGCCTGGCTGATTATGCATGGTACCACTAAGTATGGGATGCTGCAAGTCCCTTAAAATAGGATCAAGCAGAGTGATATTAGCATTTTCTGCATGCAGAGCCTTTTGTGTGTGGTAAGCAAACCATACTCTAAGAGAGCTGCTGCAAGTCCCTAGGTAATCTAACCAGACAGTGGGAAGAGAAGATCAATTGATTGCTCACCCTACTTTAAAGAAAGAAATTTTCTCCTTCAGGGAAAAACAGAGAGAAAGTGGCGATAGGGTTGGGGGAGGGGTGTGGCAGAGGCACATGTAGGGAAAACAGAAGCATGAGCATCCAGGGAAGACTAAAGTAGTTGAAATGTATCTAGTTCTTTTAAAAAAAAATCTATTATCATACCTTTAGCAATTTAAGGATCCGTTCTCCACAATACTGAGACAATTACTCATAAATTCTTAGGACAAAATTGTTTCTTATTTTAATAAAAATATACAATTCTAAAGGAGGTCACTTAAACAGGTTCTTTTTTCAGATGCTATAGCAGCAGGGTAAGAATATGATAGGAGATGCAACAAAATAGTACTTCTCAGCCTGGGGGAAGATATTTATAACAAATACAGAGAAAGATAATATCCCCAATATGATGAGCTGTTTTTTAAAAAAAAATCTCTAAAAATAACACAAATATCCTCAGAATAATACTCAAATGACAAATGACTGGAGTATGGACAAGGAACATGAAAAAAATCTAAAAGATAATAAGCATATTTTAAGACATTTAACTTCGCTAATGATTGTATAGATTATTTCTGAAAAACATTTGAATATATGTATATATTCAGAATCTTTAAAATAATCAGAACTTATGGCCCAATGATTCCAATAACTGTTGCTTTTTTTTTTCTATTTGAGACAGGGTCTTGCTCTGTCACTCAGGCTGGAGTACAGTGGTGCAATCATAGTTCAAACTCCTGGGCTCAAACGATCCTCCTGCCCCAGCCTCCTGAGTAGCTGGGATTACAGGTGCACGCCACCACACCCAGCTACATTTTTTGTTTTTATTTTGTAAAGATGGGCTCTCACTTTGTTGCTCAGCCTGGTCTCTAACTCCTGGTTTCAAGCAATCCTCCTGCCTTGGTCTCCCAAAGTGCTGGGATTACATGTGTGAGCCACCACATCTGACCCAACAACTATTTCTAACAAATAGAAACTATGTATCATGACGTTAGGAAAATTCTAAATATCTAATCAAAAACAGAAACATTGAAATAAATTAAGGTATATTCATAAATGAAATATTCTTCAGCCATGAAAATTACATTCAGTAACAATTTTAATGACAAAGAAAAATGTTCGTGATATAGCCTACAAGAGAAAGCATTTATTTATAGTATAGTTATAATTACTGAAAAAGATGTACAGCAAAAAGAAAAAGGAAAATCTCGACATTTTAACATTGGTTACATAAATATTGTTGAATTTTATGTATAATTTTCATTTGATTCTTAATAACTGTTTTTTCTAAGTTTTCTAAAATGAACATGTGTTTTTTTCAGAAAAAAGGGACAACAAAAATGTCTAAGAAATACAGTAATCCCCTAAGTCAAATGTATTTGGAAAGTACTTGTTTAATATCCCCAAATTTTTGTAAATATGAACATTTTACTTTAAAATATGTCATTTGAGCTACTTAGGAGAGGGTAAACATAATGAAAAATAGTAATATATTCTTGTATCATTTTGCAGTGATACAAAATGAAAGATTTTGTTCACTTCACGGGAATTTTTCATATGTGTAATATTAAGTATTTCCACATTAATTTCTGCTGGTCCCAGAGATCATTTTCAGTGGACACAGTAGCTCAGGACAACTTTATTCCTTCTATATCCAAAGATAGAGAGGCTTAATCTATTCTCTGGTGTTGAATTAGTGTGCAGAATTTGTCATAGAACTGTTAGGCATTGAAGGACCACTACAAATCACTACTTAATTTTCAAATACAATTTTTGGGTTATATTTGAAGGCAATATACACTATCTGCAGTTCCTAAGGGTTAAAGTCTACAAAGCAATCTGGTATCAACTTGCCGCACAGCTAGTGCAACAATCGGTATTCAAAATTCTCCATTCTAAAATGGCATAATTAATTCAGAGATTGGGCTGTACAGTGGTTCAATATTTATGTATAATCTTTGCACAAATTCTAAAATGGCCTTAATTTTGTTCTGATTTTCCGCTTTCTACGTATTGAGCTAACAATACTTTAGAAGACAACTCAGAAAATTGTCTTTTGCATGACCAAAAGGCATAACCATAATGCCCCTTTTACTGAACCTGACCCCTAATATTTTTCTAGGCAAGACCTTAAGAGAGGTAGAAAATTGAGAGGGTGAAGGGGAAAATCTTCAAAAGCAGCATGTCTCTAAATTGATACCATGTAAACCTCTTATAGTATTGGGAAACCACTGCTGGGGGTAAATGAAATGAATTCACTGGGGCATCTAATCCTATTGCTGGAACATTTAAACTGTTTAAATGCACTGACGAGCAAACAGACTTCAAAGTGATCATTACACCCCAGACACTGTTGCTTGTGTGGCTGAAATATTTATGAGATTAGCCCCCCACAGAGAGAGAAGTTAAACACATCCAGAACCACTTTGAAACTGTCGGGAGGATACCCATTTACCGGCTGAGGATCAGGGCAAATGTGCCTAATTCACAATGTGGCTCTGCCCCAGACCCAAGAGTAACCTATTGAGCTTAAAACCCCGCTTCACTCTCTGCAGCCTTCATTTCTCGCCTCTGCAACCTCAACAGCACTGACAACCCTGGACCTGCACAAATATTCAAGGTTCCTAAGCACATCTTTGGCAAAGTATTCATTTCCCTGTCACTATTGTCTTCACCAAAGAATTAAATGATGGATAGCACATATCGAACAAATATTGTAAAACAGTACAACTAAGAAGTTGTTGGTGTTGTTTTCTTCTGTTTGGTTTCAAATATATGAAAAATAATTAGCAAAAATAGAAAAATGTACTGTCAAAATTTTTTTCTGTCAACTTTTACACTATTTTCCTCAAGTATCTCCCCAATTTTTATTCGTTCCTTATCTCAATCTTAAATTAATAATGTAACATCAATATTTCATTTGTTAACCAATTTAAAAATAAAACTTTTAGTTATTCCTAAACTAGCAACATGATTTTTACTTATATAGATGGGGCTTAAAAAAAAGCAACATTAATTTATTCAACCAACGTTGACTTGCCTATCATTAGATTCGTTCTAACTGCTGGAAAGACAAATCCAGCGGAATCATTCCATCATCAGGTGCCCGTTTAGATGGTGAGGCAAGGTGGACAAATCTGAGGATCTGAGGAATGCAGAACGGATACATAAAGGAAGAATGAATGGCAATGGAGGCTTGGATATATTTTCTTCCCCTGATCTTTTTATTTCCACGGTTCTTAATTTCTGAAATTCTACATTTCTTAGATAAGTTTATGCTATCAATTTTCAATCTCAGATTTCAGAGATGAAAGCTATTTCCATTTGATTCACTTTGTGGAGTCACAATGAAAAATTTGAGAACATAAATTAGTTTTTATTTATACCATGACATGATACCATCAAGTTAAATTTGTTCCCCCTGAATATCATGGCCAAGAAGAGGCTTTTCCACAACCTGGAAGAGACTGAGGGAAATTTTGGCCATCCTAAGGTCACTTCTGTGGAATGCAAAATGGCCTTCTAGGTGTTCTTGTCAGGGGCCTCAATATTCATGGAAGTATGTTAATTTCACTCCCAGCAGGACTAAATATTGAACCCTATGGCTTGGCCAGACTAACCAGCTACCTTGTCCAGGTACCTAAAAATCTCAAGTTTAAAAGAAAAAAATAAGAGAGAATGAGAGAGTTTAAATAGCCTAAAGAGAATATAGAGCTTATCTAGTCCATGGTATACTTTAAAATCTTTCTTTCATTATGCCACTCTGGTGGGAAACATCACCCCTCAAACACATTCTATTAGTTCCCCAAAGATTTATTACTTCGTTGCTTTGGGGTATAATTCTATCAGGCTATGTAGTAGAAAATTATATGTAAGCTCATTGTGAAAGCACTGTTAGAATACTGTTTCCCATGTTTCAATGTGCTCTCTTTCTCTCTCTCAGAATCCATGAGATAAATTTATATCTGGGCATAGAATGGGAAAAAACTAGAATATTTATGAGCAATGACCTGGTTTGTTTTTTATCTCTTTAAACATTGTGAATCATAAAGCTGATCAGTTCTCCTTTAAGTTGGCTGCTCAAAACTTCAGTGTCACATCCATGGCTCAGCTCACTCAAGAATGAAAACTCCCAACATTTGATGTGCACAGATTACTCTCAAGCCCAACTTATTATTAGTATTCTAATTTTCTTGCCCCTTTCCTTCATCTATTTTAAACGTCGATTCTGTCTTATTGGATTCTCTGTATTTTGTTAAGCAATCTTAGATCTTTTGTTGAGAATAACAATTTATACAAAAATAAAAACAAAAATAACATATCACCATTCTCAGAGATGCCCCTTTCCCTCTTATACCTGGAAGACTGTAGCTTTTGTTTCTTATCTGACGATGCTATTAATATTTGCCACTCCAGCAGAAAGTTTTACACAAATGAACTGGTGTAATAGGATGTTAACCTATAATAAGAGTTTGTCACACCACAGTCACACTACAGGAAATCTGCCATTGATTTTTCAGTAAATATGGCAAATGGTGAAAAATACAGTGTGTGTTCCTCAGCACTAAATTTTTTAGTGACCATTTTTCTTTTTTGCTGTTTTCTATTCTGCTGTCTTCAGGTGATATTTAATAAAATGTTCTCTTTCCTCAGTGCTTGAACTTGTACTGACATGGCTAATGGAGCCTGTACTAAGGTTGTCATCTGTTTCACCATTAATGCATTTATAAACTTTGCCTTCATTCTTTGATAAAGCATGAAAAACAAATTAGGTTTGAAAAAAACCTACTGAGTCATGGAATTGAAGAGCAAACATGGACCATGCCTCTCTGGCTATTTAGGTTACCCAAATCCTTACAGGCCAAAGGACAATGTCTGAACGTCATATAAAGCAAAGCTCAGAATATGATTTTTTTTTAAGTATGGCAATTGTTAAAAGATTCTTTTTTCCATTTAGCCTAAATTTTTCCTTCTGGAACTCAGGTATTTTGGCTTATTATTCTTTTCCTAACATAAGAAAAATTATCAATATTTCTAATTTGAACCCTTTGGAAAGGCAGGTGTGATGAGATCAAGGTGTCATTGGAAAAGAAATGCTCACTCTCACGGAAGATGGCATTTACCTTACAAAATGGCTCTAGTTTAGGGTCTGCTTCGCTGACTTGTGCCAGCCCAGAAACTTGAGTCTGTCAGCAAGGGGAGAATGGATATACTTATCACGGGAAGATACAGATCAAGAAAGTTCACCGAGACGAACACATAGAAACAATTTCTTTTCTTGGTAGTATGAGTAGTCTTTTAGTAAATCTCTCTATTTCACAGGGCATCAGAGAGTTGGAATATGGGGAGCCTATTCCTCAGTTATTCTACAGATTTTGAACATCAATTATGTAAAGACACATAAGATACCAAGTCAAATAAGACCTGTTCCCTGACCTCAAGAAATGTGTATTCCGCTAGGCAGACACAGACATATAAACACGATCAATGAATGTCTACACCATGAATGTTCAAGACATTAAATCAAGTCAGCCTCAATAATAGGAATACGCTTGCCTGTAGAAGAAGAATATTTTAAAACTACTGCCCAGGATTCTCTCTTCTACAGGAGGTGATGATTGATTGGAGATAATTCTTTGTATGATTATTTTATACTTTATCAATCAGAGAGGAAACTTCTTTCCCTTACTGTCAATTTTTCCACTTTTATCTATGTGCACGCTCCCATTATGTAAAGCAGATAGTTTTAAAGTCACGGTATGCATCTGCTCTTGGATAAATAACATAATTAAAAAATATATTTAATGGCTCTCTATGTCCTTGAGAATAAAATCTAAATATCAATGTTGGGATACCACAAAAAGGCCATATTTCCTACCTTATGCTCTTCATCTCTTTTCCCCTTACTTGATGCTCCTTGTTAAGTGCACAGTTTATCCCATTCATTCAGTCAGTCTGCAAACATTTATTAAACACTAACTATGCCCAGGCACTGGCATATTTCTGATCATAAAAACATCACCAAACTTCTAAATAAAGACCCAAATCACTTCTTTTTAAATTGATACATAATAAGGCCGGGCGCTGTGGCTCACGCTTGTAATCCCAGCACTTTGGGAGGCCGAGGCAGGCGGATCACGAGGTCAGGAGATCGAGACCACGAGGAAACCCCATCTCTACTAAAAATGCAAAAAATTAGCCGGGCGTGGTGGCGGGCGCCTGTAGTCCCAGCTACTCGGAGAGGCTGAGGCAGGAGAATGGCGTGAACCCGGGAGGCGGAGCTTGCAGTGAGCTGAGATCCTGCCACTGCACTCCAGCCTGGGCAACAGAGCGAGATTCCGTCTCAAAAATAAATAAATAAATAAATAAATAATAAATTGATACATAATAATTGTACATTTTATGGGGTATATGTGACATTTCGATACACATATACAATGTGTTAATTATAAAATCAGGGTAACTGAGATATTCACCACCTCAAATATTTATCATTTCTTTGCATTGGGAACATTTCAAATCTTCTCTTCTGGCTATTTTGAAATATACACCAAATTATTTTTGACTATAGTCACTCTACCATGCAATTGACACTAGAACACATGCCTTCTATCAAATTGTATATTCGTACCCATTAGCCAACCTATCCTCATCCCTCTCCCAACCTCTTCTTTTCCCAGCCTCTGGTAACCATCATTATACCCTCTACCTCCAGGAGATCAACATTTTTAGCTACCACATATGGATAAGAACATGTGACATTGATCTTTCTTTGGCTGGCTTATTTCCTCTTACATAAGATTTCCAGTTCCATCCACCAAAACTCTTCTAAAATTAAACATTGAAATTAATGTGGGCTATACAAACATTTAAAACAAATTAATTAATAAAAAGAAGTAAGATAATTATTTCCTTGATTATTCCAGTTCAGGATCACAGGTGGCTGGAGCTTATGCTGGCAGCTCAGGGCACAAGGTGGGCACCAACCCTGGACAGGACACCATCCCATTGCAGGGCACACTCACATACACACTAACACTCACTCAGCCTGGGAAAGCTTAAACACAACAATTAACCTAATGTGTACATCTTTGGAATGTGGCAAGAAACCGAGGAACCTGGGGAAAACCCACACAGATGTGGAGAGAACATGCAAACTCTACACAGATAGTGGCTCCAGCCAGTAATCAATTTTTTTTCTTCTCATCGATGTTATAGCAAAGTCATGTTGAGTGAAACAATGTTATTCAAAGACCTGCTGTATCTAATTACCTCCTGGTTGTCTTTGCCTTGTCAACTCATATGAAAATCTCATGAGAAAAAGATTTGTATGTGATTCATCTTGGTATTCCCATGGCATTCCAGAGATTTGGGCATGTTGTATCTCTGTTTTCATTTATTTTATAGAATTTATTTTATTTCTGCCTTAATTTTTTGTTTACCCAAAAGTCATTCAGGAAGAAGTTGTTTAATTTTCATGCAATTGTGTGGTTTGGGGAGATCTTCCTGGAATTGATTTTTATTTTTATTTCACTGTGGTTGAAGAGAATGGTTGGTATAATTTTTTTTTCAGTATATTGAGACTTTATGAGCAAGCATGTGGTCGATCTTGGAGTATGTTCCATGTGCAGATGAGAAGAATGTGTATTCTGTTTTTGATGGATGGGGTATTCTGTAGATGTCTATTAGATCCAATTAGCCAAGTGTCAAATTTAAGGCCAGAATTTCTTAGTTTTCTGCCTCAATGATCTAACACTGTCAGTGGGGTGTTGAAGACCTCCACTATTATTGTGTGGCTTTCTAAGTCTTTTCTTAGGTCTATAACTACTTGTTTTGTGAGTCTGGGTGCTCCAATGATGGGTGCATATATATTTAGGATAATTATGTCTTCTTGTTGAATTAAGCCTTTTATCATTATTGTCCTTTTTTACTGTGAGTTTAAAGTCTGTTTTATCTGATATAAGGATAGTGACCCCTGCTTTTTTTTCTTCTCTGTTTGTGTGATATATCTTTCTTCAACACTTTACTTTGAATCTGTGTGTGTTTTTATGTGTGAGATGGGTCTTTTGAAGACAGCAGATGGATAGATCTTGTGTTTTTATCCGACTTGACACTCTGTGCCTTTTAAGTAGGGTATGTAAGTCATTTACATTCAAGGCTAATATTGATATACGAGGTTTTGATCCTATCGTGAAGTTGTTAGATCATTTCTTTGTAGTTTTTAATTGTGTGGTTGTTTTATTGGGTTGGTGGGCTATATAATTAAGTGTGTTTTTGTGGTAGCAGATATTCTTTCAATTTCATGTATAGAGCTCCTTTAAGGATCTCTTGTAAGGTTGGTCTAGTAACAAATTCTCTTAGAACTTGCTTGTCTGGTAAATATTTTATTTCTTCTTCACTTATGAGGTTAGTTTTGCAGGATATAAAATAATAAGTTAGAATTAAAACTGCCAAAAACAGGCCCCCAATCTCGCCTGGCATATAAGGTTTCTGCTGTGAAGACCACTGTTAGCCTGATGGGGTTCCCTTTGTATGTAATCTAACTTTTTCTCTGGCTGCCTTTAAGATTGTTTCTGTAGTATTGACCTTGGATAGTCTGGTGACTATGTGCCTTGGTGATGTTCATTTTGTAAAGTATCTCACATGTGTGCTCTAGATTTTTTTGATCTGAATGTCTATCTCTCTAGAAAGATTCGGAAAATTTTCTTTAATTATTTCCTCGAATATGTTTTACAGGTTTTTCATTTTTGTCCTTCTTTCTGAGGAATGCCAATAATTTATAGGTTTGGTCACTTTACATAATCCCATATTTCTCAAAGACTTTGTTCATTTTTTTAATATTCTCCGTATTTTTGTCTGATTGGGTTAGTTTGAAAGACTCACCATAAAGCTCTGAAATTATTTATTCTGTTTGGTCCAGGCTATTGATAAAGCTTTCAATCATATTTTGAAACTCCTTAAGCAAATTTTTTTCAATTCCAGAGGCTTCTGTTGATTTCTTTTTAAGATGTTTATCTCTTCCTTCATTTCATGGATTGTCTTGAATTTCATGGAGCTCCCTTGCAATCCATGCTTTGAATTATTTATGTCATTTCTGAGTTTCCATTTTGGTTAGGGACCATTGCTGGAGAGCTAGTGTGATCCTTTGGTGCTGTCACTACATTCAGATTTTTCATGGTGCCAGAATTCTTGCGTTGGTTCCTTCTTCTCTGGAGATGCAGGCACTTCTTATCTTGTAAATATTTTCATGCAATTAGAATTTTTGTCTCTTTCTTTCCCTACTACATCTATATTCTTATATATGTAATATATATATATATGTTATGTCTAATACATATATATGTAACATATATATGATATATATATATATATATATATATTCTTTCCCATGTTCCCCACCACCTCCACCCATGTAGTGTGACTGTAGAAAATGTGGGTTGGGTGTTTTGGCTTTGTTTCTATAGCCCTATGCACTTCTGTTGGAAGGCTTTATATTGGGCTATGCAGTTTGACCTACAAGACAGTAGAGGGCACTTATAGGTAAGAGCTGAATGCAGGCAACATGGCTGGGTATATACTTTATCTTTGTTTACTGGAGAAGCTATTGGTTGCCTCAGGCAATGGGCTGATTCATGCAGTGCACAGTGGTATGAGCTCCCTGCTCCCTCTGTGGGAAGAGGGTCACTACGGGAGGGGCTTTATGAGGCAGGTCTGCCTACAGGATCCCCTGATGGCAAGCACAAGCACCAGCACCTAGGAAGAACATGGCAAATGGCCTAGTGCTCAGAAATGTGCCCAAGTGTGGAGCTGGAAAATCTCCGTGGCCCACATTCTCTGAACAGAGATGAGAGGTGGCCTAAACTCTCAATCCAAAATAGTGGGTAGTCAGAATGCCTGGAGATGTGCCTGGGCATGGAATGGAGAGGGACTTGCTGCACCATGATCTATGTCCAGCAAAGGTGGGGCAGTTCTGTCTGTTGATCCAAATAAGTGAGTCCTCTGAATGCCTGGAGATCTGCCTGAGCATGAAGCAGAAAGGGCCTCCCCATACCTGGATCTCTGAACAGAAAGAATGGGGCAGGTCAGGCTGCTGATCCAAGTGAAGAGATCTTCCTGAGCATGAAGCAGAGAGGTCCCTCCTACACCAAGATCTCTGTGCAAGAAGGGTGGGGTGACTTAAGTGAGCTGGTTTTCTGAATGCTTGGAGATTTGCCTGGGCATGGAGCCAAGAGGGCATTGCTGTACCACAATCTATATCCAAGAAGAGTGGGGCAGTTCGGGCTGCTGAACCAAATAAGCAGGTGCTCCAAATGTCTGGACATCTGCCTGGAGCCCCCCTGCACCAGGATCTCTGCACAGGAAGGATGGGGCAGCTCAGGCTACTGATCCAGCCAAGCTGTTGCTCCAAGTACCTGGAGATCTGCCTGGGCATGGAATGGAGAGGGCTCCTCTGCACCAAGATCTCTGCACAAGAAGTTTGGAGTGACTCAGGCTGCTGATGCATGCAAGCAGGTGCTCTAAATGTCTGGAGATCTGCCTGGGCGTGAAACAAAGAGGGTCCTGCTGCATCATGTTTTATGTTTAGGAAGGGTAGGGTGGTTCAGGCTGTTGACAGGTGAATGGGTGCTCCAGATGCCTGGATTTCTGCCTGGGGGTGGAACAGAGAGGGACCCACTTCACCACAATCTATGTCCATCAAGGGAGGGGCAGCTCAGGCTCCCAGTCCAGGCAAGTGGGTGCTCCAAATGCCGGAATTACTACTTGGGGATGGAGCAGAGAGGGCCCCACTGCACCATAGCCTCAGAGAAGTAGGGTGGGACACCCAAGAATAGTATATGCAGACTGATTCCAGGTCACCAAGCTGCCCCTGTCTGCAAGTCTCACTGCTCAGGGGTTATAGATGTTTAACTTGTTGAGTTGTTTAAGTTCATCATAGATTCTGGATATCAGACCTTCATTGGATTCATAGCTTGCAAATATTTTCTCTTATTCTGTAGGTTGTCTGTTTACTCTGTTGAAAGTTTTGTTTGCTGTGCAGGAGCTCTTTGGTTTAATTAGGTCCCAGTTGTCAATTTTTGTTTCTGTTGCAATTGCTCTTGAGGACCTTACATGCTTTTAAAGGTCAGTGTCTGAAAAGTCAATATTTTCTAGGTTTCTTTCTAGGATTCCTATATTAATAGTTTAAGGTCTTACATTTAAATATTTAATTTATCTTGAGATAATTTTTGTGTGTGGTAATGGTAGAGTCCAGTTTCGTTCTTCTACATATGGCTAGCCAGTTATCCTAGCACCATGTATTCAATAGAGTATCCTTTCCTTACTGCTTATTTTTGCCAACTTTGTCAAAAATCAGATGGTTGTAGTTGTGTGGCTTTAGGAAATGTATCATTGAATGGATTTACTTCCCTGTTTGCTATTGGCTTGAAAGAGTCCCAGGATATTCATTTCTGGATAGTTTTACACCATAAAGAAACAAAATAGAGTATCTTAATTTCAAATTGACCCAAGAGAGAAAGAAAAGATGAACTCCAAGGAATTGCCATTTAGGCATTTATGACCAGATCAACGTAAATTTTAAGTGACCACCTGGTTTTCTCTTTACGTCAGCATCTTGAAAGTGGCAAAGTTTTGCTGCTCAATGAACACCTCGGAAATATGTGCCATAAATTAACCAGAAAACTCATATGAATGAGAGAGTCGGGACAGCATCTCCTCCGAACCTCTTTGTCGATGTTTTTTTTTATTTTTGTAGAGGTAAATACTCTGTTTTCTGTGATTTCCCACAACCTGGCTACCCTCTTCCTTTCTTAAATTTTATATTTGACACCTCCATTGACAAAGGACTGCCTCTTTTCTTCTGTCAGATAAGCTACAAACTTGCCATTTTATTTTTTATTTATTTGAGACAGGGTCTCACTCTGTTGCCCAGGTTGAAGTGCAGTGGCATGATAGCCTGCCACAGCCTCAAACTCCCGGACTCAATAAATCCTCCCACCTCAGCCTCCCTAGTAGCTAGGACTACAGGTGTGCACCACCAAGGCCAGCTATTCTTTTTTTTTTTTTTTGTATTTTTTGTAGAGTCAGGGTTTCACCATGATGCCAAGGCTCTTGAACTCTTGGGCTCAAGCAATCCGCCTACCTCAGTCTCCTAAAGTGGTGGGATTTCAGGCATGAGCCACCACACCTGACTGAACTTGCCCTTTTAAATCCCAATTCCTAAGGCTTTCTTGCTCCAGTTCACAAGACCTAATTACCTCCACCTATTTACTAAGTGTTTTCCCTCAAATCAGTCCAGAAAATATGGAATGCATGAGAACATTCTTGGATTTTATGCCATTTTGGTATGAATCCCAGTAAGATGGTACTTTGAAAATATGGGATATCTACTTATTATCAACTATATTATATTTTCTTTATACACTCAGTGACCCACTGCAGGCATGTTTTTAAATGTTGTCATGATTATTTTTAATTCCAAGAAGAATTCAACTTGTCTGTTGTGCTTAGAAAAGTGCATTGCTTTCCTCCAAAAACTTTACCAGTGAGGTTCATTGATGTTAGCATTATGCACCGAGAAAAGATATAGATAGAAGGAAGTAGCCTTTAAATAAAAAAGAATTCTTTTTTCTTTTTTTTTAATTTTATTGAGGCGGAGTCTTGCTCTGTCACCCAGGCTGGAGTGCAGTGGCATGATCTCGGCTCACTGCAAACTTGGCCTCCCGGGTTCAAGCGATTCTCCTACCTCAGCCTCCTGAGTACCTGGGACTACAGATGTGCGCTACCATGCCTGGCTAATTTTTTGTATTTTTAGTAGAGATGGGGTTTCACGGTCTTAGCCAAGATGGTCTCAATCTCCTCACCTTGTGATCTGCCCCCTCGGCCTTCCAAAGTGCTGGGATTACAGGCTTGAGCCACTGTGCCCGGCCCCTTTTTCTCTTTTTTAAAATTATGATAGACATTTTAAGGAGCATGACTTTAAATATTAACTTAGCCCTTCTTTCTGAATTAGTTAATACTGAAAGGAAAAAGAATTGGCCTCTCATGTGTGGAGAAGTTTGAATTCAGTGAGAATAGAGCAGGGATTTTTTGAAACAGTAACTCTAGTTCTAGTAGAATTTTATTACAAGAATTTGAACACTTGAGAGATTAAGACTAGATACCCCTATCCACAAAGAGGAGCTGCCAATTTTCTGGCCAAGTTGAGCAATTAGTTATGTTTTGAATTTAACCAATTTAAAAAAAATAATAATTCTAGCTTCAAACTCCTACCTTCTCCTCAATAGTGGATTACTTTTGTTAGAGACATCTGGTCAATTAATTCAGTTTTGCACTTCATTTTGCCTGTGTGGACAGAGGTTGAATGCCACGTCTGATTCAATTCCAGAGGCAAGGAAGCATTGGGAGGGAATCATCTACATCAGTTTCTTAGAATGAAATTATAGTCCACAGATGAATACAGAATGTATGAACTTTCAAATTCAAACAATTTTTGATTATTTAGGAAAATAAAGGTAAAGCCTGGCATGGATTACCTTAAGCCATAGACATTTGACAGAAAATCACGTTAGGCACTAAATCAACTGTTATGAAAATTTCCATTTAAAAGGAGAACTGTGTTGAATATATTTGTGCATCAGCTCTGACATTTCTGTATATGATTTTAACATCTCAAAGCCCAGATGAAAGTATTATCATTGCTGAGAAATAGAAATATAATCAGCAAATGTAAGATCTTTTTATTATTCTTAGTAGTAGGAAAATAGATCCAAACATTTCAAAGTGTTGGCAAGACTGTAAATCAACATGTGAAAGCAATAACTCCAAATTCCTCTCTTTTTGCCTCCTTTGCTCAGCTGAGATGTAAATTCAAATCATAAAGTAGTGAAATAGTTAAAGAAATATTAACAAAGTTGAAAGGCAAAGGACTGAGTCAAGGAATAAACTAGATCATATATTTCTGAAAAAAATAGAAATTCTTCAAGAAGTTTTTAGGAAAAACTATAATATACAAGAAGAAAAACATACCAAAGTCTTTATATAGCCATATTTGTTTACAACAACCTACCCTATAATTTTCCCTCTAAAATTCATTAAAGGACACAAAGCCCTTGAAAACCTTTAGTAATTCTATAAATGTAGGATTATAGTCATAAAGCAGTGGAATTCCTTTTCAAGGCTAGCCACTTATACCAACAAAAACCACAAAAGATGGTGTAGTTTTTGTTTCTTCTTCAACGGCCTTGCTGTATTTGCGTTACAATGTATAGATAGCCATAAAGATATTTTAGGATGTGGACATTAGATGGAGAGTTGGCTTACCTGAGGCTAAATCACTCTTTGAAACAACAGCCCAAGTAATATTCAAATTTCCAACTTAGAAAATAAAAATTATAAATTGCCATAGATCTTTAGTGTGGAAACTGCTGCAGAACTAGCTAGTAAAGAAAAAGGCACATACCACTCAACAATAAAGTTAATCTCACCTCAAACCAGCCAAGTTACATTAAATAAATGCCTTCTAGACTGCACATTTAGCTGGAGGCTATGAACATCAAGTTATTTTCCAGCATAAAACTTGAACTGTGTATCCTAACACTCCACCACATCCCCGCATTACTATAAAAAATATCAAAGAGATTATACACAGTCTGTTGGTTGGCAAGACCTGGCAAATTCTCTCCACTTTTAAGTATATGCAAACAAACAAAATATATGGATAATACATTTTACAAAAATCTATAACATAAAGGAAAAATTGGTCTAATGAGGTGGAGGGAATCAAACCTAAAAAAGTGATTTTAAAATAAAACACATAAGAAAAATTAATAATACATTTATTTCAGAATGCATCTACTTTGTGTTCTTAAGAAGATAATACAATCAAGATAAAGTGAAAGAGAGCTTTATTAAAAGAACAATGTCATGTGAACCAGCTGCATTAGGAAAGAACATGGTGTCATTTCAGTTTTTCTTTACATCTATCACTCACTTTAAAAAAAATAAATAAAAAGATGAAAACAATAATCTCCATTATTATGAAACCAGGAGACAGTCACAACCCTAGGCTTCAAGCTATAAAAAAAATAGCTGCCAAGCACATTGAATTTAGGATTAAATTGGAGAAGAACCCTGAGAAAACACACAAAAGTTTACAGTTCTCTTACAAGATGCAGTTTCTTAAAGGTTCTAGATGCTAAGCACAGAACACCTGACCAGCCATCCTTTAGTTAGAACAGTTAGTCTGATGTTGTGGACAATATACAAGTTGGTCATAATGATGATTTTTCACACCATAGAGCATGAAGTGGGTCAAGGGGAAAGCCTTCAGATGAGCCATGTTTGGAGGAAGCCGGTGGGGAGAATGTCAGGGTGAAGGAGTAATCGGCTTGGAGGCAGCTGATGAAAACTAAAGAAATATATGCTAATTTGTGATATGAAGTGCACTTATAAATCACATAGGTTCATTATTAATCACATTTACCTTCTTCTCACTCCAAAGAGGAGTAGAAACATGTCATATGGCATGGGGTGATGCACAAGTTATTTAAACAGTAGAGTTTATGTAACAACCAATCAGAGCAAGCACTGGCCAATAAGAAGGAAAGGAAATACAGGAGATAAGCATTTTGGAAAGTGAGGGCAAAAGTATTCTTATATGCCAATGGTATGAATCCATACATAGAAACTCCAAGAGAATCAACTGAAAAAACAAGTAGAGCATTACAGTAATTCAGCAAGGTGGTATATACAAAAATCAAAAGCTTACCCATATGCAAATGAGTTCCAAGAGATAAGAAAATTTGACATTTTAAGAAGTAACAAAGAAAACCAAAGTAGGTATAAGTATATCAAGAAATATGTAGATTTACTTAAAGAATAATTTAAAATATTAAGGAACCTAATAAGAGAATATGTTAATAGAGACCATAGTTTATTGTTTCCTCAAACTTGAGAGTCCAGTCGTTCTAAAACATACCATTATTTTCAAATTCACTATTAAAAAACCGGTGCCAATTAAAATATTACATAATCCTTTCTAATCATTGATTGCAATGTGTATCCCAATTTAAGAGATAATAAAATGAAAAGTGTTCATCTTATAATTGAAATATTGTGTATAAGAAATAGCTAATACCTAGAAATATCCTGGCAACATTATTGAATTTCAAGAGTAAACAAAATTCTTTCAGGAACTAGGCAATAAAAAAAATTACAAAGAAATTAGATCAGCCTTAGCTTTTCTTAGAATGTTGAGTGCCAGAAGACACTAGACTCATCATCTTTGGATTTCTGAATAGAAAAGGATGAGATCCAAGAATTCTGTGGTCTGCCAAGACTTTTTTATGTACAAAGGCAATTAAAAAATATTCTCAGATAGAAGGCTCAGAAAATGTATTACTATGTTCTAGAAAAATTTACTCAATAATCATGCATCTGATAGTCATGCAGTGAATTAAAGAAGAAACACAAATTATAGTATAAAGCACTGAAGTGATTATTAATTTTATAAAATCAGAATTAGATTTATAAATGCATTAGGCTAAATTAAACAAGTAAGTTATAGTGAAATATTTCATATATAATATTAGAAACATTAATTTAACAATAAAACCATAATAATCTTAACCTCTTCAGAGTGTATATATCCGCCCCATAGAGAAGAGTTGGAGAGGCAGAAAAAACAAGTCACATTCACTATTTTATGTAAGTAAAATTGTCTAATTCACTTTTTTCACATTCTTTAAAATTAGTTTTTATGCCTAAGATTATAAAGTAGAAAATCTGACCCACAATGTCATCTCATAATACATATCTGTTAATATTTAAAATATTTTAAAATAAATGAATAAAATAATACCTGCTTAAAGTTTAAATTTTTGGATAGTACAGACAGGTATAAAATGCAAAGTAAAGCTAATTTAATGTTCTACGCCTTCTTTCCATTGGTAACAATTGCTAAGCAGTTTCTTATTTATCCCTTCCAAAGGGGAAAACACACACACACACACCCAAGGTGGAAAAAAATATTTAGAAATGTTTACACTAAAGGGATCATTATATAATAAATTATCTGTACTAGTACATTTAGATTATACTATTCAAAAGTTGTTTCTCTTCACCCCCCATCCTTTGTCTCTTCTGGTAACACATACGCTTTTCCCAATGGACAAGCAATTTCATGTGGTTTCAGAGGGTAAGGGATTGTGGCCTGACCTTCCCCCATGCTGCAGGAATGACAATAAAATACAAAAACCAACAACTCTACACCATGATATTTGATTTGAGACTGCTGAAAGATAAAAGGAATCTCTCTTCATCTGAAATTGTGAATAACTGTGAATAAAAACCTTGGAGATGTTGGCCATCTTTTCTGGCATTTGTCAAAAGCTTTCCTATATTATTTAGAGCAGGCTAGCTGCTGTGGCAAATAAATTAAAAAATAATAGCACAAACACAATAGAAGCTTATTCATTGTTCACATAAAGGTTGAATGTGCTTTCAGTTTGGAAAGGGTTGATGGGGAGAAGTCTAATCCAAAAAGCAATTCAGGGACTCAGGCTGTTGGAAGTACTGCCCAGGAATATCTGGACATAGAACATGACGTGTAGATGGGTTTGGGGGACATAGGCCTAGAATTACTTCCATTTCCATTCTATCAGCTGGAATGTAGTCAGAAAGGCCACACAAACTGCAAGGAAGACTGAGAAACATAATCCACCTATGTTATGTAACCAACAGAAGAAAAAGGTTTTGATGAGCTGCTAACAGTCTCTGCCAAAGTCTTCCATTCAGGTTATCAACTGTATAATTGCCTACATTATTTCCCATTTCCATATGGGTCTCCCTCCCCTAAAACAAGTACTGTATCCAGGAATACCTGTCCAGGATTCCTGGATGATGCATAGGCCTTTCCATCAGGTTCAGATGTGATTCCTCAGTCAGGTAACTCCCAACCCCAACCCAATGTTTAAAGAAAAAGCAAGAGTAACTATTGCGTAAGGCTGTAGCTGGAATTGTATATATAGTTAGGTTGCTGAATCTTGGCTTTGTCTTAATTTCTCCAAATTCATTAAATGTCCTCTATCTCCTTTGTTGTGATAGATTCTGTCACACCCACTCAAAGAGGTTATCCTTGAGTTTTCAATCATCTCCCCAGCTCAACTTAGAGTTCTGAAGCCAAGACCTCACTCTTTCAAGACTTCTTAAATGAGCAATATTAAATATTTATGTGTTTGGTCCTACATATTAGAGGCTTATGGTAGGTACTTCCTGGAGGATCTTAATACAGCTTTGCTTACATTTTCCTTTTCTGTCGGAGGCGTGGGGTCTTTGTCTCATTTATTTTAGCTCCTGGCTGCAGTTGCACTGTGTCTCTTTTGGTGGAGGAGGAAGATAAACTCCTATGAAATTATGAATATTTTACCTTAATGCTTCATTTCTTCCTGATCAAGAGGAATCAATGGGAAATTCTAAATATTGCCTTCCTTTGCTAAGATCTTTTGCTGATAGGTAATAGTTTCTATGTGTGACTATCTACTCACTCCTCAGAACCCTTTCCCAAAGTCAGAACATTATCAGTGAGATTTCTCTGGATTTTAAACATTTATCTTGTTTTCCTAGTACTAAAGAGGAAAATGGACAGTGGTTTAGAGATAAACTGAACCCCGTCAAATCTTTTTTTTCCTTAGTCCCCATGTTTTGAAGATTATGACAAGATATAGTGTCCCTTTCCTTATTTGATTGCTACCAGTTCTCTTTTTTTTTTTCTCCTCTTTCTTACAAATTGTTTTGGTTATTTTGTTTGGAACTGGAGAGGCAAATTTAGACTTGATGCCACTCAATCTATTCAGATTGTATTCAGAGGTCATTTTATTACTTGTTTTATTGGTTGATAGCTTGTTTAGGAGACTGTTAAAGATATAGCTTCTGGGACCAGGACATTCATGTTTAGACATAAGCACGGCAACTTGCTAGCTGTGTGACCTGTAAAAGTTACTTAGCCTTTCTGTGCCATCTGAATAATAGAATAATAACAGGGATTAACTTTCAGGATTGTTGTGAGGATACGTTAAGTAATATTTACAAAGCAATTGAAAAATTTCCTGGCACTTGGTCAGCTATGTGATTGTTAAATAAATAAAATTAAAGAGCTTGCTTCAAGTTATTTTTTATTGTGACTCTTAAAGCTAACTACCAATAAAATTATCTGAATACATAGCTCCCCATCACTGGAACATTTACAAATTGATGTGGATAGATACAAAGAAAACTTCGATAAATTAGAACAGTCAGAATATATATATATATATATATATATATATATATATATATATATGTCAATCACTTGTTTAAACAGAAAATATTTAACACTTAGATATTTAAAAGCACATCCCAATATAACAAATCAAAGAGGATAAAATAATTTACAGATGATTATTAAATAATAAAAATGGTCATATATCAAAACTTTTGTAATGTGGACAAACACAATATAAATTTTAGCCTTGAAGATTCTCATTTATTCTGCTGGTGGCCTACCCAAAAACCCCTTATTTCTTTCTAAGAGAACCCCAAATTTGTCCATCAATCTAGCCCTTCATGACTGAGATGAAGGTCACCCCATTGCCAGCTGTGGGCATAGATCCTGACAGGCTAATTGAATTAGTTACACCATTCCTTGCAAACTGCTGTTGAAATAGGGATGCTCCCATGACTTGCACTGGTCTAATCAGGTGACAGAAAAGGATCTGGAAGAGAAGCTTTCTGTCTTCTTCTGAAAATGAACAAGAAAGTATGTAACCTGGCTACCACATGGCCACCTTGTGACCATGATGTTAACCTGTCTGAAATGGGACCTGATGTTAAGGAAGACAGAGAAGAGAGATGAAAAGTACCAGAGTCCTTAATAACATCTTCAAGTACTCATCCATAGCACCTACTCTACCTCTAGACTTACAGGGATAAGAGATTAATATGGCCGGGCGCGGTGGCTCACGCTTGTAATCCCAGCACTTTGGGAGGCCGAGGTGGGCGGATCACGAGGTCAGGAGATCGAGACCACGGTGAAACCCCGTCTCTACTAAAAAAATACAAAAAATTAGCCGGGCGTGGTGGCAGGCGCCTGTAGTCCCAGCTACTCGGAGAGGCTGAGGCAGGAGAATGGAGTGAACTCGGGAGGCGGAGCTTGCAGTGAGCCGAGATTGCGCCACTGCACTCCAGCCTGGGCGACAGAGCAAGACTCCATCTCAAAAAAAAAAAAAAAAAAAAAGAGATTAATATATACTTTTATTGTTAGACTCCTTGGAGTCAGCATTTATACCATTTGTAGTCAAAAAGAACCTAACTGGTATAATTTCATAAAAAATGAATAAATTTAAAATACAACAAAAATTAAATAACAGTGAGAATAAAACAAACCACGAGTAAAGATAATAAAACTAAAAACAGAAATGCATGAATTAGAAAGCAAAACTGAACCACAAAATGAACTAAGAAATTGTAGAGGTAATTTCTTTCAAGCCTAATTATTTTTATTTTTTTTTTTGAGACGGAGTCTCGCTCTGTCCCCCAGGCTGGAGTGCAGTGGCGCGATCTTGGCTCACTGCAAGCTCCGCCTCCCGGGTTCACGCCATTCTCCTGCCTCAGCCTCTCCGCGTAGCTGGGACTACAGGCGCCCGCCACCACGCCCGGCTAATTTTTTGTATTTTTAGTAGAGACGGGGTTTCACCATGGTCTCGATCTCCTGACCTCGTGATCCGCCCGCCTCGGCCTCCCAAAGTGCTGGGATTACAATCAAGCCTAATTATTAAATTAAGAAATTCAAAAAGGTTTCATCGCCAAAAGATACAACAGAATTTAAGATGTATTGATTATAAGGAAATATATTGCAGAAATTTATCATCATAAATTTGAAAATACTCAGGACACAGAAACATTTTGGAAAACAAATATCCAAATTGAACAAGGAAGAGTTTAAAACACTGAAGAGTAATAAAACATTGAAGATGGTATAAAATTAACTAAATGATTATTTTTAATAACCCCCCCCCCCCCACAGGGCAAATTTGTATCGGTTCCGCGATATTCCTTTCCCATAGAACAATGTGAAGGTATTCAGGTGACACCTGGACAAGCAGATTGAGTTACAGGAGAGGAACCTGAGTTTAAGGAGCCCTAACCTTTTCTCATGGGCACTAAGATCCTCTTTCCTATGCTTCCAATGGGGACACGATGTCTATTTTCCAGGGCTGTTTGCTGGACAAACATCCTTGAAAAGATAGTCCTAAAACAAAAAGCTGTTAGCGTCTCTGTTCACAAGATGTGCAGAAACAAAAAGATCCATGCAGAACTGTCTCCCAACATTCATAACTCCTCTACACCAGGAACAATTAAATACATAGGTCAATAAAACTTGGAATATAATATTTTCAGTAACTGTGGTGCACAAAGTGTTGATAGATATCCTTGTTATGTAAAGAATTCTTAGAAATCAATATCAGAAGCACAAACAATTGAAAGAAAAAAAGTGGCAAAGGGTATGATGAAGGGAGAACAATTCTCAGAAGAAATAGTAAAAGTGTGAAGCAACGAATGTTTAAGTACAAAACTTTGCTAGTTTATTCAGAACTCAGAATAGAAACAAAAAATAAAATAGCATTTATCAGCAAGTAACTTGTCTAACTTAAATTGGACAATAGTTCTAAACCTTTCTGAAAATGTGAGAAATAGACATTCTCATATACTGTTGGGGATGTAAACTTGTACAAACTTTTCAAAGAAATATTTAGCTCTGTATCAAGAATTTTAAAAATATTCACACGATGTGACCTAGTAAATTGCATGCATAGTAATAAATTCTAAGGAAATAATTACAGATAAAATACTTTTACATTAAAGGAGACTTGAAGAATTCTTATTAACAAAACTAAAATCAAAATAGCCTTACTCTCCAATAAAAAGAGATTGGTTAATTTTTTTCTTAAATCCAATTTAAATTTCTTACATTTAAATTCTTTAAATTCTTAAATTTAAAAATTTCTTAAATTTTCCTAAATGAGAAGGAATGTCATGTAGCTAATTAGAAATATGCTGTCAAAAGACTTTTATAACATGAAAAAACATGTAATGCTATCTCTATTACACGATCTCCATTATTAAACCATGTTAAAGCCTGGAAAGAATTTAAACTAAATATCAAGCGTAGTTACTCCTTAGTTTATGCCTGCTGATTTTTTTATTGTATTCCTTTTTACTTTACTATATTTCTCAAATTTTCTACACTATAACAAAAATATTCAAAACATAAACGAATATCAGCTATTTTTTAGTTCCTTCTGGTTTATAAAGTTATCATTACTTAATTGATGGACTCTGCATAATTCTGAGGAAATAAGTGAAATAAGATAATCAGTTGATCTGTGGATAGACTGTGTTATTTTTAGTGCCCAAAGGACTTTCCCATGCTCAGTTTACACTTGTGTTATGGGGAAAGGGGAGGGAAAGAAAACGCAGCATGAAAGCAGTGTGAGGCATGTTCAAATCCATTGCTCACAGCAGGGAAAAACAATTGCTTCCTCCCCTGCTTCCAGTGACCTTGTGGTGAGGATCACAGTGCTGGAAAAAGAATCCAAAACTGGCTTCAGTGTGGCTTCCTTCTGTTATTATTATGTTAGCAGATGCCTACTCCAAGGGGCTCTCTGAGAAACCTAAAGGCCTTGTGCTAGCCTGGTCCTCTTGGTCTAGAAAGTCTTCGAATAGACGCCTGCTTATTTTATGAGATGGACGGGCTCAGGAAAACAGTCAAGGACCTCCACGACAACTTAACCCCCAAGAATGATTGAATCATTAATTTCTAAGGATATTACCACACTCTAAAATGATTCTCTGTGATTTTAAACCCCTGTGGATCAGGAGAACTCTTCAGTGAATACATATCCCTTCTGTGCAAAGAAAAAAAATTTGCATATTATTCTTGCCCAATCACCTGTTTATTACATCTATCAACATCAATCATGAAAGCTTTCAGCGTAGGTGCTGAGGACAAAGATGAAAATAGGTGACTTTAAATGTTTGTTTATAAAGATGTTTGAAGGGATTAATTTTTATCTGGCTATTCAAATAGGATTAAAGGGATTAACTTGAATAATAAAGGCGCATTATAAATACGTATGTTGTCTCTGATTAATAGGTTCAGATATGAATATAAGATATGTCAAATTATTACAGAATCACCTGTAATTACGTTATTTTTAAATAATGGAAAGGAAACTCATGAGTCATTATTAGCAAAGAGATGACTTTGGAATAAGGCAAGCTCATTCAGTTAATAAAATGCTTTGCAAGACACATTTCCTATTTATATGTACAGTTAATAACATCTATTATGTAGTCTTAGTCCTAGAAGCCTGTGTTTGTTGAGAGAAATACTTTAAAGCAGAAGCTTAATTACATAGTGCTCAAGTTTCTCTGGCAACATCAAAGTGAGAAAGTCATTTGTGCTTTAATGCACATTTTGAAAGAGAAAAATAAGTTTTCAAGTTGAGAATCCCACAAGTTTGAGACAAGGAGAATGGAGGAGGAATAAAATGTTAGATTAGAATTTATTTTTCCAGTATATGACAACAAAAGCAGTTCAGAGGGAAAAACTGTTTTTCTTCTTCGTCGTCTTATTATTATTACTAATCATAATAAAAGACTATAACCTTTTGATATTTGCTCCAAGGTTTTGTTCTCTGAGAATTACTCAGGCACATTAGAATTGGAAATATTCCTTTTCAATTTTGAATATACCAAAAGGGTTCCTTCAGTTCTTTTTACCCAGATTTCTCTCTAAACACTACAACAGCCATATTTTAAAGAAAATTACTAGAGAAACTTAGCATCCTATTGCAAGGAGCCTGCAGGTGACAATAGTTTTTGCAAAATGATTTTAACCTAACTGAGAACTGTGACCCAAAAATTCACAAATTCATATTATAAAATGTTTATCAATTTGTACATGCAGACAATAGGAAGTATAAACCTAAGGTTGTCCAATTTAATTTGGAGTTCATAGAACTGAATGGATACGTTTTTGCATTTTATAAGGCAGAGAAATTTTAGGTACCATTAAATGTCCCTCATTTAATAAAATAGTTGGAAAGATGCTGACAGCTCTTAAGTGACAGCCAATCTCCTGCCTCTGGTTCCATGGGTGTTCCACTTACTAGTATTTTATCAAACAAAGAAACTCAACTAAATTTTGAAAGGAGTAGTATTTCTCTTCAGTACTATTTGATAGAACTCACAAGAACTGTGTTCAAGGCCAGCATTAGACAAATCCAAGAACAAAATCAAAATTGGTCTTTGGCGTCTGTTTCCTCCTCTTTTGTGTCCCTCATCCCCCTTGTATTGTCCCTTGTCTCAATGAGAACCCCCATCTCAAGCCACAGGATTCTCCTGCCTCACCCAAACCCATCATGTACACTATCATGGCAAATTAAATTAATTTGCACAATACTGTTAATATTCAATTCATTTTACCTTATTAAAGAGTATTCTCTTTTTAAACTTGGTATCTTGAAGGCACAATATTGTGCCTCAAAGGAATGAATTCTTCCTGTTGTCCTTCCATCTTTTCTCTCTTTCCTTTCTGTTTTCAACCAGAGATCAAATAAATTGAAATAGTCAATTAACTTCTGTTGCATATCAAAAATTTCTATGATAAACACATCATGAGTGCAAAAAAGCCAGATAACTACTTGCTTCTTAAGTTTAATGTAGAATAATCAACAGCATCATCTGTTACTTTAATGCAATGACTCTTGCGAGAATACTCTACAAACCACCTATCAATACCCACCTGAAATCTCCAGGATGCTGAAATCACCAGTAACTTTTTGACTATGTCTAAAGTATCATAATGCCAAAAATAAAACGAGAACAACATTTCAGCATTTTGCCTAATTCTTGCACCTCTTTAGTGTGTGGTGATTTACCTATTTCCCCTAAAGTGATGACACCTCTGCCTTCCCAGGACATGGCTTTTAAAGTCATTGATTAAAACAAAATACTAGATGAAATGGAACATCAATGTCACAGTCATCCTTGTCTGGATTCCTAGTACGGTTTTCATACATGATGCTACACTTGAAGACCCCAAATATACCTCAGTTGTTGGAGCAGAAATCAAAAACTAGATCATCATTTAACTCTATGGCATTTGATTTTGAATTTCACATCTTGGGCTCACATGGTTGCCTTATTTAAAGCCCTTCTTTTTGCCATCACTTCTTTTGAACTCTGAGAGGTACATCCATCATGGTATGAAATTGAATCTGTAGCTAAAAGAAGTGGAATCATAATCAGGGGTATATATATAAACCGAAAGCCTCTGTATTTCCCCAAATCATCCTCTGTTGTAGGAATACTAAAGTAATGCTAATGCAAGAAGAGATATTCCAGTGTCATTTTAGATTTCAGACACTGCACATTTGTACCCATGATTATGTCAAAATATACACATAGGCATCATTTGAGAGAGAATTTATTATAAAAGAAAATATTTTTAAAAAACCAAAGCTAGCCTGACCTTGCTTTATTTATTTTTTTAAAATTGTACTTGCACTGGGGTTGAATAAATTTGTCCAGCTTAACATGAAATTGTATTCATCTGAAAATAAAAAATAAAACTGGTAAATCTATTCATGTGGAGTGAAAAGAAGAGAACATAAAAGAAACATAAAACATCTCCCTTCTGGCATAAAAAATGCATTTTTTTAAATCAAAAGAAACCTACTTTTATATAAAAAATAAAGAATTGAAAGTCTCGGAAGCAAGGACATTCACACTAAATGCCGGGGATATCTACCTAGGGGAAGAAAAGGGGAAAGCATAAAAATGATATTTGTAGGTTTGAATTTTCTTATTTTTTTAGGTCTGAGGGTCAGACACATCCAGATGTGAATGCAAGAGACAGGAATTAATGAATGTTTATCCTTTCAGGTTTTCATACTCTTGTGAAGTAAATAACTTCTCTTATACCTGGACTTATATACCTAGAAAAAATAAAATGACTTTTTTGGGAAGATTCATCAAATCATTTATCCTAAACCAAGTAGAGTTCAATTGATTCAAATTTGGCTTCCTGGATCCCAAGGATCAATAGGACTAAGGTAACACTTCTACTTAGCTTGTTCTTTGCCTTTGAAATGCAGTATTCTATGAATTCAGCGTTCCCAGTTTCCCTCAACCAAAACTAAAAGAGATAGGCAAAAATTGCTTCTCCTTTGCTATTTTCTGTTACTTTTTAAATCTATTGCTTGCCATCATTAACAGATGCTCTTTGGATCAGACTGCTAGAGGTGTGGCATAAAGCTATTTGGGTTAGGGAAGCTCAGAAATAGCTAAATAATTAGCTACAAAAATGCACTAATTTTGAGAAGGGATTTCTAGTTATTTTATTCATCATTTTTCCTTAGAGTATAGTTGGTGAAATATTATAGTAAAGACAAGACTCTTACAAACTCCAAACCTCATTTATTTCTAAATAGTCCTTTAAGGCATATATCTAACATTTAAAAGCTCAAAGTCTGTAAACTCAAAGTTCATTAGACACAATAGAGTTGAAACTAAAGGAAAATCCTCAGTCTAATTTTTCCCACATCAGGACCCTTTTAAGCTCAGCTGAACTTATCCTTCCTTTACGGAAGAGGAAAAAAATCCAACATGTAAAAAGATCAGATTGCAGTTTTCAAGTTTCAGCCTAGAAGGAATTTTTAGCCTTTAGTTATAAATTCCAGAAAATAGGAGTTTATAAGGGAAACAGTGACAGAACCTTAATTATGGCAAAGAAAAGGGCAATGCTGCAATAAAAAGGAGCTACTCCTGAGATGAAATGCTTCATCTTCAAGTGAGATGTGGCCTAATAACTTAAAAGGAGAGTGGTGCGATGACTCAGCGCCTCACTTGTAGCAGGCTATTGTGTACCCTTCATGAAACTGACTGTCACCTTCACCTTCCTTACAGACTAAACCTCACTTCACTCTGGACAAAGTCGGGAAAAACGTCATAAAGAACCAATTGTGGCAAGTTGCTTTTTGACAAAAGCTGTTTTCCAACATATGTATCAGAGAATCGGTGACAGTGGGAAGGACAAGAAGGGCCCTCTAGTCCAAACTCCCTGTCTACAGCAGATAAAAGCTAAATCATCTGACAGAGCGGGAGGTGGCCCAAAGTTCACATTTTCAAGTGAAGGAAAGTTCACATGCTCCCTTAAAAACTCTGTGCTGGCTCTAAAGTCAAGAAGTTTGTTATGAGAAGCTCAATTCTTAGTTGCCCCAGTTTTACCCACTTAGCCTCACACTATTCTCTGTTATCATGCAGTGCCTTCTGTAAATATACTTCGACCACTTGGAAAAATTTTTGAAACCCATCCTTAGCTCTCTCTACTTGTGAGATAACTTCAAATTCCTTAATATTTATTGGTTCAAACAAAGGTCAATGTCCTAATTTTTTGTATTAGTTTAGCTTTGTTTTCCCCTGGAATCTTCTTGGCACGTCCACATTTCTCTTCCCATTACAATTCATCACTGTAACCCAAACATCTGACACCATGCCTAGCCCACAGTGGGCATCCAGTAATCATTTCTGAGAGAAAGAATAAATGTAAGGGACTACACAGTAGACACTCAAGTACACGTTAAATAACAAACCAATTTAAAAAAAAAAGTATTTTCGCATTCCCAATAGCCATTTCCCAAGCTTCGGTTTTCTTGATTTAAATGGTATCTAAAATACAGTGAATTGCCGGGAGCGGTGGCTCACGCCTGTAATCCCAGCACTTTGGGAGGCCGAGGTGGGCGGATCATGAGGTCAGGAGATCCAGACCATCCTGGCTAATACGATGAAACCCTGTCTCTACTAAAAATACAAAAAATTAGCCGGGCGTGGTGGTGGGCGTCTGTAGGCCCAGCTACTCGGAGAGGCTGAGGCAGGAGAATGGCGTGAACCCGGAAGGCAGAGCTTGCAGTGAGCTGAGATCGCGCCACTGCACTCCAGCCTGGGCGACAGAGCGAGACTCTGTCTCAAAAAAATAAATAAATAAAATAAAATACAATGAATTCACTGTCTTTGTTGGTTTCGAAGTTACACTAATAATATGGAAAACACGCATCTGTCTGGCAGCAGTATTATAACCCAGAGAAACCACATTTTATACCCAACAAACTAATGTTTTTAGAAAGCATATAAATTAGCAATGGTCATTGTTTTACCCATAGGAAAGCAACGCGAACAGATGCAAAACAGTGCATTCGTTGGTAGGGATGGTATCTATGGTATCCCATTCTCACATAAATCAAAGTTCTAAAACTCTGAATATTGCAGCAGGACTCCAAAGGCATAACTGAAATAGTTCTGGCTGCTCAGCTCCAAACACATATTGATCCCAAAATCTTACTAAAGAAATCTTGAAAGACAAAGCCATAACCCACCATGTTTCAAATTTATACCTAGAAAATGAAATGATAAGAGGAAGCAGGAAATAGAGAAGCAGCCGGGACACCATAGAAATGAAGACTTGACCCTGATGGTTATTTCCCCCAAATAAAAGGAGACAACTCCTCACTCGTGATGTCTTGCAAAGGAAAGCTTCCATCTGAGCCCACGGAGAGCTTTCTAACTAAGCACCAAAACTGAGCAACTCTCAGAGTTTCTCCCGAAAAAAAAATCTACTAGTGCTCTCCCAAGGGACAGATGTCTTCAGGCTAGCATTTGGGGAAACAAAAAGATATAAAGGTCACCTACAGTGTATCACCTATGGGTGCAACTCAGAAATGAAAGACACTGAATTCCCTTCCTATCTGAATCTGAGACACTGAATAATTCTGGAAAGGAAAACACCACAAGGGTAATCTGAGTTAGCTGACTACATGACTGCACACAGCAACATGGCATTTTGCCTGATTCTACAGTTAGGAGCATTTGTTTTTATGTTCATGTCTCTCATATAGGATTTTACTTGGATATACTTTTATGTGATAGCTTTTAAATTTCCATTTGCATACTTTTTTGGAAACAGTGAAAGAAAGGGTAGTTTATTTTCAATTCTAGTCAAGCACTGACACTTGGAAGAAAAGAGAAGGGAAGGAAAAAGGAAGGAAGGGAGGGATAGAGAAAAGAAGGGAAGAAGGAAGGAAGAAAGGGAGGGAGGGAGGAAGCTTTTAATTTTTAACAAAATGTCATAGACAAACTATAAGTAGTCTTCCACTTGATTCTTTTATAGGGTAAAATGATTCTGACTGGAACAAATTAACAGATGTTTGACATGTTCAAATGAAGACAGATGAAAAAAATTCAGACTTTCCATAATTGTTGTAAGCTAAAAGCCAGGATAAAATATGCCCAACTATTACTAAGGTAATCGACTTTCCAAGTTAGGTATAAAGATAGAGACAGACATGGAAACACACACACATATACATATATATGTACATACATAGAGATATCCATCTGTGTTTACGTATGAAACGTTTTCAGCAGGTGTACATTAAACAAGGCTTGCACCCAAAATACTGGATTCATCTCTGGTTAAAAAATTTCAAATTTTCTGGGGTTTTTTATATGCTTTGTACATTAAACTTAAGATTTCCTGTGATAGACTTATTGTGCTATATAACACTGTATTTCAAAGTACAGCATGAAATCTTTCCATTTTGACCCAAAAGATATCAGCATTATATGGCCATTGATAAGAATAGAGCCTTTGTGAAAGAGAATCTCAATGATTATTCTATCTTTTTTTTTAACAACAATATTAAAGACCATTTGGAGACAACAGCTATGGTCACAAATAATACTATGCTAAAGCAGCTATGTGGTTTAACTGAAAGCATACATAGTACTAAAAGCCTTGCTTTAAATAAAAATGAAGCATTGGCCACATTATCTGACTTGATTAGAGCAATGATAGAATCCTCAGGATCAAACATGAAATCTGAGTGGGGTGTTGATAACATCGTGTCCAGAAGCTTGAACCTGGATGAGATTTTGTAGACCAGCCACCTGCCATTCATGCTTCCCAACACCACTGTTCAAACTTGCTCAAAAGACTCTCATAGGCTTTAATCCTCAAAATCTTGAAAAGTAATCAGTGTGCCACAGGCATTAAAGCTATAAACTTCTTTTAACCTTTCCATTAAATACCAGGAACCTTAGTCTGATTCTGGCAGGTGACCTGGGTGAAGATTTTCATGTTCATTTGATGCACACACATTTTTGTGTTCCACTGCTTGTGCTTGTTCACTGTTGGTAAATGCCAAACGCATCTGGGGAGAAGAGTTTTGAAAACAATTAGACAGGCTGAAAAGTCCCAACAATAAAACAGAACTCTTTACATTGCAAAGCCAAACAAATGACTCGGGCAAGTATAATTGAATAAATCCTGGGCTTCAGTGCAGATGGCTGTTTTTACTGTCTGTCTATGTCAGGATCTGCTGAAGGTTCTTTAGTTCGTGTGTGTGTGCACGTGTGCGTGTGTGTGTGTGTGTGTGTGTATGTAGAAGGCTTTTTTATATGAGATTTGGCATATTGCATGTGGCAGGCTGTTGAAAAATGAATAAAGACAGGGGAAAAAAGGCAATGCACATCCCATTGGTAATGAAGGAAAGCAGGTTGCTGACTGCCCATGTGCCAGTTTTCCAGGTTTGCCCAGGGGCTCCCAAGATCATTTCTTTGCCCCCAGATTTTCATGTTGAATTACCACTCACAGTTTCTAAATGAACATGCCTCTTATTTTATTTAAGACACAGTGGGCACTTGTATTTGACTTCCTGCTAGGCAATACAATATTTAGCGTTTGCTGCATACACAAATGGCAAAAAATAAAAAATGGCCTTATAAGCATAATTTCAAATTTGTTTTGTTTTTTTCAAAGACATATCTTTGCTCCAAGCTTTCAAGAGGCAGACATCAAGTGAAAAGCATTTGTTTTGTGCAGGTTTTGCCTGAGAAACTCTGACCAGAGAAGTCTATGAGGATTCATCAGAAGCTTTAGGCTATGGCCTCATGGCTTTGGCCTGAGGCAAAGCTGGGGGCTAAGGCCTTTTCATGTGGGGGGTAAAGAATAAAGAAGGAACACATCATGTCTCGACTCTTACTGCTGTTCTAACTGGTACCCAGAAGCCTCTCCTTCTAAAACGTGGCTCGCTGTTACTATGCTGCTGTTAAAATAGAAAGGAGCAGCATCATAACTTATTTGTGACCTACTTAGAAAAAATTCAAATTAGTCTACAATGGTCAAAAGGAATACACATTGAAAAGAACAAAAATGCTTTCCCTCAAAACAATAGCTAAAAGGAGTAGAGAGCGAGATAAAGAAAAATGTTTTTCTCTGAATACGTGAATGTCACACTTGGCATTGACCACCTATCTTTTTATGTGATCATCTTTTTTCCTACCATTCATTTTAAATGTTTGGTTGAGAGGCAAGGCTTTGTATAATACAATAATCGTTTTTTGAATAAAAGATTGTCATATCTAGATAATAAAATCCTATCTTTTTTATGTATTTCTTTTGTTCTAACAAGAACTGCAAAAATAATCTGCAAGGCTGCTTATTTGTTAAGTGCTTCTTAACTCATCTCTGACCCAAAGGATGCTCTTGTCAAAATCCAGGCCTATCAATAATTAATGATGTTTTTAACTTTTGATCTCCAGCCACAACTTTTTTATTTTATTTTTATTTTTATTTTTTTACGTCCCAATTATGATTCTAACCACCTGAAAAATAGAGGGAGAGGACGCCTGACAAATTTTCAGAGAAGGCTGTGACCTATGAAAGCAGTAACAGCATTCCTGGAATGTTTTTGTCTTTTTGTGTTTTTGCCCCTTTCTGACTGTCTTTGCCCCCATCCCCCAAGAGAAGAGTGGCTTTAATAAAAACAGGATGAGAGAATGAAAGCATTTAACACAATAACCACTCTAATATGATATTTTCAAGAAACGATGTGCTTCATTTTAAAGCCCACTCTTTGGGGAGGGAAAGATAAATTCCTAGAAAGCAATTGCTGAGAAATAGGCCATTGCCACTGTAAATATACTCAGCCAAAGATAGTGGTGAGAGTGGGTTAGGAAGCCCTCTCTCAGCAACCCTGAATCTGAATCTTAAGACACATGGTATCCCATACAACTTTATTATTTAAAATATTTTTTTCTAGTAAGAAAACTTCAGGTGTTCTGTGTGATTATCTTAAGTACTTCTAGATTTGTGGTAAATTAAGTATATAAAATTTAAATAGCGCAGTTGTCTAAAACAGCAGTAATCAACCTTTTTGGCACCGAGGACAGGTTTCGTGGAAGACAATTTTTCCATGGACCGAGTGGAGAGGGGTGCGGGGCTTGTTCCCAGATGAAACTGTTCCTTGTTCCACCTCAGATCATGAGGCATCGGTTAGGATTCTCATAAGGAGTGCGCAACGTAGATCCCTCACATGTGCAGTTCACAATAGGGTTCGTGCTCCTATGAGAATCTAATGCCGCCACTGATCTGACAGGAGGCAGAGCCCAGGTGGATAACGCGCATTCACCTCCTGCTATGTGGCCCAACTCCTAACAGGCCATGAACCTGTGCTGGTCAGCGGCCCGGGTGTTGGGGACCCCTGCTCTACAGCAATCACCTCCAGCAGGCAGGGAGATAATAAAATAAAAAAGGGTGAAGGTAGAGGCACGATAGTGACCTGTTAACTATAGATTCAAACCTGAAGAGGCCACTGCTTTAAATGCTGCTAATATGGAACAATTAATATGTTTAATCTTAGGATTTTAGGTCTATAGCTCTAAATACTACAGGCAAGTTAGACTAATTTTTAGTCTGCATACATATTCAGCTCAAATGCAATGAGGCCACTTTACCATTAGCAATTCCCCATGTTAAAAACAGTACTCTGGGCATGCCAATCATGGAATGGGGGAGTCATTTACATGTATCACTAAAGTAATTATTAACCACTCTTATGAAAGGTTATTTTTTCTTATAATTCAAACATTGGTGTACACTTATGAAGTAGGATATGAAGTAGGGTTGGAACTGAAGAGAAGACTGCATTTAGGATCCTCCAATCATCTGTAATTTTTCCAAAAATTTACTTGTAAAAATTGCCAAAAATACAGAAAAGTTGAAAGAACTATATAGTATTCACCCAATTCATTGCCAAGATTCTACAATTAACATTTTGCTATTTTTGATGTATTACATATCTACCCATTCATCTGTCCTTCTATTTATGTATCAATCTCTCATATGTATTGATGTAATTTAGTTAGTTGTGGACGTTAGTATATATCACACCTAAACACTTCAGCATGCATATCATTAGCAGAGTTTAATATAAGTTTCATCTTTATTTCTAGGTAAAATTTACCTACTGTAAATTGCACAAATTTTAAATGTGTCATTCTATCAGTTTTGAAAATTTATATATCTGGATAATCCAAACTGCTGTCAAGATATAGAAAATTAATATCACTCTAGAAATTTCTCTCATGTTCCTTCCCAATCTCCACTGCCAGCACCTCCAGAGGCAACAACTATGCTGATTGTTTTCATCATACATTTGTTTTGCCCATTCTAAAAATGCACATAGATGAATTACTCAATAGGTACTCTTTGTAGAAAACTTCCTTTACTCAGCACAATGTTTTCAAGGATTTACCCGTGTTGGCACTTACATCAGTTGTCTGTTCCTTACATTGTTGATTAGTATCCCAATTGTTTGAATATGCCACCATTTTGTTTCTATCCTCTTGATGAATACTGGACTGTTTCCATTTTTTTGCTATTATGAATAATGCTTTAATGAACTTTGTTATACAAACTTATTGATGTATACTTTAACATTTCTTAGATTGATTACCAGTAGTGGAGTTTCTGGGTCCTAGGGTAAATATATGTATAGTTTTATAATAAGTTGCTAGAAGTTTTCCCAAAGTGCTGTACCATTTTAAACTCCCACCAACAAGTGTATGATGGGATCTCTAACCATTCCTTTATTAAGATTTTCAACCATTCCTGTGGGGGGAATATAATGAGATCTCATGGTGATTTTTATTTATACTTTCCTGATGTCTAATGATATTGAGCTCTTTTTCATGTGCTTATTGTTCCTTTGAGGAGGGTCTATTCTAATCTTGTGCCTGTTTTTAACCAGGTTGTTTGCATTTTCATTATCGAGTTGTAGTAGTTCTGTATATATTCTGAACAGAAATTCTTCATCAGAAATATGTTTTGCAAATATTTTTCCCCAGTCTTTGACTTGCCTGTTTGTTTTCTCAATGATTACTTTTGATGAGTAGAAGATTTTAATTTTGATGAAGTCTAAATATGTTGTTTATCATTGCTTTTTGTACCTGAAGATATTTGCCTATCAGCAAGACGCAAAGATTTTCATTTAATGGTTTTTTATTTGTTTGTTTGTGAGACAGAGTCTCGCTCTGTTGCCCAGGCTGGAGTGCAGTGGCATGATCTCAGCTCACTGCAACTTCCGCCTCCCGGGTTCAAGGGATTCTCCAGGTACAAGTGATTCTCCTGCCTCAGCCTCCCCAGTAGCTGGGATTACACGCACATGCCACCACACCCAGCTAAGTTTGTATTTTTAGTAGAGACTGGGTTTTGCCATGTTGGCCAGGTGAGTCTCAAACTCCAGACCTCAAGTGATCCTCCCACTTTGGCCTCCCAAAGTGCTGGGATTATAGGCATGAGCCACCGCACCCAGCCTAATTTAATGGTTTTTTTTTTTAAGAAACTTTATTATTTGAGCTTTTATGCCTAGGTCAGGGATCCAAATGATTAATTATTGTGTGTGATGAGAGATAAGGACAGAAGTTAGTCTATCTATCTCTCTCCAAAACCATTTGTTGAAAAGGCAATCATTTCTCCATATATTGTCTTAGCCCCTTTGTAAAAATCAGTTGAGCAGCTGACCATATATATGTGAGTTTCTTCCTGGACTTCATATTTTGCATATTTTGTTTCACTGATATGAATGAATATATACATATATATATATATATATATATATATAGAGAGAGAGAGAGAGAGGTGGAAAAAATATATATATATAAAACATATGTATATATATCCTTATATATATCCTTTAACACCATACTGTCTTGATTACTATAACTTTATAGGTATTTTTGAAATTAGATAGGATAAATCTTCCAACTTGTTCTTTTTAAAAATGGCTTTGCTTATTATAAGGTTTTTAGTTGAATTCTCATACATTTTAGAATTAGCTTGCCAATTTCCACAGGAATTTTGAAGGAAATTGTTTTGAAACTATAGGTCAATTTGGAAAGAATTGATATCTTAACAATAGTAAGTCTTCCAATCCATGAATATAGTATTTCTTTACATTTCTTCAGGCCTTTTATTTATCTTAGCAATGATGTATAACTTTCAATAAAGAGGATTTGCACATTTTGCTAAATTATTTCTAAGTATTTTGTGTTTTGTCTACACTATCTTAATGGAAACTTTTTAAAGATTTCAGCTTCTGATTGCCACTAGTATATGAAAATACTAATGATAATTGTATGCTGACATTGTATCCTATAATCTTGCTACATTTACTTTTAGTTCTAATACTTGTTTTGTACATACCTCGAATTTTTCTTGAGTAAATAATAAGGGCATCTGTAAATGCATACATTTTTTACCTTTTTTTCAAATAATTATGTCCTTTATTTTATTTTCTTGCCATGTCACACTGGTGAGAATTTCATGCAGTGTTCAATGGGAATGTTGAGGGTGAAAATATTTATTTTGTTTCTAAACTTAGGTGCAAGCTATTTGGTTTAATGGTCTATAAATATCAAGTAGGTGAAGGAAGTGGCTGGTGTTCATTTTATCTATGAACTTGCTGATTTTTTACCAATTGTTCTATCAATTGTTGAGAGAGGAGCATTAAAATCTTCAACAATTATTGTGGAATTATCTGTATCTTCCTCTAATTCTGTAAATTTTTGCTCATTGTATTTTGAAACTCTCTTATTAGACACACACACTTATAACTATTATATATTTCGGTGAATTAACTTTTTATCACCATGAAATATTTGTTCTTATTGCTGGCCTGATAGCTTTTGATATGTTAACTTGATTAGGCTTAGCTACAGTCATAAGACTTTTCTTTCCAGTAGATTTCCAGTTGGAAGTGTGGACTACAAGGATATTTCTTGGCTAGAGTTGGAGACTAGAAAGGAGGAAGTATACATTTTAAAGCATATACACATCTTCAACTTTTTCAATCAGACACTGATGTAGGTGCTGCTGTGAAGGGATTTTGCAGATGGGATTAAAGCGTCTACTTAGCTAATCTTAAATTAATCAAAATGGAGAGTATTCATTTGAGGTGGGCCTGACTTAATCAGTTGGAAGGCCTTAAACAGAGAGCTTAGGCCTTCCGTAAGGGGAAATTTCAAACAGCCATTGGGTCTGCAGTTATTATTGTTTCCCATGGATATTTTCTTCTAGATTAGCTATGGACAACAAGCCTTATTCCATGCTGGTAAGATTTAAACTTGTTCATAATCTTCCCTTCCTGACTGCCACCTCTACAGACTTTGCATTTGATTAACCTGCTCCCAAAATTGAATAAGCCAATTTCTCATAATAAATATAAACATAAATATAATTATATAAATAAATACACACATATACAGGTCCTACTGGTAATACTCTTCTTTTGAATTCTACTTTAGCATTTTTAACCTATCTGTACCACTATATTAAAAATTTATCTATTATAAATAACATATAGTTTCCTTTTTATTTGGAGTATTAAGTCCATTTATATTAAATATAAATATTGATAGTAGATTTTTATACATATCATTTTACCATTTGTTTCTTTTTTTATTGTTCCTATGTTTATTCTTCTTGAGTTTTGCTTATCTATCACAAGCATATTTTCCTTTGTGTGCTTGAGCATGGCTTTCATAGCTACTTCAAAATCTTGTTTGCTAATTTCAACACCCAGGTAATTTGTGTCAGTCTTTACTGTTTGTCTGTTCTCTTGAGTATAGGTCATGTTTCCTGCTTTTTTGTATGTATAGGAGTGTGAGATTTTGCATAATATCTTGTAGAGACTCTGGATTCTGTGACATTCCTCCAAAGATTGTTGAATATTTTATTTGTTTGTTTTAGTGGGCAGTTAACTTCTCTAAATTCAAAGTCTAAATGTTATTGTCCCTGTGCTGGGCAACAGCTGAGATTTCTGTTCTGTTATTTTAGTCTTAGCTGGGCTCCTTAGAACCTGCCTATGCATTCACAGTTTAAGGGGTTAGCCAGGAATTTGGGCAACGTTTACACAGAGTGTTTAGTTCTCCACCTCTTTGGTTCCTTCATTGTCAAGATTACTTCCCTCACTTTACACCTACTATGCTAGCTCTGGACTCTGTCCTCTGGGACTTCAAGTCTATAAAACTACAGCATTCTGAGTCTTAGCCAGCATGCTCTTTCTCTGATTTAAGCCATCCACCCAGCAAACAGTGGTAAAATAAGAAATATTTAGTGTTATTTCCTTCTTTCAGAGGTCCACTTTTCTTCCATTTCTACCTATAGTTGGTTGCTCTCTAATACCTTTAAGTAGTTTTTTTTTTTTAATATCTTCTTCAGACTTTAACATTATTCTCTGCAGGATGTTAACTTAAGTATTTCACCATCCCTTGTTGATTGTTCTTAATTCTGCCCATACCTTTGTAAATCCTTCTGTCTTTAAAAATTCGATATAATTCTTTACCTACTATCTTTAAGTGTGCCTTGAGAGATACACCAACTTTATATTTTTGCATATGCTGTATCTTTTACTAAAATGCTTCGCCCCTGAAACTTACAAGACTAGTTCCGTTTTATCTTTCAGTTTCCACCTAAATATCTCTTCCTTGGAGGTGACCACACTCTTGAATAGGTTCAACTCCTCTCACACTTTACCACTTTCTCACTTCTCTGCCTCAACATTTTGTTTAATTCCTTTATAACTCATCAGAATTTTTTTTTTTTTTGAAACAGGATCTTGCTCTGTCACCCAGGCTGAAGTGCAGAGTACTATCCCAGCTCATTGCAACCTCCACCTCCCAGGCTCAAGTGATCCTCCCACCTCGGCCACCCTAGTAGCTAGGACTACAGAAGCATGCCACCACGCCTGGCTAATCTGGGGGGCTTATTTGGTGGGGGGGTGGGTTTGTTTGTTTGTTTTTTGTTTGAGATAAGGTTTTGCCATGTTGCCCAGGCTGGTCTTGGACTACTAGGCTCAAGCAATCTGCCTGCAGCAGCCTCCCAAAGTACTGGGATTACATGCATGAGGCACCACGCCCGACCGGAATTTCTTATTTATTTATCTGTTTATGTGTCTGTTATCAGTCTTATGAGCTAGATGGCAGATTTCATGAGTGCATGAATTATGTCTGTTTCATTCAACATTATATAATTGGTGAGTTTCAGAATGTTTAGCACATATAAGCCAATCAATAAGTATTCATTCGTTTATTGCAAGGTACTGTCAGTAACTTTCATGAGAATTTTGGAAGATTTCATGCTGTTAGGTTTCATTGAATTGCTATAGTATTAACCAAAGTCATCACTTTCAACAATGTAGAAGGTGGAAAAATATACATCAATTATCTTACTTCAAGGGACAACAGATTAATAAGGGAGATATAATGCATCATGTAATAAAGGATACAAAATCCTTTCAAAAATCTTCAGATCATAAAAAATGCAGCCCTGTAAAGTAAAATGTTACAGTATGGTGCCACTACACAAAAAATCCAGCAAGTGAATAACTTTTAAAAATAAAGGTGGGTTAAAAATCTATATACACTAACTAGTTATTTTTTTCCCACTTTGCAATTTATTTTCCCATATTTAGAAAGAATAATTCTTCCTAAGTGATTTTGAGTGTTTAGAAAAATGCTTAGAATTCCTTAGGGAATTTAGGAAGTGACTAGGATGCCTTTTGAAGCTGTTATTATGCCCTCAAAAAGAGACTGAGACTGCACTTCTGATCTCAGGCCTTTGAAGAGAAGCTGCCCTTTTTAAGACCTCCCCTCTGGACTTTAATCATCTCCTAATAGGTCTTCTGACCTCTAGTTTTTCTTTTTCAAATTTTACTAATTATGCACTCCACTGCTTAATTCTTAAAACGTGAATATTCTTATGATATTTTCCTGTGAAAGAATCTGTAATTGTTTCTACTGTGTCTCAGACCAATTCTGATACTCAAAAATATTCACAAGTTATTTAGTCTTCAACCAACTGATAAAACCAGCTTCATCACTACTCCATCATGTCCAAGATAAAGTAAGTCAGTCATCTGCCATGCACTATGTACATTTTACACATTGCTGCCATTGTCCTTTTTAACACAGCATTCCATCACACTCTACCATACCCTTCCCTACTAGAATGCCCTTTTCTTTTCTTCTTTTCTTTTCAGCTTACTGAATTCTTATAATTCTTTCCAGATCATAACTCTCATAATTCATGAAGTCTTTTTTCAATTACCAAAAATACAATGATCTTCAAATTAGTTCAGTTTCCTGTAATAATTATCAATAAATTTGTACTGAGTGTCTATCATAAGCTGGGCCCTGGATATACAAACAGGTGGAAGATTCAGTGCCCAAACTCAGAGTTTCATGTTCATCTAACAAGATAAATAATAATGCAGAGGCAAAAAAGGGCCTCATAGTTTACTGCCCAAGCGTGCAGTTCCTTAAAATCTGTCTTAAAATTGTTCTCAAGTATTTTTATATTATCTATCTTCCCAAATTAACAAACTCTCAAAAGGTTAGATTTCATATCATTTTTATTTTATGTATCTATCTTAAAGTTTGTTGAATTAAATAACAGCAAATGCTTACTGAGTGTTTACTATGTGATGGGCATTTTTAATACGATAAATATATTAACTCATTTAATCTCCAGGAAAACCCTATGAAAAAGGATATTGTTACCATTTGATAGGAAGACTGAGGCAAAGTAAGATTAAGCAACTCGCTCAGGATCACATAGCTAAATTAGTGACAGAGCTACAGTTTGGACATAGGTATTCTACCTCTAGATGCTGTACTTTTTAATGTGGTGCCTTACTGCCATGTAGACTGCATGTCTACAGCACACATGCATCAAACCATACTGCTAAAATAAAGAAGGATCTACTATGAAAGCAGAAAATCTGCCTGGAGACAATAGGGAAACTGTCGAAACCTGAGAGAAGCAAAGCTGAACTTGAAGTTCAGGAGTTCCCCAGCCCCAGTCAAGTATTCTAAGGTTTGGAAATCATGTGGTTGCCACTTTCCTTACCACTGCTTTTCCGATAACACTGCAGGGAGTTCTAATATGTCATGGTCATGTTTCTAGAGTCTTCCCCTCAAGGAGAAGCCTAGCAAGGAAACCCATTCCATTGACTATGCTGATCAACATAGGCCATCTCCTCCTTTTTTCTTGCTAAATGAATCCCTATTCTGTTTAGGAAAGCAATGTTCTCAGCTAAAAGACAATCAGGTTTCCTAGTTTTTTGGGAAACAGTGGATAGCTATGAGTCATGGATCCAGCCAAAAAGATATAAACAGAAGTATGTTGGATATATATGTTGGGTATATATTAAACTCTAGAAAACGACATTGCCTCCCATTTTTGCCTACAGAAAATAGACTGATTCAGATAGTACAGGCAGTTTGGCCCTCTGCTCTTCCCTTTCTACCTGCCTGGAAATGCAGACATAGTGTACATTGGTACAGCAGCCAACCTCCAACCAAGACGCCAAATATCACACACCCGGATCAATGAAATGGGAGGGAGGGAAAAAAAAAACAACGGCTCCTTGAGTTCTCCAGTCTCTCTCTTAGGTACATAAAATTAACCCCTAATTTGACTAAGCTACTGTGTTTAGGATTCTGTTTACATGCAGCTTAATGCAATCCTAAATGATAACACTTATTATCTGGGGTTGATTCATGGGAACAAGTTCATTCAATTTTTGGGAAAAAGGTGTTAATAAAACCCTCTACTATACTCAATCACTGTGTGTGGACTTTTGTATATTTTTGGAAAAAAACCAATAAAACTTCCATTTGATTTTTTTTCAAGAGGAATAAGTATTTTGTTACCATTATCATCAGGGTAAAATAAAATGGAAGACAATTAAATAGAGCCTTTCACCATATCTGAGCCAATATTTTGAAGCTCAATACACTTTTACTTCAGGAAGGAAAGTTCACATCAGTAATAGGGTGATTCATCTTTCCTTAATCAATGAACAATTAATCTTCATTAGTATATCCAGGTCAGTTTAAATGTGCAGTGTGATGCTGGATCTTAGCAAGGAAGCCTCAAATACAATGGAAGTCATTAAAATTACATTACATTTAGCATTCTTGATGAGGCCAAGCTGGCACCAATTCCACAGTAATCGTAAGCACTGAGGCTCATGGCTGAGTCATTCAGAGACTATGGACAAATGTGTTCATTTAAGTATCATTACCTGCTCCCAAGGCCAAAGTATAAACTTCCTGTGACTCTAAGGGTCTAAGGATCCCTTAGTGATCCTTACACAGGTCACATTTTTGCCTCATTCACCTTTGTTCATACTTTGGGGCCCAGAACCACTGGCTTCTGATCCCATTAACTCTAAGGTGCCTTGCTCAACCACCCCAGCTTGCAGAGATATCCCTATTAGTCCAGTTATTTTCTGTCTGTCACTTAGGGGCATCATTATATCATTATTAGCATTATCATCACTGTTCTTAGGTATCGAATGCTTAGTATATACAAGGCTGTCTCATAGGAAATGCATCTTTGCCATTTCAACCATAAGTTGATCGTCTTATTTTCACCTTACAGATATGAAAACTCAAGTTCTCATTAAAAAGTTCATCCAAAATCAGCCTTCTCTGCTTCCAAAATGACACACTGGTCTTTCAGTCAGTTATAAGTTACATTCTCTTTTGTTGTTTTTGCCTCTTGCTAGCATACAATGTTGTCAGCTCCCTGAGGGCAGTGATCATGCCATATATTTCTAGATATCCTTAGACCTCAACACATAAAGGACACAGTAGGATCTGGTACAGCCTTGATAAGTGCAGTGGGTTTGACTCTAGTCCAATCCTACTAATTCTTGGTATCAACTTATTTGGTACAATAATTATCTGTAAACCCAGAAGTAATTTTTAAGACTGCATGGTTGGATTTGGTAGATAGCAAGCTCTTATAGGCTGTTTATCTTTCTAATCGTACACATAAATAGAAGAGAAGCCACAGTAAAGCCTTGAAAAGACCAAGTTGACTCATCAAATCTATGTCTCTATCAGTCTTGTGAAATAGATCGTCTTTCTTTTAGGACTTCAATTTAATTAGGATTCCTTCTTCCATTGAGATAACATCTTCAACTGGTTTAGTCCTTTCTTGTACTTTCTTGCATCCCGAGAGGTAGTAACGGTTTTCATTTTACTTTCTGGTCTTAAAACATGATAAACCGCTAGTGTCAGTTTTACTTCCCCTGACCAGGGCCTGCAGCAGTCGGAGTAGGGGAAGGTCAGGCCTCTCCTTAAAATGCAGTTCAATCGCTTTTTACTTTATATGTCTTTGGTGTACCTCTGTTTTGTTTACTATGAAAAATAGCTGGAAAAGAAAGTTGGTTTTATAATTTTTCTTCTTAATTACAGTTATTAATGAAGACTCTAAGGTTTTAAAAAATAAATATGATAAGGCCAATAAGCCAAGATTGCAGATTTTTTAACATCAATATATTCAACATTGAATTTCAACAGAGTAACACAAGTCCTATGATTACAGTCAATAAATGACCCATATAGAAATCAGCATGTCATGAATTTTTTGGAGGGCTGAGTCTCTTGATTGGGGATGCATTTGGCAGAGCCAAAGACATGAAGGGTCAATGCCTGTAAACAATCCTTCAAATTTTACTTCCATTTTATCTAATGTGGTCACCTAATTCCAACTGGTTCTAAGCTTATCCGGGCATTCTTTACACCAGGAGGATTTTTGTTTTCCTTTTGAATAAAAATAAACTAGCCAGTTCCATTTTTCTTATATATTAATTTTTAAAATAATTTGCGACTGAGCACGTGGCTCACGCCTGTAGTCCCCGCACTTTGGGAGGCCAAGGTGGGCAGATCGCCTGAGGTCAAGGGATTGAGACCAGCCTGGCCAACGTGGTGAAACCCCATCTTTACTAAAAATACAAAAAATAGCCAGGCATGGTGCCACGCGCCTGTAGTCCCAGCTATTCAAGAGGCTGAGGCAGGGGAATCACTTAAACCCAGGAGGCAGAGGTTTCAGTGAGCCGAGATCGTGCCACTGCAATCCAGCCTGGGTGACAGAACGAGACTCCATCTCAAGAAAATAAAATAAAATAATAAAATAAAATAAAATAAGAAATTTGCTAGCAAAGAATAAAATATGGCACACCAAAGTGCATCATTTTATTAATGTATTTATTTTAAGAGAGAAGAGGCAAATACGCTCTCACTGACCTGTGTAAAAACAAACCACTGACATCCAAATTCTTGCCTCTACTTATTTCTTTAATCAAGTCGCCAAATACATTTTAATACACAACTCTATATTTAATACTTCTGTAATTTATAACATTTTAATATTCTGTTACATAAAATAAAAACTGAGACAAATTATATATTACTAATAAGCTACTTTATCTAAATAATTATTCTGTTCACTTGTATCTAAAACAGAGGACACAGGTTTTTGATTTAGAAATCTTAGGTCCAAATTTTCAAGTTTTACGTACTTACATCATTTAATCTCCCTGAGCCTCAGTTTAACTATCTGTAAAATGGGGACAGTGATGTCTACATCAAAAAAATTATCCTGGATGTCCAATAAGATTAGATAACATGCTGAGAGGTGGTCCAGGACAGTAAAGAGTATGGAACCTGAGCTGGGCAACTTGCTTCACTTCTTTGTTTTTCAGTCTCTTTATCTGTACAGTGAAAATGATGGTTACGGCGTCAAGTGTTAATATATGGAAAGTTTCAAAATTTCAGTAAGTCTGCTCAAGTATGGGTATTATTATTATTTCATGTGAAAGTACTTAGCAAACACCCTGGAACATAGTTCTACTTTCCTCTTGTCTTGTTATTAGCACATCGGTTCCCCATTTAACTATTATCACTTGACAATGGCGGCTACCGAATTTCTTTATGAAGGTGTCTGGGGGTGGGAGAAACCTCATAGAAAAAAGAGCTGGTAGAAAAAAAGAAATTTGTCTTGAGACTATGTTTGCACACTCGTTTAAATATGATTAAGAAAATGTTATTTTCCAGAAGAAACTATTGAGAAAGGTAACTGCAGAAGGTAACCTACTCAACACTGGATCATGCAAATATTTCCAAGTAGCAGAATAGTGATCAAAATAATGAATTCTCAATTAATCAATCCAGTATTTTCCATATTTTTCCATTGCTTAGCACAAAACAATAATGGGAACTTAAAATACATGAACTGATTGGTGTTTGGCCCATTAAGTGATCCAGAGAAATTTGTTCTACCCAAGACATTCTACCTAAGAGACATATAAAAATGGCACCCTCTTCATTTATTATTGATGTCAAAATTAAAAGCATTACAATTCATATAAAAAATTGTATCCCAATCTAAAATATCATGATTTACTTTTATATATGGGATTAATATGTTAGGTAACAAACTTTGATATCCTGAAAATGAATTGGTAAAAGTCAATGACATTTATTTTATTTATAACACATACACACACACAGCACACACAAAGCAACACACACACACACACACACACGTTTTCTACACAGCAAATGTCTATGATAAGATCAACCCACCAGCAATGAGCACCCCAATACTCAGATTTTCCCTCCCATTGCCATTCTCTATAAGAACGAAAAAATAATATTTCAAGTATTTTAAGTGGTTGCTAATTCCAGATGTGAGACAAGAAATATACAAGATTATCCCAGCACAAGCAAGAAAGCTATCAAGCATACTCAGCAACCACCTTGAATCAACCCTTTTTAATCCAAGATAGAACAACTGAGCATCAATAAAGATATATTTGCAACGCACTGTGAAACATCAAGTATGTTTAAATTCAGGCACGTTTGATAATTCTTAGACAAAAGTTAGTCATCTCTGGAAGATGCTAGGGTTCCACATCTTCATTTAAACAATTGATAAACTAGGGGGGAAATAAACAATTGATTCTGTCTTTCCTACATGAGCTACACCACAGAGTAACCACATAAGAGATAAGGGGAAAATTCACTTTTTTGATGTTTTAGGATGGCAAATTAAGATGAAATAATCAACTGAGGTAAAGTAGAAGTATAGAAATAAAACAATAGTTGATATAATTGGATAATTGTTAAAACTGGAAGGTGGGTTCATGAGCGTTACATTATTATGCTATTCAGTATCTTTTATATATGTTGATGTTTTCATAATATGCAGTTAAAGAGAAATAATATTATCCTGGTTACAAGTAGCTCGGTAGTAAGTCTTTAAGAAATGTAGCAGGAATTCTCTAAATGTATTCTTTTTCAGGATTATATTGACTATTATTTTTGTTTCCATATATATTTAGAATCAACTAAGCTATTTCTACAACACAGATCATTTGTATATCATTGAATCTATAGATCATTTGAGCAGAACTCACATTTTAACACGTTTCAGTCTTCCAATCCATGAACAGCTCTTCATTTATTAAGTCTTCCGTGATTTTTTTAATATGGTTTATACTTTCTGGTGCTGCATTCTTGCACTTATTTTGTTATATTTATCCATGAGGTTTGTCTTGTTTTTACTATTTAAATTGTATTTGAAATTTTAAATTTAATTTTTAATTTAATTTGTTTTCATCAAATATATAAAACTACAACTAATATTTATTTATATTTTGAGTTTGTATCCTGCAAACTTGACTTATCAGATTTGTACTTACCACGGCTAGTAATTGCCTTGTAGATTCCTTAGGATTTTTATGTGTAATAGAAATATCATACATGCACACTTTCACATAGTGTGCAAATGCAGACTGTTTTGCTTTTCCTTTCTAATTTTTATTGCTTTAACTGCCTTATATTGCTTTATTGCAAGTGCAATATTAAATAGAAGCAGTGGACGCCGGCAATTTTGCCTTTCTCCAATCTTGGGAAGTATTCAATATTTCACCACTAAAACTGAGGTTAGCTATAGATCATAGCTATACATAAATGCTGTTTATCAGATTGAAGGAATTTTCTTTTATGCCTAGCTTCCTACGGGTTTTAAAAAAAAAGGTTTGCTGTTGTTGTTGTTATTTTTCAGTTGCGGAGAAGAGGACAATGCTTTTGTCAGGTTTTGGTATCCAGGTTATGCTAGCTTCATAAAATGAAAAGTGCTTCTTCCTCTGTCTTATGAAAGAATTTGTGTAATCCTGGCTTTTTTCTTTACTAAATATTTAATAAATTTCAGCATGAAAATTATCTGAGCCTGAGATTTTCTTTATGGAAAAGTTTTTTAAATTATAAATTTATTTCATTTAATATATTCATTATATATTTATTTAATAAATGTAGTTCTATTTTAATTTTGTATTTCCTTTTATGCCAATTTTGGTAAGTTATTTTTTAAGGAATTTGTCTCTTTCATATAAATTGTTGATAGTATTGAAATAAGTTATTCATAATATTATCTTACTATCCTTTTAATATCTAGATCATATATAATGATGTTCCTTCTTTCAATCATATTTATTTCTTTAGTGTTTTTCCTTAAACAGTCTTGCTAGAAGTTTATTAGCTTTATTAATATTTTCAAAGAAGTCACATTTTGCTCTATTCATTTCTCTATTGTTCATTTAATTTTTATTTCACTTCTTCTGCTTCTATCTTTGTTATTTCTTTCCTTCTACTTAACTTTGCATTTAATGTACTCTTTATCTAGTTTAAGAAGGCAGCTTAGGTCACTTATTTAAAATGTGTTATCTTTTCTAATATAAAACTATAAATTTTTCTCCAAGCACTGTCTTAGCTGCATCACATAAGTGTTTAGATGATAAATTGTAATTATTATTGCTCAAAATATCTTCTAATTTCCCTTGCAATTTATTCTGTAACCTACTGGTTACATAGAAAATATTCTTTAATTTCCAAATACCTAGAGTATTTCTAGATTTGTTATTGCTATTGATTTCTAATTTAATTCTAGAGGACATTCTCTATAAAATTTAATCTTTTAAAATGAGCCGAAACTTACTTTTAGCCCATTTATATGGTATATCTATTTAAATAATCAATCATTATTTGAAAAGAATGTGTAATCCTGTAGTTATTAAACTAGTGTTCTATAAATTGTTAGGTCAACTTGGTTGCTAGTGTTACTGAAATCTATTGTCTCAATAATTTTTTTGTCTACTTTTTCTGCCAATTACTGAAAAAAGGTTAATACCTCCCATTATTATCATAAATTTATCTGTTCTTCTATTATGTAAATTTTGCCTACATATTTTGAGAATCTATTATTTGATGCATATACATTTATGATTGTTGTGTCTTCCTAGTTAATTGCACGCCTCCTCATTACGAAATACCCCCTCTTTTTCTCTTGTAAACCTCCTTGCCTCTGACAATCCTTATGCCTTAAAAGACTACTTAATCTAGCCGGGTGCGGTGACTCACGCCTACAATCTCAACACTTTGGGAGGCTGAGGCTGGTGGATCACCTGAGATCAGAAGTTCGAGACCAGCCTGGCCAACATGGTGAAACCGTCTCTACTAAAAATAAAAAAATTAGCCCGGCATGGTGGTGCATGCCTGTGGTCCCAGCTACTTGGGAGGCTGAGGCAGGAGAATCGCTTGGACCCTGGAGAAGGAGGTTGCAGTGAGCCAAGTTCATGCCACTGCACTCCAGCCTGGGTGACAGAACAAGACTCTGTTTCAAAAAAAAGAAAAGAAAAGAAAAGAAAAAGACGACTTAATCTCATATCGACATAGCCACACCAGCTTCCTTGTACTTACTCTTTGCATAATATATTTTCCATACATTAACTTTCAATTTCTAATGCTTTTATATTAAGATATATCTCTTTAAATGTAATTAAATATTGTTTGTATCCAGTCAGAAAGTCTCTGAATTTTCATATTATTTAGTATATTTCCATTAATAGAGTTATGATATGAGTGAGTTTAAATGTACCATCTTGTTATTTGTTTTCTATTTAGCCCATTGGATTTTTGTTCCCTTTTCTTTACTTCTTTGGTGTCAATATAATATTTTTTCAGTATGCCATTCTATTTCCTTCTTAGACTTTTCTGTATACCTCTGTGTATTACTGTTTTAGTACTACTAGTCTAGTTATCAAAGCATATAACTTACCACAGTCTACTTTGAACTAATATTGTATCAATTCACATAAAATACAGGAATCTTATAACATTGTAATTAATATAATGTCCATATATTCATCTCTCATCATGAGTATTCTTGTTGCTTATACATTTTACTTCTAAAGGTGTTTAAAATGTACAATAAAATGTTACTACTGTTGCATTAAACAGACCATAGTCTTTCAAAATTTCTATGGAAAGTAGAAAGTTTCATACTTACCCACATATTTATCATTTCTAGTCCTTTTCATTTCTTGCTGTAGCTCTGATTTTCCATTTAGTATCATTTCTAAAGAGCTTTCTTTAGCATATCTTATAGTCCCAGTCTTCTGGCAAAGAATTCTCTCAGATTTTTTTACCCAAACTACCTTTAATTTGCCTTCTTTTTTATTTTTAATTTTTGTAGGTATATACATTTACAGGGTACACAAGATATTTTGATACAGGCATGTAATGCATAATAATCACATCAGGGTAAATGGGGTATCTATCACCTCAAGATAGATATTTATTACTTCTTTGTGTTACAAACAATCCAATTATTCTATTTTAGTTATTTTTAAATGTACAATAAATTTTCTTGACTGTAGTAATTTCTGTTGTGCTATCAAATACGAGATCTTATTCATTCTACCTAACTACACTTTTGTGCCCACCAACCATCATCCTCTTTCTCCTTTCCCCCACCCCCACTACCCTTCCCAGGCTCTGGTAATCGTCATTCTACCCTCTATCTCCCTGAGTTCAATTGTTTTAATTTTTTTAGTTCCCAGAAATAAGTGAGAATATGCAGGCTTTGTTTTTCTATATCTCAATTTGCCTTCATTTTTGAATAATGTTTTCTGGATGTTAAACTCTGGACTGTTTTATTTTCTTTGGGCACATTAAAAGTATTTTTCAATTGTCTTGTAACCTTCCTGGTTTCTGACGAAAGTTCAGCCATAATTTGTATATTGTCATTTCCTTGTATGCAATGCTCTTTTTTCTATTATTAAGATAGCTTTTAATTTTTATTATTAAATACTTTAACTGTGATGTACCTAGGTTTTCTTTGTATATGTTTTTCCTGGGGATTACTGATCTTCTTAAAACTGTACTTTGATTATTTTCACCAAAGTGTGAAATTCTCAGCCATTATTTCTTTAAATATTTTTGTTCTATTTTCCTTTTCCTCTTATAAACTCCAATTACAAATAACTGAGACCACTTGATATTGTCCCACAAGTCACTGAGCCTCTGATCATTTATCTTCAGTCATTTTTACTCTGTACTTCATATTCGATTATTACAAATGATCTCTTTTCAGGTTTGCTAGCGATTTTTCCTATAATATACAATATACTGGTAATGTGAATTTCTCATTTCAGATATTGTCCTTTTGAGTTCTAAAATTTCCATGTGGTTATTTTTTATAGATTACTTTTTTTTTTCTGCTTAGATTCCCCATCCATTCACTCATTCTGTCTTCTTTTTCTTTAAATCTTTGAACATACTTATAATGGTTGCTTTAAAGGCAATGTTTGCTAATTCCAACATCTGGGTCACTCCAGTCTCTGCTCCTAGTGACTAATTTTTGTTACTTGATCATCAGTCATATTTTCCTGCTTGTTTGCATGTCGAGTAATTTTTAAATTTATGTTGTAGAGAGCATAGATTATGTTTTCTGCTGTATTTATTTTCAGCAAGGCAATTAAATTACTGGAAGGTCTTCTTAATCTTATCAAACTGTTTATGTTTAGTGAGGACTACTCCGTTTTAGATTTTGCTTTAGTCCTAGAATATAGTTCTTTCTCTAGGGCATGCCATTTATGGCTTAGGCATGGCCTTTCTCATGCCTCCATGTAATGCCAGAGGTACCCAGAGAGGTCTTTTCACTTTTGGTGGACCAGAAACCCACCATGTTTCAGCCTTGCATGACCTCTGATTGCTTTGCTCACCTCTCAGCCCCAGAGCAAGCCATCTCTTCTAGACTTCAGAAAGCCTTGCCCTATTTAGACACAACCTGGCACTTGGGAAACAACCCAAAGTAATTTCCCAAGCTGACTTAATGGGCCCTCCCTTTACGCAGGTATCTCCTCTCAAATATCTTTTTCTTTAAAATCTAGTCACTTCAGCATCTCTAAATTTTGATCTCTGCCTTTTCATCAGCTAAACTGTGACTGTGCTTGGACTCTACCCCCCGCCATTGGGAAAGATGTTCTTAGCAGGAAGGTGAGGTAAATGCAGTTTGCTTTATGAATGTCCCTTTTTTCAAGGACCGTGGTTCTATGCAGCCTATTGTTAGATGCTTGAGAACAGTTACCTCATATGCTTTTTGCCCAGGCCTGCTGTTCTTTAGAAGGGACATGGTAAGTCTAATATCAGTTACTTTACCATGTCCAGAAGCAGAAGTTCTCATTTTATGTTTTTAAAGGGAAGAGCCATCTAATCACATTTGCTCCTTTTGTATTTTAACCTGGCACTGTTACAGAGGTTGGATATGAAAAAGCAGGAAGACCTTTAAGAAGAATATTGCAGTAGTGAAAATAATTAATTTATTATTCTCATGTCCTATTTCAGGCTTATCTCAGGGAAGTACTACTATGAACATCCTGTGCAATGATGGGAGTGGGATAATTGTAAAACACAACATTCACTGAGCACTTCTATGTGAACTGTGTTAAATGCTTTAAATCATTTCATTTTATTCTTATAATAACTTGTGAAATGGGATCTATTATTATATTCCTTTTGAAGAGGAAAAGTCCTGTGGCATAGTAAGTAATTGGCATACCTGAAATACAAATTGTGGTCAGTTTGACTCCTAATATAGTTCCACAGCATCTCATTCAACCACTGTGCTAGAAATAAGAGGTTTTGGTCAGGAGAGAAACATGGGCAGGAATCCAAAACTGGTTTCTTGATTCAAAATTTGGGTACTTTACTCATGAAAATGTCAGGCAGCATAAAATGTAAGTGGAGTAGATGCAATGAGTCAACATAGGCAGATCTGAGATGAAAGGCATTAGATTTGGCAAACAGATGCTAGCACAAGGAGGGCACACACTTGGCCACATAGCCATTTTCTATCTTTTTCTTCCCAGCAGAGTGCCAGTTTTGTACGGCTGTTCTTCCCAGCAGCCACGTGCTTAGGAAGGGGACCTCTCTCAGTTCCAAAAAACAAATTTTGGGGCTGGGCACGGTGGCTCACGCCTGTAATCCCAGCACTTTGGGACGCTGAGGAGGGCAGATCACGAGGTCAGGAGATCAAGAACATCCTGGCTAACACAATGAAACCACATCTCTACTAAAAATACAAAAAATTAGCTGGGTGTGGTGGCGGGCACCTGTAGTCCTAGCTACTCGGGAGGCTGAAGCAAGAGAATGGCATGAACCCGGGAGGCAGAGCTTGCAGTGAGCGGAGATTGCGCCACGGCACTCCAGCCTGGGCAACAGAGCAAGACTCTGTCTCAAAAAAAATAAAATAAAATAAAATAAAATAAGTTTTGGATAGTCATGGTCATTCTGCCCTCCTTGCCAGTAATTAGCCATGAGTATGTGACACAGTTCTCTGTAGTGAAAAGTAAAGAGAAAAAAACACACAAAAAAACAAGTTTCCTCCAGGGTCAGTATGGAGGTACAACAAAACCATCCTTCCTTGATAAGGAGTGACCTGTGAAGGAAGGGCCCCATTCCTCTGCCTGCGATGAGGTACATGAGGATGTGATGCCTGGGAAGGTAAGAGCCAGCCTAGACCATGAATAGATGAGCCAACCTGCCAATGTGGCAGAGAAGGAAGGCTGAACGGATCTGGGTCTTTGATCATTTCTTTGAGGCATGTAATTAACAAACCTTACACTTACTTTTCGTGCTGTAACATTTCTTCATTATTTAACCACTATTAGTTAAACATTCTGTTACTTAATACTGAAAGCACCTTAACAGATACTGCAAGTTTCCTGTTGGCTTAGACCAGAGGTTAATAAACATACTCTGTAAAATGATCAGATAATTAAGTATTTTCTGCTTTTCATGCCATACAGATTCTATCACAAATACCTAACTCTACCATTATAACATGAGAGCTGCAAAAAAAAACTATGTAAATGAATGTGTATGGCTGTATTCCAATAAAACTTTATTTATAAAAACAGGGGGCTAGATTTGGCCCATGGGCCATAGATGGCCAACCCTGACTTAATAAATTCATATGAACTTAACTTAGTAAATTTAGACACAATCTCTTTGGTCAGCCCTAGGCTGAATAGATTTGGGGGTACACCTAACAGTCTCTATCACAGGACTTTTATCCAACCAACTGACCCATGAACGTCACAGAGAATTCAGGACCAACATTATTCCATATACTTACTCTGACAATAGGGTTCAGTCTTCTACTTAGTTCTTCCCATTTAACAAGCATGAAGTTGTCTACGTATTTTTGAAATAGTCATGGAACAATTGCCTTCCCTATATTTTTTCCAAGAGATTAGAGAGTAATCTGACGCAGAAGGGATGTTAAATAAATATTTCAGACATATGTAAACAATGAAGAAGTAGAGAAATAGACAAATGGATGAATGAACAAAAAAAGTAAGCAAAGTTTGAACTGATAAAGACCTTAAGATAAAATTCTATGACTAAGCAAAAGTAAGAGAATTTGGGGGGATGGAAAAACAGAATATATTAATGAGTTAGGCAGAATAATGGCTCCCCAAATATGTTCATGTCCTAATTTTCAGAAACCATGAATTTGTTCCCTTCCATGGAAAAAAGGACTTTGTAGAAGTGATTAAGATTACAGATTTTGAGCTAGGGAGATTATCCTGGATTATTCAGGCATGCCCAATGTAATCAAATGAGCCGTTAAACACAGAATTTCTCCCAGTTGTGATGAAAGAAAAGTCAAAGAGGTGGGATGTTGCTAGCTTTGAAGATGAAGGGGTCATGAGTCAAGGAAAGTGGGCAGCCTCCAGAAGCTGGAAACAGCAAGGAAAGGAACTCTGCCCTTGTGCCTCCTGAAACAAACATAGCTCTGCCAACATGTTGATTATAGCCCAGTGAGACCTGTATTGGACCTCTGACCCACAGAAATGTAAGATAATAAATTTGCATTGTTTTAAGCCAACAAGTGTGAAGCAATTTGTTAAAGCAGCAATTGAAAACTTACACAACAAATAGACCATATAATATCTCTAATTAACAGTTTCTTAGAGATCGGCTATGTTGATTGCCGTTATTCCTCCTTACTCTCTTACTACTCTTTTGCCTACCCTATTCTTCACACACATACTGTAGCTCTATATTTCAACAATATTGTTGTCTACTTTAATAACACCAAGATTAAATTTTTTTAATCTGAACAATATAATGGTTTAATTTATAAAAACTCAATAGATAGACCAGGCATGATTTCCAAATAGTCACCATAAAGAGACCAAGGGAGAAGGTTGCTATCCTTGATCCAGTGTAATTGGTCTGCACAGATCTCACTTGCTCTACTAGGAAGACAACAGGTTTGGTAGCTCTGCTACTCACAGAGACATCATGGGGAGCCTTCATAGGTAGTTTTCTGCCTGTGCTTCATTTCCCTGTTTAAAACTATAAGTGAAATTAATAACTTTCATTCATCTCATCCCATCTCTCAAAGGTATTATATAGCATTTAACAACTTGTAAGTATGCCACAGACAGGAATTGACAGGACAATGTCGATTTACAATAGTAATATTAATAAACTAGTGAAACTGTATAGACTTAATAAACTTGTGAATCTGTGTAGATCTCAGGTTGATTCTTCCATACTGCTGTTCTCTCTCCCCAGCTAGAATAAGCAGAGTCTGACATATAATGCTAAATTCATTTTCTCCAAGGGCTTACTCTCCAGAAGGACTTGGTCAGTTCAGAGTGAGCAACTCAAGGACAGTGGGTCCCTGCTCTCCACTTTCATGCCTGTCTGCTCCGGGTGGCCAGGCTAGAACAGGATGAGCATTTCTACACATAATGAAGGTGTGGCCTTCGTAGTGTTCCTTGTCTTAGCCATCTGTGCCACATCCACTGCTGCATGTATTTGAGTATTGTCCCACATAATTCCCCATTACGTGAAGCTGGCTTCACTCAGTGCTGTGCAGAAGATAGGTTGTTAGCTTCAGCTGAAGTCCCCACTTCTTCAAAGCAGTGGAATTCCCAAATAACCTCACTTCATATGCTGCTTGTTCAACTCTCTTATCCTTCCACCATGTTATTTTGCTGTAAGATGCCTGACAATCCAAAGAAAAATAAAATAATTTTTATTGATATATAACACACATCAGACCCATATTCATGACATGGGGAATGAACTAGTGGCTAACTTGCACTGCTTATACTAAACACTCTCTAAGGTAATATTTGAACTCTGGCCTTTTCCCAAAGGTTTGTCAAAAAATAAAATATAAATTCATTATATTACCAAATATTAATCCATAATTCTTCAGCTTCCAGGGCATCCCCAGGCGTCAATCACCTATTTCAGTACCAATTTCCAGACTATTCCCAAAATACAAAAACAGCAATACAAAAACACTATTCAAATATTTTACGAAGTCACCTTAAGGAAAATAACATCTTCCTGGCTTGTCCAGGAAAGATGGTACTTGACATTTGTTAGTTTTCTGGACTAAGCTTTGGTTTTAGATTGGGGGATTCTAGGGAGGCCTAGACAATAGGTTCTAGAGCCTGGTTCTAGAGCCTCCAGTTTGCAGGTTCTCACAGATTGGTCAGGGAAAGCTCCAGAAGTTCCTTTCTTGTGGACTAACATCAAGGTCACCTAAATGAAGAGTGAGATATTTTTTCATAGATTGCATAGGCTAATTCCAGAAAGAAGATGGAGACTCAGAGCATTGTTATGCTCATATAAGATTAAAGGAAACAAGGAGAGTCATAGACTAGACTCTACTTATTTTCTGGATCCACTGAATTGTTGCAAAGTTGAACTTCTGTGGCTCAGGATGTCTATTTATTTATTTATTTATTTATTTATATTTTTTGAGACAGGGCCTCACTCTGTCACCCAGGCTGGAGTGCAGTGGCACAATCATAGCTCACTGCAGCCTTGACCTCCCAGGCTCAAGCCATCCTCTTGCCTCAGCCTTCCAAGTAGCTGGGACCACAGGCACATGCCACCACACCCACCTAATTTTTATTTCTTTTTTTGTAGAGGCAGAGTCTCACTATGGTGCCCTGGCTGGTTTCAAACTCCTGGGCTCAAGCAATCCTCCCACCTTGGCCTCCCAAACTGTTGGGATTACAGGTGTGAGCCACCACACCCAGCTAGGATACTTCTTTTGATGCATGAATTAAAAACAAAAGCAAAATGTGTTCTCAATACCAATATCTTATAGAAAAATGTCATGAAATAGATGCAAGCTGCCATATTAATACAGAAAACTAAATCACCCTTATCCTCATGTAATGCTTGGCTGCCTAAATCCTAATTTTAAAAAACTGACTAAATAAAAATAACAGCAACATCAGTTACGTGCTATGAAATGAACATTCTAGTCAATTCACAAACGTTAATGTGTACTTTGGCAGTGATTTTGATTCACCCAAAGAACAGTTTCAAAGGAGCCTATATCTCAAAGACAGTATGATGTTCAATAAACTTTCCTATCTCAGTTTTCCTAACAATGAAAATCTAGGTTTAAATCACGTAGAATTTCATAAAATGGCCTAGACTATTTTGGAGGCATGTATAGTCAAAATGTATTATATTTGTGCTGAATGCATCAAACTCTCTTCAAATGTCATTTTTCCTTGGTAGTGGGCTAATCCTATATTTCCCTCTACAATTAGTGACAGTTTCAATTGCTAGTGTTACAGGATTTTTTTGGTGCCAGTTTGCCAGCAAGAAATCTTTGCGCCTGCCATATCCCCTGCCTAAGGCCTTGCTCGGGCCTGCCACGCTTGCTCTGCCCACTCGGCCCAGCAGGCTACACTCAGCCCGTGTCCCAGCCCAGATCCCGCGGGAGAAAAGGGACTCTGTGCTTAGCCCACAGCTGGGCCAGGTGTGCCACGAGTAAATTTTGTGTGGGGCACCAGTGTCTAAACAACGGAAACATGGTGGCGCCTGAAAACTCAGAGATGGCAGCAACCGCCGAGCCCCAAGGGGTGTCACAGCTCTCACCAAGGGAGTGGCGAGGTCTCAGCCCCTAAGGAATGTTGCAGTTTTTGTAGTTCTGCAAGGCAGCCAGGAGGGAATGGCGCCCAATGGCTTCACTTCTTCACACCCACAGCTAGGCAAACGGGCGTGTTATAGCTCTCTTAGCGCCCACCGCCTGTAGCGTGGTAAACTGGGGGCCTGTTACAGCTCCCTTCGCACCTGCTGCCCATAGCTCAGAAAACGGGGGCGTGTTACAGCTCGTTTGTTCTCACCACCCACAGCTCAGCGAGTCCAGGTTCTTGTACCACGACCAAGAGGAATAAAGTACACAGACACTGGAGAGTAAGGCAGAGAAGAATTTTACTGAGTGACAGAAGGAAAGCTCTGGACAGCGAGAGGGGACCCTGAAAGCGGGTTGCCCTCAGCTGTGAGAGGTGGCCTGAAAGCAGGTAGGCCTCTGTGAGGCTGAGTCCAGAGTTTCCATTGGCTCAGAATGGGGGAGTGCGTGCTGATTGGTCCATGGATAGACTTTGGAAAAAGCACCATTCAACTGGTTAAAAGGCATCATCCAGAAGGAACCAACTGAGTGAGAGAGAGAGAGGGTAAGTCTCACTCCAGTTGTGGGCTCTATCCAGAACCACAGCTCAGTTTTCAGGCTTTAAACTATCTTTGGCTTGAAGGTTGGATTTCACTGGGGACCCATCCCTGTCTGCCTAGAGATATGTCTGCCTCTTGTAGCTAAAACTGGCACAGTCAAATTTAACCTGGTTTTAAAAAATTAATATATGCTCTGACATAAGACGAACGCTGAATATAAGATCATACTTGATATTTCTGATAAAAATCCTGAAGTCATTTTTGGACAAGTTGAATATATATAAAGATTTTAGGAGTGTAGATAAAACTGTCAAATGTCTACTTACAGTATTTTGTTGATTTAGTCCTACTTTCATATTAAAGTTGACTATATTAAATATATTACTGGGGAATATTGCTTTATCCACTCACATATTTTTACAAAATAATTTCATTCATACTTTTCACATGCATGTTTAACATCAGTATATTGATTTTCACCAAGGCCCCTGAGTCATCTGACACAGATTTCCAGGGTGCTCTCTCCATTCACATCTGCCTGAGTTCTTTGAGATACTGCCCTATGTCAACCCACATATAATGCTGACACTTGCTATTTTATCTCAAGAACTGATTCACATAATGTTAAAGCTGATAATTTTTTTTATGTAGTTGTATACTCTTGATTCTTGATTTCTACAACTGAAGTGCTGTGCTACGATTTTTTGTTTGTTTGTTTGTTTGTTTGAGTCTCACTTTGTCACCCAGGCTGGAGTGCAGTGGCACAGTCTTGGCTCACTGCAACCTCCACCTCCTGGGTTCAAGCTATTCTCCTGCCTCAGTCTCCCGAGTAGCTGGGATTACAGGTGCGTGCCACCACGCCTGGCTAATTTTTGTATTTTTAGTAGAGACAGGGTTTCACCATGTTGGTCAGGCTGGTCTCGATCTACTGACCTCGTGATCCACCTGCCTTGGCCTCCCAAAGTGCTGGGATTACAGGCGTGAGCCACCACGCCCAGCCAGTGCTGTGTTTATTTAATGACATCAAACACTTGCAATTTTAAAGTTGTGTTTCATGAAACCGTTACGAAATCCGTGTTAAATTTCTTTGTCTCATTTTGGAACAATTGACTAAGGCACTTTCAGGCTAATGTGTCTTATGCTAATAACTATTCATATAAAAAAATAAAATAACAGAAAACATCAGAGAAGATGAGATACTTTGCAAGGAATTGATTATAAAAAGTGTGTGTGTGTGTGTGTGTGTGTTTAAAAATCTCACCCTTGTCTGTGTATATAGTAACATCATTTTTTCAAAGCTAAGTTATAGTTCTCTAGTATATTCAGTTTTTCTTATATCCTGCTTATTAGTATGGCATAAATAGCAAACCAGAATTTTTATCAGGGACTAAATACAGGCGAATTAAAAAAAATACTGCATTCAGCTCTGGATTCAGCTTGTTAACGAGTGAAGAGGGCTAATGAAAACCACAGATAATCCTCAAACCTCATTTCAGCCATTAGTTTCAATCTTGTCCCCTGCTCCTTCTTTTACCAGAATTGCTGACAAGGAGTAAAGTGGGGCTGACTAGGATTTCTCATCCCACACACCTCTGGTAGAGGCGCTAATGAACAGCAGAATGGCCACAAGGCAGCATACCCAACGTAGCGAAGAGGCAAGGGAGTGAGGTAATCCTCCAGCTGAATATAAACCACTGATAATGCCAGCTTAATCTCCACTTCTGTCACCTATCCAGAGGCAGCAGTCTTACCCTTTTACTAAAAAATACTAAATAATTAGAAAGACTTGGCATAAATGATACAATTCAGCCATTTTGTACTCAATAATAATTATTTACCTTAAAAGATTTAATTTAAAATGAGTCTTTTAACAGAACATATAGCAAGGTGCATATCGATTGCTCATTCATATTACCAATTAATAACACAGTAGAATTCTCTGAAAACCAAAAACATTTTGTTCCTGCTAAAATCATCTGTTGGTTTAACCAAGCTGGCACAGACTGAGCTCGCGTTATGCTTATTAGAAAGATATGCTGCATCCAAGCTGTGTTTATTAAATATATACAGTGCCTACATTACCAGGATTTATAACACACATCAACAGATAAAAATTAAAGACTGTAACATATCCATTCATATTATAGTGCTTCAACAAAATTCAGCATAATTGTGAAATTTATTAAGCAACTGAGAAAATATTGATGGACTATAAAGCTTGACTTTTCTTATTTCAGAATAAACCCAAGCTCCATAAAATTCCATTCATTTTCCTATTTAAGTTTTTTTAACCCCAAAGTGTCATCTGACAAAGTATTTAAGCCTTTACAAACCCTCGTATGCCCTGAAATGTTTTCTTTCCATGAACGTAAGATTGTTTAGAATATAGACAAAAATGCCAGGACCATGTAAGCCCCCAAAACAACATCATTCAGTGAGCTCATGGAAAATCAAAAGTGAAACTCATTAGAGACAGACAAAGTATAAAAGAAACGAACCAAATTTAGCTTCATTACTCAAGCTGAGTGAAATGCAAAACACAAACAATGTAAGGAGGTACAGGTCCTTTGTATTTTAGCAATTCTTAAATTTTTTATGATTCTGGGTTTTGTGGTTGCTTGGGAGAAATGTTTTAATGTAAGATTCATCTTGACAAGAAGGCCTATAACAATGGTACTGCTTAGAATAGCCCAATTAAAATGTTCACATTTGGTAACTTTGCATTATATAAAAAGTACACAATGGAATATGGATCATTATCACTTTTCTTTCCTGGAATCAAAATACTGAATGTTGCATGGCACCAAAGTTGCCCCTCCCACCCCTGAAAAAGCCCCAAACCAAGTCTGAATATCAACCAAGTTAATTAAGTCCATATGGGGAGACAGGCGTCCTGGGGACTTTTTACTTCTTAAGAGAAAATATATTGATTGTAACCCACATATGTCAGCTTCTCTTATCTGTATCTTTGCCCAACTATTTTTAACTATGTAATTATTTATTTTTATTGTCACCCCTCCCTCAAGATCGTACATAGCATAAGTTTAAGGACTACATCTGGTTGTCATTTTTTAAAACTATTATAGGTCCAAATGCCTAGGGCAAAAATAAGGCAGAAAAATAGACTAGATATTGCTGAACTAGTTCTGGTTTATCTAAAAACTTGCATCAGTTCCTCACATCTCTTGGCCACTAAGGAACCAGCTGGTAGGCTGATTCTCAGCCTCCTCTTCCCCAGCAATGACTTCACTTGTGAAATTCCATTTAGGCTCTAGCACTTCCTTCTCTTACCATATACCCCTGAATTCCTAGATTCTAGACTAAACCGAGAGGTTTTTCAGCCTGAAAGTGGGACCTGATGAGTAGACTACGTAAAAGAGTCAGCATTTTCTCATGTAAGTCATGCAAAGTGTCAGATATCAAAGGTGGAGGTGGCTTCTGAGGTAGCTGCCCTCCTAAATTGGTCCTTGGGCATCATTTTAGCATGGCCACTGGTTTCCTACCATTAACCTTCCTGTTACCACATAAGAAATCATTGTGGGGTAAATCAATTTCACTATCTCATTGCACAAATAAGTAATTCAAGTCAGTGAGAAATCTATAGGACTTTCTTCACAACACTAAAGACCACCCTTGACATTCATGACCCAAGAGCATCTGGTTACCATTTAAATCACAGAGAACAACCCTAGAAAATCTGAGTCATTGCTGTTACTCCTGCATACAAATATCCTCCAACTCAGGGGTCCTCAACCTCCAGGCCATGGACCAGTACCAGTTGTGGGCTGTTAGTAACTGGGCTGCATGGCTGGAGGTAAACGGCAGGAAAGTAAGCCAAGTTTCATCTATATTTACAGCCACTCCCCATTGCTTGCATTACCACCTGAGCTCTGCCTCCTGTCAGATTAATGGCAGCATTAGATTGTCATAGGAGCCCAAACCCTATTGTGAACGGTGTTTGCGAGGGACCTAGGTTGTGTGCTCCTTATGAGAATCTAATCTGTGTCTGGAAGACAGTGACGATCTGTCACTGTCTCCCATCACCCCAAGATGGGACTGTCTAGCTGCAGGAAAACAAGCTCAGGGCTCCCACTGATTCTACATTATGGTGAGTTGTATAATTATTTCATTATATATTACAATGTAATAATAGAAATAAAATACATGATAAATGTAATGCATTTGAATCATCCTGAAACAATCCCCCGACCCTGGTCTACGAAAAAATTTTCTTGCACAAAACCGGTCCCTGGTGCCAAAAAGGTTGAGGACCACTGCTCCAACTCAAGGAACCCACAAAACTTCATGGAGATGCCAAAGATACAGGGCAATAGTAAAAAAAAAAAAAAAGTAATTTTGATCTGTTTTGAACAGAAAATTGTACTTAACAGGGGGTTTTGATTGTGAAGAATGCTGCATGCCTGACAGCTCCTAGCATATTGTGGGAACGGAGTAAAGTCTTCAACCATGACTTCTGTTCCTTTGTAGTCCCCAGAACCTATTGCAAATCCAGACACAATTCTGATTGGTGATAAACAGGATTCCAAGAAAGAACAAAAGTTGAAATGAAATGTCTTTGGAAACTGCATCTAAATCTTTTCTCAATTTTCTGACTAAATTTGCATATTTATATCAGATAGATGTGAATAATGCAACAAACATATTGTAATTATGATTTTTAAAAATGTCTTGTATGTCATCTTATAAAACTCATGGAGTTCAAGGCTTACCAACCTAAAAATGTTGTCTGGAAAAAAAAAAACTAAATGATATGGATAAAAGTCCTCTCAAAATTTGGTTTTGTTACCCTTTAAAACTCTCTCATATCCTCTTAAAAAATATTAACGAATACTTGAAACCAGGGATGTGTGCTCTAACTGCCACCCTGTAGGCTGACTTCAGGTTAGATAGCATGCTGTAAGGATGATGCAACCATTGGATTTTGACTCCACTTACGGGGTCAGTCTCAGACTGGAAACTGTTTTCCCTTTGGGAGAGAGGCTCCAACATGCCTCTTGCTTTGTACAGACATCTTTGTAATCTGCTTCAAGGAGCCACATCGTCTGGCAAAAGTTGAAGGAAATGTCTGTGTCTGACTTGACTTATTATCATCATGCCTCCGGTAGGAGTGTTAAAAAAGTACACTCCCTGAAATTTGGGTTGTGGTTATACTTGGGTCACTGCCTGCTGATAAAATGCCATCAGTGTTTGTTTCCTCCTTAGTTCTAACCTGAAAGGGTGTCATCTAAGATGGTTTGGGGTGGGGGTGGGGGTGGGAGTGAAATAACATGCATGAAGGGAAAATTGCTGCATAAAACCAATTCTGGCCCTGCAGGAACACATTGAACTGAATATCAAATTACACGGTTGGAGGCACTGGGGACGAACCCTCTTTGAGGTCCTCAGCTTCCAATCAATTCAAATAAAAGGTGCCAAATTAACACAAGTCAGACCAAAGCAGATTGTAAGATAAACACGGAAGTTTGGGGGGAAATAAATAGGATGTATGTATATTGTTAATTTTAATGGTAAAAGAATAGAGGGGAAAATAAACATTGATATCAAACAAAGATTTTACATTTGAGAGATACTTATTTGCCAGTTTGCCAAGGTATTTGAAGAAGTATCTATATATTTGTTAAATAAAACATTCATAAATTTAAAACATGGGATTTCCTTGTTATTTATTCAAAGGAATGGCTTGAATCTGCCAGATCTGCCGTAACAATACACCACAGACCAGGTGGCTTAAATTAAAGAAATTTATTTTCCCACAGTGTTGGAGGCTGGAAGTCTAAGATAAAGGTGTTAGCAGGTTTGGTTTCTTCTGTAGCTTCTCTCTTTGGCCTTGTCATTGTATCCTCACATCCCCTTTCTCTGTGTCCCTGGTGTCTCTTCTTCTTCTTCTCATAAGGATTTAGTCATATTGAGTTAGGGCTGCATTTTAATGGCTTCATTTTAACTTAATCACCTCTAAAGATATTATCTTCAAGTACATTGTGAGGTACTGGGAGTTGGACCTTCATCATATCAATTTGGGAAGGAGACACAATTTAGTCCATAACACTACTGATTGGGATAAAGTATAAATTCCAACTTTAAAGTGAGATCCTGTGCCATAGTTACCTAGGAAACTAAATGGATCCGTTTTTAACAGTCACTCAGCAAATATTTATTAAGCACTTACTGTTCAAAAGTCATCCCTTTGAGGTTCTATGCTAGATATAAAATGAGTAACAAACAGTCCCTGTCATCTAAGTGTAGCTAAGAGACACCCATCCAAACACATGTAATTCTTTGACTAGTTTAGTGGGCCTATCTAGGTGATAAATGCTGCTCATTCATTAAGACGAACGAAGAGCTTTTCCAATTAGAAACTTTGTACTTTGTAATTAACGAAGGAAAAAAACACTCTTTTAGGGAACTTTGCCCTATTTCACCATTTTGCTGAGATTTGGGCATTCATTTATTCATGTATGTGTTCTTTCTGTTCAACATTTAGGACATAAATGCTATTTTCCAGACACTAGACTTCTTAATGATGCCAATGTCATATATAATAATCAGAAAATATCAAACCAGCTGTAAAAAAGATAATGTTGGCAGTCACTGTTTTTATAAGTCCTGGTAATTTGCTCATTTGTTGCAATGGATGAACCAACAATGACACATCATCACACAAGTCCATAGTTTACATTATTAAGTTTCGCTCTTGATGTTGTACAATTTATGTATTTTTGCAAACGTATGAGAGGTATCCACCATTATAGTATCATACAAACTAATATTATGTCCTAAAAATCCTCTATGCTCTGCTTATTCATTCTTCCATCCCCTCCTAAACTTTAGCAAACACTGATCCTTTCTTATTGTCTCCTCTCAGATTTACCTTTTCCAGAGTGTCATATAGTTGAAAATTTGCAGCGGGTGGCCCTTTTAGATTGGCTTTTTTCACTGAGTAATATGCATTTAAGGTTCTTCCATGTATTTTTGTGGCTTGATACCTCATTTCTTTTTAGTGCTGAATAATATTCCACTCTGGATGTACCACAGTTTATTTATCCATTCACTTTCTGAAGAACATCTTGGTCGCTTCCAAATTTTAGCCAATACAAACGAAAGTGCCATAAATGTTTGAGTGCAGATTTTTGTTTGGACGTAAGTATTCAACTCATTTGGGAACATTCCAAGGAGTGTGATTGCTGTATTGTATGGTAAGAGTACGTTTAATTTTATAAGAAACTGCTAAACTGCCTTCTAAGGTGGCTGTACATTTTGCATTCCCACCAGCATTGAATAAGAGTTCCCATCACTCTACATCCTCACCAATATTTGATGTTGTTAGAGTGAACAACAATATTAGAATATTTGGCCATTCTAATAGATGTGAATCTCATTGTTGAAATATCTCAACAATGTCCATTCTGATAAGTGGTATCTCATTGTGGTTTTAATTTGCAATTCCCTGATGATATTTGAAGTTGAACACTTTTTCATATGTTTACTTGCCATTAATATACCTTCTTTGGTGAGTGTGATGGTTAATACTGAGTGTCAATTTGATTGGATTGAAGGATGCAAAGTATTGATCCTGGATGTGTCTGTGAGGGTGTTGCCAAAGGAGATTAATATTTGAGTCAGTGGGCTAATAAAGGCACACCTACCCTTAATCTGTGTGGGCACCATCTAAATCAGCTGCCAGCATGGCTACAATATAAAGCAGGCAGAAAAACATGAAAAGCCTAGACTGGCCTAGCCTCCCAGCCTACCTCTTTCTCCCCTGCTGGATGCTTCCTGCCCTCAAACATTGGACTCCAAGTTCTTCATTTTGGGGACTTGAACTGTCTCTCCTTGCTCCTCAGCTTGCGGATGGCCTATTGTGGGACCTTGAGATCCTATGAGTTAATACTCAGACAGGTGACTGTCTGTTAAGGTCTTTGGCCTTTTTTTTTTTTTTTTGAGACAGAGTTTCGCTCTGTCCCCCAGGCTGGAGTGCAGTGGCATGATCTCGGCTCACTGCAACCTCCACCTCCCAGGTTCAAGTGATTCTCCTGCCTCAGCCTCCCTAGTAACTGGGACTACAGGCACATGCTGCCACAGCTGGCAAATTTTTTTGTATTTTTAGTAGGGACAGGGTTTTACCATGTTAGCCAGGCTGGTCTCAAACTCCTGACTTCAGGTGATCTGCCCACCTTGGCCTCACAAAGTGCTGGAATTACAGGTGTGAGCCACCACACCCAGCCTTTGGCCCATTTTTAAAATCAGGTTGTTTGTTTACTTGTTGTTGAGTTTTGAGAGTTCTTTGTATATTTTGTATAAGAGTCCTTTATCAAATGTGTATTTTGCAAATAATGTTTCCCAGTCTGCAGCTTTTCTTCTTATCCTTTTGGCACTGTCTTTCACAGAACAGATTTTTTTTATTTTAATGAGTCCAGCTTATCAATTATGACTTTCATAGATCATCCTTTTGGTGATTTATCCAAAAAGTCATCATTATACCCAAAGTTAGCTAGGTTTTTTCTTCTGAGTTGTCTTCTAGGAGTTTTATAGTTTTGCACTTTACATTCATATCCATGATCCATTTTGAGTTAATTTTTGTGGGATATAAGGTCTTTGTCTAGATTGATTGATTGATTGATTGATTGATTTTTACATATGAAAGCCCAGTTGTTCCAGCACCATTTTTTGAAAAAGCTGTCTTTTCTCTATTAAACTGCCTTTGCTCTGTCAAAGAACTGTCAAAGATTAGTTGACTATATTTGTGTGGGCCTATTTCTGCGTTCTTTATTCTCTTCCACTGATAAATGTGTCTTCTCTTTTATCAAAACCATATTCCTTTGATTATCATAGCTTTATGGTATATCTTGAGGTCCTGCTAAGTCGGTCTTCCAACTTTGTTCTTCCTCTTTAGTATTATGTTGACTATTCTCCATCTTTTGCCTTTCCATGTAAACTTTAGAATCACCCCATTAATACCCACAAAATATCTTGCTGCAATTTATATTGGGATTGCATTAAGTCTATAAATCAAGTTAGAAAGAACTAGCATATTGATAATATTGTGTCTTCCTAATCATGAACATGGAATATTTCTCCATTTATATAGTTCTTCTTTTGTTTATCAGAGTTTTGTAGCTTTCCTCATATAGATCTTGTACATATTTTGTTAGATTTATACCTAAGCATTTTTTGGATGCTAATATAAATGATATTGTGTTTTTAATTTCACATTCTACTTGCTGATATGTGGGAAAGTGATTGACTTTTGTATATTAACCTTGAATCCTGCAACCTTGCTATAATTGCTTATTAATCCCAGGTGAGTTATTTTTATCATTTCTTCCAGATTTTCTACATAGATTATCATATCATCTTCAAACAAAGACAGATTTATTTCTTCCTTCACAATTTGTATACCTTTCATTTCTTTTTCTCATCTTATTGCACTAGCTAGAACTTCTAGTACAATGTTGAAAAGGAATGATGAGAGGAGGCACCCGCGACTTATATCTGATCTTAGTGGGAAATCTTCCAGTTTCTCACTATGAAATATAATGTTAGCTTTCTTTGGATATTCCTTATCAAATTGAGGAAGTTCTCCCTTATTCCTAGTTTGCTGACAGTTTTTATTATGAATGAATTTGAGAACCTATCAAATGTTTTTTCTGCATCTATTGATACAATCATGTTATTTTTCTTTTGTAGCCTTTCATTTTTAGCTTGATTTGATTGATTACATTAAGTGATTTCAAAATTCTGAACTAGCCTTCATACTTGGGATAAATCCCACTTGGTTATAGTGTATAATTATTTTTATACATTGTTCAATTTAATTTATTAATATTTTTAGGATTTTTGCATTTATGTTCATGAGAGATATAAGTCTGTAGTTTTCTTTTCTTGTGATATCTTTGCCTGGTTTTGGTATCAGGGTAATTCAGACCTCATAGAATGAGTTCGGAAGTATTCGCTCTGCAACTATATTCCATCAAAGAGATGTAGAGAATTGGTATAACTTTTTCTTTAAATGTTTCATAGAACTTATCAGTAAATCCATCTGGGTCTGGTGTTTTCTGTTTTCAAAGGTTACTAATAATTGTTGATTCAGTTTCCTTAACAGATGTAGGTAGTCCTATTCAAACTGTTTATTTCTTCTTGTATTTTGGCAGACTGTGTCTTTCAAGAAATTGATTTTCTTTATCTAGGTTACTGAATTTGTAAACATAGAGTTGTTTATATTTCTATATTATTCTTTGAAGTTCCATGGGATCTGTGGTGATGTTTCTTCTTTCATTTCTGATACTAGAAATTTATGTTTTCTTTCTTTTATCCTTAGTAAGTCTGGCTAGAGGCTTATCAATTTTGTTGATGTTTTCAAAGAACTAGGTTTGGTTTTGTTGCTTTTCTTCACTGACAGAATCAATAATTTCTGTTTTCAATTCTCTGATTTTTTGCTCTCATTTTTATTATTTCTTTTCTTCTGCTTACTTTGGATTTAATTTGTTTTTCTAGTTATTTTAAGGTGAAAGTTTAGATTATTGATTTCATATCTTTCTTCTCTTCTAATATATTCATTCAATACTATACATCTTTCTGTAAGCACTGCTTTCATTGCATGCCACAAATTTTGATAAGCTGTATTTTATTTCCATTTATTTTAAAATACTTTATCTTGAGATTTCTTCTTAGAACCATGTGTCATTTAGAAGCGTGCTGTTTAATATACAAATGTTTTCGGACTTGCCATATATCTTTCTATTATTGATTTCTAGTTTAATTCCATTGTGGTTGGAGAGCAGACATTTTATAATTTCTACCTTTTTAAGTTTGGTAAGGTGTGTTTTATGGCTCAGAATATGCTCTTCTTGTCAAATGTTCCACGTGAGCTCGAGAAAAATGTGCATTCTGATGTTGTTAGATGAAGTAGTTTATAGATGTCAATTATTTCTAGTTGATCGATTGTGCTGTTGAGTTTAATTTTGCCCTTACTGATTTTTCTCCTTGCTGGACCTGTCCATTTCTGTTAGAGAGTTGTTGAAGTCTCCAACTTTAATAGTGGATTCATCTATTCCTTCTTGTAGTTCTATCTGTGTTTGCCTCATGTATATTGATGCTCTGTTGTCAGGTACATACGCCTTGAAGAATGTTATGTCTCTCTGGAGAATTTGCTCTGTTATGATTACATAATGCCCCTCCTTATCCCTGCTAACTTCATCTGTTCTATCTGAAATTAATATAGCTACTTCTGCTTTATTTTGTTAGTTGTTAGCATGGTATATCTTTCTCTATTTCTTTACTTCTAAGTTATATGTGTCTTTATATTTACAGTTGGTTTCCTTTAGATAATATATAGCTGTGTCGTGTTTTGTCAGCCACTCTGGTAATCTCTCTTATAATATTTAGACCACTGACGTTGAGTAATTTGATAAATTTGGATTCATATCTACCATATGTTACTGTTTTCTATTGATTGCTCTTGTTCTTTGTTCCTACTTTTTCTTCTACTTTCTTTCTGCCCTTTGTGGTTTTAATTAAGCATTTTATATGATTCAATTTTTCTTCATTTCTTAGCTTACTAGTTATACTTCCTTTTTATTTTTCCTTAGTGGTAGTCCTAGTGTTTTCAATATGCAATTATAGCTAAAGCAAGTTCATTTTTAAATAACTCTATACCACTTTGCTGGCAGTGCAAGTATCCTACAATCACAAAATATTCCTAATTCTTTGTTATTCCTTCTGTCACTTAGCTTTCATTTCTTCGTTATACAAATATACATAGCATTGGTATATCTACAAAGCATACATAATCTAATACTGTGTTGCTATTATCATTTTGAACAAACTGTAACCTGTTAGGTCAATTAAGAAGAAAAAACTTATAGTATATATTTTAACTTCATTCTTTCTTACTCTGATGCTCTTCCTTTCTTTATGTAGATCTGAGTTTCTGACCTGTAACATTTTTCTTCCCTCTGAAGAACTTCTTTTAACATTTCTTACAAAGCATGTCCACTGGCAACAAATTACCTCAATTTTCATTTGTCCCAGAAACTCTTTATTTTTCTTTCACTTTTGAAGGATAACTTTGCAGGGTACAAAATTTAAGGCTTACATTGCCCATCTGTTCTTGCATACTGTCTATTTTATCCCTTAGAGCCTTTAGCATATTAATCAGAGCTGTTTTAACTTTCTAATCTAATAATTTCAACACTTCTACCATATCTGAGTCTGGGTCTGATAATTTCTCTGTCTCCTCAAACTGTGTTTTTTGCCTTATAGTATGTCTTGAAATTTTTCTTTTGAAAGCTAGACATGATGTACTAGGTAAAAGGAACTGCTGTCACAATGAAGTGCCAGCTGGCCCAAACAATAACAATAATAATAACAACAACAACAGCCAGCTCTTTATTTAAAGGACCAGGAAAGAAGCAGCCTAGCAAGATATAAGGTTTTTAGACAAATATTTACTCCAGGCAAATACCACGGAAAAAACTTATTCTTACCCATATCTATACCAGCAAAAGCTGACTGAAAGTCTATTCTTCCTCCCTTGCCAGCCTGCCAGGATAGTGTCAGAAAGGCCACGTAGAAAGCAGAGTTTCATCCCCACTGAGTAGTGAGAAGATTTTCTCAATGGATATCATGTGAGGAGTCAGAACTTCACCACATCACCCCTCAATTTGGCAGCGAAGAACTACCTGTCCCCTCTCAGCAGCGTAGTGTCAGAAGAAGCCTACTGGAAAGTCAGGACTTCCACCACCACTCAGTTGCCAGAGGCCACCCCCATGGTGTCAATAGAGGATGAGTGGGGAGCTGGAAACTCCACTCCCACCCAGCAATAATGAGGTTCCCTCCCCTCCCCGACTTGGGTGTCAACAGATGCTGAGGGGGGAACTGAAGGAAAAAAATAGATTAACCCACAATTATAGTTAGAAACTTCTCCACTCTTTTCTCGACAACTGATAGAGCAACTAGACAGAAAATCAGCAAAGATATAGAAGAACTCAATGAAAGCATCAAGCAAAAGGATTTAATTGACTTTAATAGAACATGCCACCTAATAACGGCAAGATATACATTATTTTTCTACATATCCAAGATAGACTATATGCTGGGCCATAAAACCTCAACAAATTTAAAATGATCAAAGTCATGCAAAGTGTATTCTTCTTCCACCCACCAAGTCTTATATTAGCCCATTTGCACACTGCTATAAAGAATTACCTGAGACTGGGTAATTTATAAAGAAAACAGGTTTAATTGATTTACAGTTCTGCATGGCTTGGGAGGCCTCAGGAGACTTACAATCATGGCAGAAGGCAAAGGGAAAGCAAGGCACGTTTTACATGGCAGCAGGAGACAGTGAAATGGAAGAGCCATGCACTTATCAAAAAACCAGATCTTGTGAGAATTCTGTCATGAGAACAGCAAGGCAGAAGTCTGTCCCCATGATTCAATCACTTCCCACCAGGCCACTCTGCCAACACATGGGGATTACAATTCAAGACGGGATGTGGGTGGGGACACAGAACCAAACTATGTCAAGTCTTTTCCATAGGCCTTCACCAAGTGTCCCCAGAAATACTGGAAGCAAGGCAGGAGAGCTGCAAATGGCCCCTTGTACACACATACACACAGAGCCAGGCACAGGCGTTGAATGCCTGGTAGTCTGAGGATGGAGAGGAGAAGTGAGAGAAACTCTTCTGGCACTCTGTCTTACAGTGAGTGCAGCCAGTGGGTTCCTATTGCTGGAAGTAGGTAAAAGAGCTCAAGAAGTTTCCCCATACTAAGTATAGGTGTGTGGGACCTGCTAAGTGAAGAATGAAGGCAATGCAAGAGAACTGACAAAATGACTCCAGACATACAACTCCAAAGCCCTGGGAAAGGGAATGCATTAAACCTGCCCTTAATCATTTGAAGATGCTGCTGAATGAAATCTTACTGAAGTAACAATATGGCCCAAACCTGGTTCAATTCAAAATAGGTTGACTCAGTGCCCACACTAGCAGTGTGACAGAAGAAGGGAAAAACACTCCTCTTGGCACAAATATTATTTACATAGGTCTCTACATTTATCTTACACAGAATATACAGCATTCAGTCAAAACTATATGATATGCAAAGAAACAAGACCCATCATTTAAAAAAAGAGTCAAAAGAACCAGATTCAGATATGATCCAAATGTCAGAATAATCAGAAAATTTTTTAAAGTGAATAGCCACAATAACACATTAAAGGATCTACCAGTGAAAGATACAGATGAGCAAATGGAAAATGTCATTAGTGCAATGGAAACTATATAAAAGATCCAAGTGGAAATTCTAGAACTAAAGCAGATAATAACAAAGTCCATCAGAATTCTTTCCATACACTTATCAGCAGACCAGACACAGAGGAAGAAAACACCAGTGAACTTTAAGACATGCCAATAAAATTATCCAAACTGTAATGCAAAGAGGAAAAGTGTGTGAAAAAATACAGCATCTAAAAGTCTGAGGAGCAATATCAAATGGTTTAACAAAAACATAATTGGAGTTCCAAATAAATAAGAGAGAAAATGGAGCAAAAAAAATTGAAGGAATAATGATTGAGAATTTTGCTAAATTGATAAACACATTTATCTGCAGTTCCAAGAAGCTCATTAAGCTCCAAGCAGGATAAATACAAAGAAAACCACACTGATATGCATCATAGTCAAAGTGCTAAAAGTCAAATATAATCTTGAAAGCAGCCTGAAGAAAAAAGTCACACTTTATACTCAAGTGAACAACAATCAGAATGAAGTATGACTATTCGTCAGAAACAGTGGAGAACAGAAGAAAATGAACTAACATTTTCAAGTTCTAATAGAAAAAACTGTCAACCTAGATACTAAATCCAGTGAAAATATTCTTTATGAAGGAAGAAAAAATAAAGAAATTGTCAGACAGACGAAGGCTGAAAAAATCTGTCTCTATCTGACCTGTACCACAAGAAATGCTAAATGAAGTTCTTTAGTCTGAAAGGAAATACCAAAGTAAAATTTGTTTTGCAGTAGGGAACAAAGAACATCAAACGAGAGATATATGTTGACAAATATAAAGGATTTTTCAAAAATTACTCTGATGTTATATATATATGTATAATTTACACATACAAATATACACATAGAAAATTTTTAAATGTTTTAAATCCTATAAAATTATTTTAATTACATATAAAATGTATTTTACACCTCAAATATAGCTATACCTATAGCTTTTCAAATAGAGATAGATAGGTATAGATATCTGTAAAACTTTTTAAAGACCCATTATTGATTGTTTAAAGTCTAAATTATATTATGGGGCTTATAGCCTGGGTCAAAATAGAATGTTTGACAACAAAAGCATGATGGGCAGACATGGCTAATAATTGGAAGTATAATGGTTTAAGATTCTTGCACTAATTAAAAAGTTGTAGAATTTAAGTAGGCTATAAAAAGTTAAAGATGAATATTTTAATAACTAGACTAACCACTAAAAAATAATACCAAGAGGCATAATCTTAGAGTAGAAGAGATTTAACAGAATATTAAAATATACTCATTTCACCCAAGAAGGCAAGAAAGGAAAAGTAGATAAACAAAAAGCATATGGGACAAAAAGAAAACACACACCAAGATAGTAAGCTTAAATCCAAACATATCAAGAATTAAATTGAATGTAAATGGACTAATGCTGTGTTATGGGGCTTAAAAGACTGCTCTGCAAGTCACAAGCCATAAATCTTGGCAGTGTCTGCATGGTGCTAGTTCTGCAGGCTCACTGAGTGCACAAGACGTGGAGGCATGCTTTCCTCCAGCTAGATTTCAATGTTTTGGACAGCCTCAGGGCCCAGTCAGAGACTTGCTCCAGGTGCAAAGCCACTGCAGAAAGCCTGCACTAGGGCAATGCTTAGTTGAGCTATGGGAGCAGGGCCAAACCCTCAATGTCAGGCACCAGTATGCAATGTCAGCATGGAAAAGCTGCAGACACAAGACCCCAGCTCATCAGATTGTGTGTGCCGTGTCCAGCAAATCCACAGGTGTCAGGCTTCCCAGAGCTGTGGGGAAAAAGCCCCCACCCCAGTGTGTCCAGAAGATGAGACATTGACTCAAAGAACATTATTTTCAAGGTTTAAGATTTAACGTTGTTTGCCCCATTGGGTTTTGGACCTACTAGGGAATTGTTACCTCTTTCTTCTTGCCTGTTTATCCCTTTTAGAATAGAAATGTATGTCCTGTTCCTGTCCCAACATTATATTTTGGAAGCATATACCTTGTGTTATTTCATAGGCTCACAGCTGGAGGAATATTTGCCTCAGCATGAATCATGCTTTGAGTCTCACCAATATCTAATTTAGGTGAGACTTTGGACTTTAGACTTCTGAGTTGATGCTGAAACAAGTTAAGATATTTGGAGCCATTGGAATTGAATGAATGTATTTTGTATATGAGAAGAACATGAATTTTGGAGAGTCAGAAACAGAATGCTATGGTTTGAATGTGTCCCCTTCAAAATTCAGGGGTTGCCAATGTGTTAGTGTTAAGAGATGGGGCCTTTTACAGGTGATTAGACAGACCATGAAGTCTTCTCCCATGTGAATGGGATTAATGCCCTTATAACATAAGCTTCACATAGTGTTAGGCTGGCTTGTCCTTCCATGTTCCATAATGTAAGGATGCTGCAGGAAGGCCCTCAGCAGATGCTGGCACCTTGATCTTGGACTTCCCAGCCTACAGAACTGTGATATGTAAATTTCTGTTCTTTATAAATTACCCAATCTCAAGTATTCTGTTATAGTAGCACAAAACAAACTAATATATGCCCCAGTTAAAAGGCAAAAAAAAAGTCAGACTAGGGGAAGAAAATAAAGAAAATAAGAAAAAAAAAAGAAAAGAAAAATGAGTCCTAACTGCATATATGCTGCTTACCAGAACATGCTGAAAAGATTAAGACGTAGACAGGCTAAAAGTAAAAAGATAGAAAAAGTAAATTATACAAACACTAAGTATAAGAATGGAGATGTGGTATGTTAGTGTCAGAAAGTAGACTTAAAAAAAGTATTGGCAGATAAAGAAAAGAGATTTCATAATGATAAAATCAACTCATCAATAAGTCATAATAATCATAAATGCATATGAAACTAATAATGAAGTCCCCAAATATATAAATAAAAATTTTACAGACATAAATGAAGAAATGGACAAGTCCACAGTTGGAGATATAACATCCCTCTCTCAGTAACTGATGGAACAAGTATAAATTTGTAAGAATATAGAAGATTTGAACAATATCAATAATGTGGCCTAAAATATTTTTAGAGAACAGTATGCACAGCAACAGCAAACTACACATTCTTTCCAAGAGCAAATGGGTCATTCACCAAAATAGATCATAAGTCATTAAGCAAGTCTTAGTGAACTGCAAAGGATCAAAATGATAGAGTATGTTCTGTGATCAGAACAGTATTAAGTTAGAATTATATAACAATAAGATATCTAGAAAACCTCCAAATATTTCAAAATGAAGTAACAGACTTCTAAATAACTCAAGGGTCAAAGAAGAAATCTCAAAGGAAATTAGAAGCCCATTAAGCCTCAACAGACTTTACATCTAAGTGGGAATGAGATTATCAGATCATTTCAGAGAGCAGGTTTTAATTAGTGGAACATAAAGAAGGACTTGGAGGAGCTGTGCATGAGAGAAAAAGCACTAAACAGAGTTAGAGGACCTGATGCTGTTACATACAGGCCGTGAGACATTTTAGAAACATCCTAGAGAATGTATTTCTCCATCTGAAAATAGGAATGAAAACACTTGCAACTTCATAACTTTGTGAAGTTTAAATACAATGCCTGCAAAAGCACCTTTCAAGCCCAGGGCTTGGCCCATTGCAGTAGATGTTCAACAAACATGAGTTGGATGAAAAAAGTAGCTGGGAGCTGTCAAAAGCAAGCTTCATAATTTTGCCTAGAGCTCAATCAAGCAAAAAAGAGAAATAAGTATATTAGTTACATGCGAGGATTTCAAATCATAGCTAACTAGTCCATAAAAAATTATTTAAGGATAGCTTAGGGAAAAAAAATCTTTGGAGGGAGCTAGGAGTTGAGATAAGAGATGGTGTGTTCATATTCTTCTATGCTTTCTCTTAACTGAACCAATGCACTCCAGCTCCTTAAACAAATAGTATTTCCACTTCGCTGCTATTTACAGCCATAGCCTAAAGCACAAAGATCAGACTCAGCGTCTGATTAAACTAAGTTTTATAAAGAATGACAAAATAATTGGTAAAAACATTTCAGCTTGGGTATGTAAAATAGAAAAAACAGTAGCAAATGTTCAAAGCACAATGGGTTTTAGGGAACAACACTCTCTCTTCTCTTTGGCATTTCTCTAGGATTCATATCTTGGCTGGGTGACAAAAAGCTGTCCATCAGCTGCAAGCCTGAGCCTATCAGCCTTACAAATCAGAGTTAATAAAAGTCAATCAGTGATGGTTTAACTTGCTTGCTACTGCCTGAAGCAGGATTCAGCCCCAGTGTCTGTCATCCACTTAGAAAACACTTTCTATGGCCACCTATAATTCTAAAAATTTACTCATCTGAATTTCTATAGCTGGGAAAATTTGTTTATATAAAGATATACATGGTCAACACAGATGCATATAAACCCCCTACAGGTAAATGCACAGATACAAACTTAACCCTCTGCAGTTATAGATGCCTAGAAAGATGCAGGTTTTTAAAACCAATTTTTAAAAATCAGCCTCTTTACTTCAGAGTTTTTTCCTACACATACATGTTTCTCACTATGAATGGCACTTAATGTCATAATTTCCTTTACATGTATGTCAGCTTGTGACATTTCCAATAAATTATGTGTTGCTGTATTCGTTGCCTAAATCCTGATGACAATGTCCACCAAGATTATGACAGTGGATCTAAAATTCGCAAACTACTAGAGCTGTTGTTCAATCTTGTCACATCCAAGTCTATGTACACAGGCAACAGCAGAACTTTCTACCTCAACCAGAGCAAATCACATGTGTATTCAATGTTCAAAAGGGCCAGATAGGAGAGATCAGGAGTAAATAAGCATCTGGGAGAGGCTGCAAGGACAGATATTAATCAGAGAAAAGTTCTCTTCTAACCACAAATCCCATAGTTTTCAAGACAAATTTAAAATCAGGAGGTCGTGTCAAACAGAAGCAAGGCAAAAAAATTTGTTCACTCACTCGACAAACATTTACTGGGTGATGGCTATGTGACTTTTATGTCTGTGCTTTTAATATTTATATTACGTGAGCCACATACGCGTTTTTAAATATATATAAAACAAATTAAATGTGCGTATAATTTAAATATTATGAGAAGTTAAAAAAAGTGCAATTAATTTTTGTGATACATTTTAACCCAATATATCCAGATATAATCGTTTCGACATGTCATGAAAATATTTTTTAGCTGAGATATTTTACATCACGATTGCAACCAGCCACATTTCAAGTGCTCAGAGCCGCATGTGACTAGTGGCTACCATACTGAATGGTGCAGTTCTAGATTCTAAGGTAAAGCAGTGAACAAAACAAAATAATTGCCCTGGTGGAGATTAATCTTTGTGGAGAAGACAGTAAACAGATCAATGTAAGATGTCAGGTTATTAACATGGTCTGAAAGGCCATATGCAATCGGACCCCATTCACCTCTCCAAACTCATCATCATCATTATCTCCCACTGCTCCACTGCACTCACCAGGCTCCAGACACACAGCCCAGCCTGCTCTTCCCAGAGCAAGCCTGCCAAACACATGACATCTCACGGTATTTCCATCCACCTGGAACATTCTTCCCCAAGTTTCTTTAAAAACTTTAACGAACAATGTACATAATCCTAAACAGGCCTGGCACAGTGGTCACGTCTGTAATCCTAGCACTTTAGGAGGCTGAGGTGTGGATGGCTTGAAACCAGGAGTTCAAGACCAGCCTGGGCAACATAGCGAGACCCTGTCTCTACAACAAATACAAAAATTAGCAGGACGTGGTGGCACATGCCTGTAGTCTCAGCTACTCAGGAGCCTGAGGTGGGACAACCACTTGAGCCCAGGAAATCAAGGCTGCAGTGAGCCGAGATCGCGCCACTGCACTCCATCCTGGTCAACAGAGTGAGACCCTGGCTCAAATAATAATAATTAAGAATAAGAAGAATATGGCTATAGAGTGCTTACTATGCACACTACACTGCATACATTTTCCTCAAACTCCACAACAAAATAACAAAATAGGTACTATTAATATGTACATTCTTTCAATAAGAAAACTGCACTTTACATAGGTTATACTTATTTATTTAACCAGTCCCTCAATTGTTAGATTTTTTTTCGCTTTTTTTTTTTTTTTAGACGGAGTCTCGCTCTGTTTCCCAGGCTACAGTGCAGTGGCGCGATCTTGGCTCACTGCAAGCTCCGCCTCTCGGGTTCACGCCATTCTCCTGCCTCAGCCTCCCGAGTAGCTGGGATTACAGGCGCCCGCCACCTCGGCCCGCTAACTTTTTGTATTTTCAGTAGAGACGGGGTTTCACTGTGTTAGCCAGGATGATCTCGATCTCCTGACCTCGTGATCTGCCCGCCTCAGCCTCCCAAAGTGCTGAGATTACAGGCATGAGCCATCGCGCCCGGCCTTCACGTTTTTAAACTTCATGCTAGGTTACTTTTGCCTTAGAATTGAGGTGGAGTTGCTGGATCAAAAACTAGAGCCACTTTGACGCTTTAAGGATAGATTGTTAAATTTCTCCCTAATAAATTTATACCAATAAAAGACTCACCCGGTGATACTAGCAACAACCCATGTCTCTTTCAATTCAGTACATTTTTATTTTATTTTATTTTTGAGGTGGAGTCTCGCTGTGTCACCCAGACTGGAGTGCAGTGGCACGATCTTGGCTCACTGCAGCCTCTGCCTCCCGGGTTCAAGCAATTCTCCTGCCTCAGCCTCCCAAGTAGCTGGGATTACAAGTGTGTGCCACCACACCCAGCTAATTTTTGTATTTTTAGTAGAGATGAGGTTTCACCATGTTGGCCAGGCTGGTCTCGAACTCCTGGCCTCTAGTGATCTGCCCACCTTGGCCTCCCAAAGAGCTGGGATTATAGGCATGAGCCACTACACCCAGCCATTTTGATTATTTTTAATCTTTAGTAGTTTGATATAAGAAAGATAGCTTTTCAAAAATGTTTTGAATTTTTTCATTTATTTGATTCTGTGTGAGAATAACGTTGTTCATGTTTATTGAAAAAAGTGTATCTCTCCCTTTTAACATCCTTGTACCTCCTGTTATTTTTTTATTTATGTTTATCATTTTCTCATTGTTAACAACAGCAATGCTACAAAAGAGATATTAATACTTTGCTTATGTTTTTATGTTGCAAATATCTCTTCCTACTTTGTCCTTTTGTCTTCTAATTTTGTTTATGCTTTAAGTTTGTTCATGATTTCATGATTTTTCTCTTTGTTGGTATGCCTTCAAATCCCTTCCCAAAAATTTTAGAAATTTTTCTTTATCCTGTTCTCTCCAGCTGCCCTGATGAGAAGCCTGGGGCAATTGTGGAAAAATTGTCTTCTTAGGTTGGAAACACTGTTCACTCTCAGCGTATTGCAGAGGAAGGGCTTACCCGCTGCTGTGCTTAATTCTCCCCTTTCTTCAACTCTTCCTTCCTGCCTGCCCACAACACCCATGGAGCGTTTGCGACACAGCAACCCCATCGTGTGTCACTTGAGGATTTAGCTTCCCTCACCTTCCAGCAGCGCATTAGTCTCACGCACTCACCTTAGGTCATTGAACATTTGCTAACTATCTGACAGATTTTTTGAGAAGTAATAGAGATGGAAACAAGCTTAGTATAGGAGAGAGAGCATTAAATTAGAAGTCAAATCCCCACCTGCTAATTCAGCTTCTGCTATTAACTACCTGGGTCCTGACCCTTAAGTTCTCTGGACCCATCATTTCTTATAAGATGAAAGATTGGCACAATGACCTCAGCTGTATTCAAAGGCTAACATTTCTCACTTATTACTATGATATGAGTCTTCTTTTTCATCTGACTTTGCAAGAAACATATTCCAAAGTACAGAAAGGACAATCTAACAAAATGACCCACATTATGGGAGTTTCTGGCATACATAATCCTGAATGAGACTCAATGGTCTAACTTTCTGCTTTTTAAGGTTATTTGTTGCACAATAATTCTAGGAAAATCAACTTCTCAACAGGCCAAAAAATACTTATCAGTGAGGAAAAATAATCAAGGCTTGAAATTTCTACATATGGTGATCAATTCAAACAGGAAATCACTTCTAATTCAGAAATATTACAAGTAATAGAGAGTTGACTTTTTACCTGAATTAGAAATAACAAAATTTACTGGGCTTGGAATCATCAGTAAAATATTAAGCTTCTCTTTCATATCCTACCCGATGAATAATGAACTGCTTCACTGGACTTGAACTTATTTTGGACGTGAATTTATTGAACCATTTTCTGAGGGTAGAATTCCAGGGCAGGATTATATATTAGTAGCTGAATACAAGAGTTGGCCTTCTTTGTCTAACGTAGAAACTAAAATACAGAACAGATTTTCCAGTTCGTTTTGCAGAAATGGCTTTCATGGGATTTGACAACACAAGAGTCATTCATTAATCTAATTGTCTTCTGCCATGAAATTATGCTTAATGTTAGTAATGTGGAGACAGTAATATTATAAAATATGAACTGCTAAAAAGTAGCCAGGCATACCCTGGCAATTTCCAACCACTTGATAGATTAATGTCCAACTTTGGTAAATTTTAGATAAAGATTGATGGGGCCATTTAACAGCAAATGTAGTTAGTTTTAAACTTTATTTACCATTAAATTCCAGTTTATCCCCTAAATATTAATATAATAATATCTAAGAATGAGAAATTATCATCAAAAATGACCATCTTTGAAATAAAAAGTCTTTGAAAAAGATTGAGCTGTTTAGATGTCATTTATCTTAGCCTAGAGAAATTTAAAGTCTGTATGTTTGAAGTATCAGACACTTCCAACAAAGATTTCAGCCCACAAAATGCTAGGATGTCCATAATTGATACTTGTGTTTTTTTCCCCTACTCTTTCGCTTTTTCAGAAGTGACCCAACAGAGTATCTTGACATCAGTAGTACCAAAAACTAGTCATAAATGAAAGAAAGAGAAATTCTTGTTTCTGTGGGCATAAGTGAACAGAATTTGTCCTGGGTTTATTGTTCCCATAGATCCTCCTAGTGGATGAGAGTGCCAGACGTTTTAGGATGATTCCACCAGTAGCATCTTCCCTGGCCCTTCAGCCCCTGAATATTCCCTCTAGTCAGAAACAAACCACAAAGTCAACCAGTATGAGCTGGAAAGGCTTTGCTAGGACAGAATTTTTATTATCTTCTCTCCTTCCCTGAAAGTTATTTTACTTACAAATTGATTTACTGGGGAAAATGACACTTAGCTGTTAGATGTCATGGGACTTGGGGAGTCTGAAATCAGTATACCTCAGTGTATCTTTCAAATCCTGCCATCACCTTGTCTTAAATGAAATGCTGCACATAATATGTCATGTAAAGGTCCTCCCAATCTAGCATAGACTAAATACAGCAAAGCCCGCCTGGTGGCGTACTATTTTCCAAGATGGACAAACACAAGGAGGCAGTAATGAGCAAGGTTCTAGAGTTCCCCTTGGATGCAGGGTATTCTTAAGGAAGAAGCGGGCTCTCTGCGCAGAGCCCAACAGCTTGTTATTTTGTCAGTTTCACCCTATCCTTGCCACCTGAAGAGTAACTAAACATAATAATAATGGCCATAATATATCATTAGGGCTCACATTTATTTAGTGCTAAGTGACTTACATGAGTTTTCTGATTATTCCCTACTACATCCCTACAAAGTTACAGATGAGAAAACTAGTTTTATCTAAGGTGATGCTATTAGTAAGAGATGAAACCAGAATTCAAACCAGGATTACTTGGCCCCAGGGTCCCAACTGGAAAACATAAGAGGAGAAAAAAATGAATCTTTCGAAACTATTATCCTACCCACAGGTGTTTACAAGGAAGTTGGCAAAGATAATCTCTCAACTGCACCCTGGAAAAATTTTCCCAATAACTTTGAAAACTACAAGTGATAATTCAATTTCTGAGAAGATACAGTAAATGGAAGTAAAAAAACATGAGTGGTACTAATTACTCAAATTTGTTGCGCACCTATTATGTATCACGTACTATGCTACATGCTTTCCGTTTATTCACTTATATCTTCTTTTTTGGCAGTCCTTCAGGTAGGTACTGCTATTATCTCCATTTTGCAGGTGAAGAAACTGAGGCTTGAATATGTTTCTGAGTAAACTCACACATATTAAAGGTATTTATAATTTGATATCTGAGAATAAAACTTTTACCCTTTATTTGCCTTTATTAAAAATAATAAAAGGGGCCAGGCACTATTATTATTACAGGCTCATGCCTGTAATCCCAGCACTTTGGGAGGCCAAGGCGGGTGGATCACCTGAGGTCAGGAGTTTGAGACAAGCCTGGCCAACATGATGAAACCCCGTCTCTACTAAAAATACAAAAAATTAGCTGGGCATGGTGGCAGGCACCTGTAATCCCAGATACTCAGGAGGCTGAGGCGGGAGAATCTCTTGAACCCAGGAGGCGGAGGTTGCAGCGAGCCCAAATCATGCCACTGCACTCCAACCTGGACAACATGAGCGAAACTCCATCTCAAATAATAATAATAATAATAATAATAGGCACAATTATTTAAGACCTAACTTCTTCCAGTGATCTTGTATTTTACCAATCCAGAATTCATGTTCCCACCATGAATTTGAGAAATGTTTTAAGTAATTTGTTGCTTGGTAAGTGTTCTAAGGAAGCAAGTGGGGAAGGGATAAAGACCCTACCTACCTCTCCACCCTCCAGTTTCTTATCGGTGCTTCTTACTCGCAAAACCCAACCACAAGCCAGAGGACAGAAGAAGACTTTGGGTGCTACATTCCAGAGCAGCAAAAGTAGGTGGGGAATGAATGGAGCAAATTGAGAATAGTGAACACAGCCACTCTCTCCCTGAAATAGAAATAGGATCCACTAAAACACATTTGATTTACCGGGCGCGGTGTCTCACACCTGTAATCCCAGCACTTTGGGAGGCCGAGGCGGGCGGATCACGAGGTCAGGAGATCAAGACCATCCTGGCTAACATGGCGAAACCCCGTCTCTACTAAAAATACAAAAAAATTAGCCGTGCGTGGTGGCGGGAACCTGTAGTCCCAGCTACTCGGGAGGCTGAGGCAGGAGAATGGCGTGAACCCGGGAGGCGGAGCTTGCAGTGAGCAGAGATCACGTCACTGCACTCCAGCCTGGGCGACAGAGCAAGACTCAGTCTCAAAAAAAACAAAACTCACATTTGGTTTGATGCCTAACGTCCACCTAAAATAGCAAAAGTGACATGGGAAAATTTCCAGTCCCTGATCTGCAAAAGAGTAAAGTAAAATAATCATGTCAATATATAATTTTTAGACTGTTCTATACAATATGCATACTTACATATAACTAAATATACAAAATGTAGAATGGATTCTGATGCCAGGCCCTATTCCCTCTTGCTTGGGGAGTGACCTTGATTCAGTCTGGCTGAAGACCTAGTTCTGAATCCTCTTCTGTGTCTCTCATATGAAGCTTGTGTCACCTTGTTTGGGAAGACCACCATTTTAAAGTTGGGATTAACCACATTTGGTGGTATCGTTTCCTATGCATGTTTAGGTTTGATCCTACTACTTTTTCTATTGTAAATTCTTAGATGCAGTGTCTCATGTTAACCTAAGTACAAGATAATAATGGTCACCACGCTCAATATTCTCTTAAGTATCAAATAAACGCTATTTAATTTTTGTGACTCAAGAGCCTTAAAAAAAATTTTTTACAGTAGTTTGGTCATATCTATGCAAATTGAGATTGAAGAGATTAAGATTTCAGCCCTGTGTTTGTTGTTGAACATTTTGAGAAAGTGTTGCTTGGGGCCTGAAGTATCTAGGAAATTGTCAGATGTCTCCACCCCAGCTGACGATGAAGAGCTAGCCACATTTTTCAAACCATAGCCTAACCTTTTCTATTATCTTGACTACACGTATCTCTTAAGCCAGATCTACAAAGTCAAGGTTGACACAGCTAAGAGATAATTATCTAGGCAGTTTCCACCTCCATTAGAATGATGATGGCTACAATCTTCCACTGTATTTTCAGTATGGAGACAGCATATGGAAGCCAGAGAAGAGATGCTTAAGTCAGATTTCTAAAAAGAAAATTATTCTTAATCATTCTGCTACAGAAGGTTTGGAGAAATTAGGATGCACATTTACTAGTGGTGGGAATATAAACTGGCAATTTACCAATGTCTAGTAAAATTGAAGATGTGCATTACTGATGACCCAAAAATCTACACACCCCCTTTTTTTGTTTTTTTTTTGTATGTGCCCTAGGAGAAAAAAAGCTCATACCTGTGCACAAAGACACATAGCTAAAATTTACATATACTTGTACAATTAAATACTGTGTTCCAGTTAAAATGATTGTGACTTAGATCTACCTGTGTTACCACTGGTAAATGCCAAACATATAATGTATATGAAACAAACAAGATACAAAAGGATGCATAGGGTGTAATATCATTTTTCAAAAGGCTAAAAAAAACCTGTAAAATAGCATATATGTTGTTCATAGTCATAAAAGTATGTAGTCAAAAAAATCAGAAAATATTTATATACATGAACTCATGATAACCATTTCCTTTGAGGAGACAGAGAACAAATAAGGATAGAAAAGGAATACACCGTAGTCCTCAACTATATCTATGAGATTTATTTCCTTAAAGCACACACACACACACACACACACACACACACCCACCCCTAAAGTGCAATATTAAGATTTGATAAAATTGTGTTAAGGGTCCATGGATTTTTATTATATTATTCTCTATAGTTGTCTGCATGTTTGAAATATTTCATTATAAAATATATATTTTTGAATCATCCAGGTGCAAGAATATTTCTCAGAGGAATCACCAAAGCAAGGAAAAATAAAACATCCCACTCAACTTCTTTTCCCCATAAGAAACCGTGAATTATGGAGCAAAGAATGCCTTGTATTTATGAAAGAGATTCTTCTAAAGGATGCCTCACATTTATAAGTGAATATCCCTGTAAAGATCACTGCTTATTCATCCTAAATTCCAGACAAGAATATCCTACATTGGATTTGGTACAAGCTTATGATCCCAAAAGCATTAAGGTTAGCTCTGCTTAACATTTTATTTCTTAGCAGAACACTTTAGGAATTCCGAGAGAGGATCACCCAGCTCGATCAGCGTGTTACGCTGCCCTTGGAGCACTGGGAAGATAAGATAACTGCGGAAATAAATGATAGAATGGACTGATCCCTCAGTGTTGCTGTGTTGTTTATCATAGTTGTAAGACCGCAGCAATCAGAACATATGTATGCATTTTTCCCTTGAAACATCTTTTGAGTGGTAGTTGTGTGAAACAATGATCTGTTGAATTTAATTCACAGATCAAAGAGGAAGGAAATTAACCAACACAGTAAATTGATTATTTCATGGGTGACATAACCAAGGCAATGATTTATCTTAATAAAGGGCAACTTCCCTCTAGTTCTTAACTGAATTCCAGCCAATGCAATAATACTCGGCTGTTAATGACTTTGATGTTGATGTGGAAAAGTGAATGACTGCATAATCACTGAAATGGGACCCCATCACAGTTGGAAACGTTTAAGCCAAATCATTTTGGACTGTGAAAAGAGCCCTGAGTGGTGGATATTGGCTGGGTACCAGATCTTCAGTCTTAACTAAACAGGGCCTGAAAACTTTATCATATTGCACTGCTCTGGCTGGACCATAACTCTGACAGCTCACAGAGACTGGAGTTTAATATATATGTCTGTGGCCTCACAGAGGGAAAAAAGAATTCCAGGGCTTACAGCACCGATAATAAATACATGTCTATCAGCATTCAGCTGAAAGTGTAATTAGTTAAATCCGTCTTTGGGAGAGGGAACAGAAGAAAGGAAACAGAAGTCAACTTAAAAAAAAATTGAACCAAAAGCTTATTTTTATACTCCGTGTTACTAAATATGGCTTAAGAGCTTGCGAGACAGTGTTAGTCATAGATGGCAGCCTCCACCTCCTCCCCTCCTCCACTCTCCATCTCTAAATAATAAAATGAACTAAAATTAGAGCTGCATTCAAGTATGTTTGCTTGATTATTATTATTTGAGTTTGAGCTGAGAAGTCTATGAGGAGAGGGAGCACCCTTGGGAATATAAGTGACTCCCTGGTGTCCACATTTTTTACTTCTAAATGGAGAAAAGGAAACCAGCTTTGGTCACAGCCCAATTATCATCACCCAACCCAGTAGATTTCCTCTTGGGCTAATCAGATCCTGGATAACATCAACTTCCTAGAGTTAAATTATTACATCCATGTATTATAATGCTAGTCTTCAGCAAGTCTCTCCAACACACCCCCATTCTCCCCTAGTCTCCACCCTATTCACCCTCTTCACAACCTCCCACTGTCCCCAGATGCTCCTAAACATAAGTTTCGGGGACTTGTCCAAGTGAGCTTATACCAAGCTCTGCAGCCACAGCTTGGTGACCAGGACTTATAAGAAACACAGCCATAGGCACAGCTTGAGGGGCACCAGACACTTGCCTGTTTAGATACCACAGAGCCCCCAGGCTCAAGAAACTCAAGATGCCTGATTCTGATCATTTATTTAAAAAAAAAATCTGTCTTTAGGGGCAAGGATTGTTAAACTGCTCATCCAGGCCTGCAGCTTGAGGTTGACTCAGAGCTCAGAGCTGGAAAATGCCCATGTGGCAAGATTAGAAACTCATTTGTGTGGTTTGTGTGGCCTTGCCGGGAGTCTCCTTCTTTTCTCTCCTCTCTCTTTAAATCCAAGCCTTCATCAGTTTATTATTTTAAAGGCACCCTTTTCCTGCTGAGTAAGTGACATGGCTGCATCCAGGCAGCTTTTCCCCAATGCATTAATGACCCTTGAAGATTTTATTCCTATTCAGCAACCTACTTAGGTGAGGTCATCTGGGAAACTTTCAAATAGTCTATACCTTTTCTTTTTTTTTTTTTTTTCTGCTCTTCTCAAACTGTTCTCCTCCATGTGCAAGAAATTCTTTTCTTTTATTCCCTCTCCTCAAATTCAATCTGAATCCAAACGCTTTTAATTTTTAGCTGCATTTTGCAAGCCTGGACTTTCAGGAATATATGTTATGAAAGCACTCAAAGAAAAGACTTTCTTGTCATCAAAACCATAATAATTATGTGTCAAAGATAATTACTGCTTGGTGTGTAATACATCTAATACCAAGTGACAGAGAAAGTAGTCTACTGGCAGACAAGAGTAACTGCCGGCTGGCTGAAATCTGATATAAAATTAACCACCAGGCTCAAGCTCTCTGTCCACAGGAATTTCACCAGATAAAGGCCAACTCCACCCCCCAAAATAATTCTTAGCAATGGTTAGTTTATTTGTGGGGAGCTTTTTAAAGAAATGCTTATACTGGTATATGTGTAAAAATTAGTTGTGTCTCTCATAAAGATAGAAGACTGTATTCCAGATGCCCATGTTGCAAATGCCATGGGGAGATCATCTGGAGAGTTGAATTGTTAATACAACAGCTAAGGACACAACGAAACTCTGGGAAGTAAGGATGAGAAGCTTTCAGAGATTGCTAGTAGTTTGGCTCCATAACACCTGAATTTAGAATCTAATGCTTACCTAGAAAACCAATGCATTGACAGCAAAGCATTTAAAGATGTGAAGATGTACCACAACACTGCTGGAACGGAGCGGGGTAAAGAGAATCCTGGGGATGGTACCAAAGTAAAACGTGATGGTCCTTGGGAAATTTCCCTGCGTTGGGCTGGGAAATAACTATTAAAAAAAAAAAAAATCAAGCATGAGAATTCTGCTCAAAGGTTCCTTTTGGGCAACTTTATAGCCGAAGATAAGGGCCAACTTCCTTTTTCAATCAGTGATGGCCCTGCCCCAGTTCACCACGAGCAAAATCAGCTATGCCAACGAAAAGCTGGCTTGAGCCCAGCAAAGGCAAATGGTGGTTAACAGCAGTCAGGGCTCCATGGTTTACGCATCATTTAGGATAGATCTAAATCTCACCTACCTCATCGCAGCAAAAACTGCCTCCACAACAGCAGAGGAGAGGCCAGAAACTTAGAAGAAGAACTGAGTTTTTGCGAACTGTTCCCTGATTAGCCGAAATAGCAAACAGGCCTGCAGACTCTCATCAGCTGGCAATGAATGGACTCGGGTGCACTTGGTACACAGAGGCAAAAATAGACATTGATAGAAGACTTTAGTGACCCTCTGAGGTTCCTCTTTGTGAAGACTAAGACTAATCCAGCACAGCATTATCTCTAAGCCTTCAAATGAATCCTGTGAGGGCTTATCTAGTTCAAACTCATCTCCACCAAAAACCTTCCCAGTGCTTAATTGAAATAGTTCATTTTGATTTAGTGCTCAACAGCTTCTGTACCATTATAGCTGTTCTGCATCAGATAGGAATTCCTTTTTAACTTCAGGAGTTATGTTCTTTGAAAAGACTGAAATTGGAAAAACTACATTTGGCAAGGCTAAGAATCAGAAAATAATTAAACTGGTGTTAACTAGATATACCTAATAATAATGAATACAGTTTCTAGAAGGCACCTGGATGCAGGAAATTAAATTAATTAGCATTAGAAATCTCCTGTTGATAACCATCTATTTGTTTATGAAATACAGCTTCATCATCCTGCCTAGCTGAGGTAGAGTGGCAAATTTTATGCAAGACACACTGTACCAACTCAAAAAAAATTTTTAACCACTTTTCACTGGATAAAAATTCTATGTTCTATGCACTTAGGCCCTCATTTTTAGTTTCACTGTTTCCGGGAAATTCTCATGTAACAGTCTATCCTTTTCCTAAGCATCAGCCTGCTTAAGGGCATATGTTACTGGTGGTCCCTCTCTTCGATTTGAGAGGGTAGAGCATAAATAATTTCCCTCTGTGCCATTCTGTAGACCCTAACACATGATCTGCTGGGGGGAATGGAGGGAGAGAGATGAACTGATTTGAACTGAACCTTGGGAGAAATATCGTTTTATATATATTTGGTATACAAATATAAAACTGTGCTGATCTCAAATCTAAAATTAGTAAAGGAGTACAAATTTACCTTTCCTCTTCATCTCTAAGATTTTGAGATAGAAACTAATGCTGTCTTCCTATTTGGCTGTTAGCAAGAGCAATTGAGGATGGCGAAAAATAAAATGATGAGACATAAAAAGAATGCTATGAAGTGTTCTCAGAAAATAAGAAAAATATTCATATTATTACTTCCATGCTAATGTGTTTAGGAATTTCTTCACAAAACATAACAAGGTGTATTCCACTATACTGTCTCAATACAAACTACAGTTCTGAACTCACACTGCTTTTCTGCAGAATATTTATGAAATAGTTTAGATTGTTTTAAATATCTAACCAAAAAGTATTATTTTCAACAAAAGAAAAAAATAAAGTAGGCTTTTGAATATATGTATTGCATATATTTGTGAAAATATTAGTATTATATAGGCATTTTAAAAATCACATCATCCAATAGCATTCTTAGTAAGCCATAATGTAACAGAATTTTTGGTAGTGCTTAAAATGAAAGGTAATGGAGAAAATACACTATATAATTCAGAAACACAAACACACACAAATAGAACAAAAATAATAAAATGACGTTAACTAAAATAAATTCTTGACTTTTTATCACATGGATTATTTAAAATCTTAACAAATAAAGAATAACCACCAGCATACCTTATTAATTTTGTTGTATAAGGTATCCATATAGAGTCACCAAGGTTAAGCTTCTCTAAACTACATCACTATGAGCCACTAATGGTAGCTTTCTCTCTGGCAGTTAAAATCGCATTTAAATATTTTTCCCAGACATACATTTTTATATAGTCTAGTTCTCAATATACCAAGTTATTAGATGCCAATTCTCAATTTGTCAAGCATAAGGTATTATCTCTGTTGGGAGGCCGTGGCATGCTTTAGTGTTCTAGCACTCTCCCACCTACCTCGAGTGTGGATCCCCCAACAGGCTTCAGTGATTCATCATTCCTGGCATCCACTTCCGTGAGACATCTGATTGGATTGAAATGATGTAAAGAGAAAGAGAAAATATACAAACTGGAGAAATTCACAAAAAATATATGACTGGGTTTCTCTTGTTCTCGATGTTACTAAAGAAGAGTTTTCAAATGAAACATATTTATCTTCAGCCACACACAAAAATAAATAACCTTGGAAAATTGTTAAAGAAAAGAAAAGCTGGCAAACAATGCAAAAATGACAAATGGTTAAGATGCTTGTTTTTACAAATCAGTGTCACAACACAGTGCAATATCATGGCTAGCATGTTTTGTGAATCTATGCCTGTCAATACATCATTCAATAAAGAGCAGCAGGGTTTTGGTTAGTGTCTTTGTTTTATTTCCAAGAAAGCAACAGCAATAGTCATTAGAAGAAAAGTGAGAAAGTGACCAAGGCTGGTAGGTATTGATTTGTCCCCTGCATTGAATGTCTAGGGAAGAATTCTGGGTGGTCCCGAAGCGTGACCTGGGCCACTCATTACTAAAGTGTTCTTTTAATGCTTTTCCTCTCTGATGTGAACTTTCAACTATCCGGTTTACCTATGTTTAACTATTTCATGAGTTATAGGTAACCCTAGCATCTTCCTAAATCCCTTTAATTATTTTCAAGGCTAAGAGGCTATACAGCTTGTGAAGTATAAAAACTCCCTAAGGGTCAAAAAGGAGCTTTAAGTGTTAATAAAATCTTCTGGGTTTTTAGTAGGAAAGGGTAGCACAGAGTACCTACTTAAACGCTCTATTTTTACTACCACTTTTCATCTTTACTTGGAAATGCTTTTGTTTAGAGTGATGTGAAATGTCATCTAACCAGACAGTGACAGGAGCATTGATCTGCTTATCCTTGCAGTGAAATGAACATAGTTCCTCCATTCTCACACCCAAAACCTGAGCCAAATGGGTGAATGGCTCTGACAGGGAAAAGTGGGAGCCTCCCTGATTAATAGCTAAGATGCAAAGTATTTGAAAAAGAAATTAGAAGAATGCATTATCTGGAGACATTTCCTGCCACCAAAACACTCCCTCTTAGGCCGATGACTGAGGAATCCCAGAAGGCATTCTGCCCTGGATGTGGCCTACATCAATGGCACATTTCTGAATTGTCAGGCTGAAAGCCCATCAATAGTCATAAGGAGAAGGATGTGTCCTCATTGGGGGTGTGTTGATGGATCTGATCCAGAACATGAGAGGTGATTCCTGGGTTACTTGGATGCTGGACATATTTGGGTCTGGTGACGGTGCTTATGATTCTAAATCAAAACCATTCTCCCTGCTTCATTCAGTGCATTACATAATACGAGTCGGGCTGTCTACATGCATAATTATCACTGCTCATGAGAAACAGGCCCAAAAATTCTCTGACCTTGTGCTGATAAGTTATGCTGAAGGAATGAGGGGCTCAGAACTGCCAGTGTCAGTTACAGACTCTGAAAAATTAAGTTGGACTGAAGGAAAATCAAGCTTCTGCATGGCACATTTCTCAGTAGACTGATGCTCTAATCTATTGAAGTCTATTCCTCAGGACCCCAGTTCAAGCCCTACCTTTGCTCATCAGTGGGCACATCATTCCCGGCACTAAACAACATGCTTGTAATTTCCAACCTGGCTGGAATTAGCTCCTGAGAGGAGCAAGGAGGAGGAGTTGAGAGGGAAGAAAGTTAGAAAGAAATGGTTCAAAAAAGTACTCTTTCTAAACCGGAAACATCTGCTACAGTCATAAATGGCTTTAAGTAGAAATCTGCGACAAGGGGGTCTGCATAAAAGTAGAAAGAAATGAAGCCACCCCTCACTCAAAGTTCCCAGGTAACTGGAACAAGCGATATCACTATATATTAGAGCAAACCTTTGAAACTGTTTGGTGGCTGACACTTGGCATTTTGTATTTGGCTCCTATTACAAAGAGCCATGTAGTACTAAGGACCTTTGTGTGTAGTCCTGAATGCCTGAAATGCTGGGGTGTGACTTGGCAACTTTACACGTACTTGTCGTCATCCATTAATCTCAGTGAAGATCCCTCTTACTGTAATTCCTCAGAGAGCTTTTCTAGAAGAAGCAAGGAATGAACAGGATGCTCCTCTCCCTCAGCTCTGATAAATTCTCACTCTAACTTAGAAGATATTCCTAAACATACAAAAAATTCGGAATGGAATATTACCTATATGAAAGAAATACCAGCTTTCTACCTCTCTGGTGTCTGTGTATGTCTCTGTGTAGTTTAGAAAAGTCCTAACATGGACATTCTAGAAGGAGATTGTAAGATGCTCAGCCTTACTTGTCTTCTGCGCACAGTCCTCCCAAACCTGCCTTGAGAAACCAAATAAAAAAACAAATAAAAAAAGCATCATGAATTCTAAACTACTTTTTCCACCAGCACAGAAATGCTTTAGTGATATTTTTAATAAATTCAATCTTCAGACACACACATACAGACACACACACACACACACACACACACACACACACACACACACACAGAAACTCTCTTCCTGATTCATGTTTTAATTGAAATTTAGAGATGAATAGGGTTTAACTAACACTGAACCAAACGTATTATATGTATTTGCCTAAATGAACGTGCTCAAAGGAGTAACGAAGGACCTCAAAAGCAGTTGGAAGTTTAGCAGTAAAAACAGACATGACTTTGCCACAATTTTTATTACTGTAACAGATGTGGAATTACTAGGGAGTGAAGAATAGGAAGAACAGAAAAATAAACCAAGCTTCATTCAATCCAACCCTGGAAGTCTGAATAAGGTGAGTATTGCTTTGCTGTAAAATAGCTAGAGGAAAGGAAAGAGGGTAATATAGTGAAATAAAGAGTTTCTTTAAAAGCAAACATCAAATTGCAACCACATCAATCATTCCTTGATCTTAAAAAAATAAATGAGTGCTTTTCTCCACAGTTGGAAATTTCATTACTTCTGTATGTTCTCTTCTTTGTTTATAAGCTGACTAAGAACTCCTGGAAGTTTTGCTTTCGTTTGGGAAGAGGGGTCAGATTTTGGATGGCCCCAAATGTACCCCAGGGATTCTGCCCCAAGACTAAAGTTTAACTTATTTTTCCTTCTCTTCTTGGCTTTTTCTTGTGGGGGAACAATAAATATATCTTTCAAATATAGCATTATAAAACAGGCTCCCTGCCGTGCTATAGTATCCAAAGAGTTACTCACATTATGGGGTCCTAATGAAATACAGATCTTTCCAACTCACATCTAAAATGTCATTTGCACATGACTATTTTATTGCATAAGATGCAGTGGTCAGGCAAGCAAATGAGTTATTGTACTGAATTAAAAGACAGAAAAAACAGATGATAATCTTTTTTATATTTTGCCAAAAAAAAATACAAATTAACTATTGGCTGTTTCCCTTAAATATGCAGTCTCAGAAGCCAGAGGGAAGGTTCAGAGAACAAAAATGATTAATGAAAATGGTGCTAGGATTCCATTAAAAAAAAGATGAAAATTCTGGAACTAATTAACTCTGAAAAGAATACAGTAAGAGAAGCATCACTTGGAAATGACTTTATAGCAAAAGTTCTTTCTAGAAAGCCCGGAGTGGAGGCAGAGAAAGAAAAAGGATAATAAATGATTCAAGTGAACACAAGTCAGGTGTCTTTTCAGTGGTAACAAAACACATGTGGTAAAATTCGTGGGCTCTGAAACTCTTCCTTTAGATACAGGTGGGGTATCAGGAGACCTGAAATCAAGTTCCCTTCACATGAAATAACCTGCATTTACTGTATTTCTCTAAGACTATTTATGGTTGATGTTGACCTCTGAAATACTGTTCTACCTGGTTGTAGCACTCAATTCAGGAATACCTTCAAATAAAGCAAGTAAACTATTTTAGATAAAGTAAAAGGCATACATGCCCTAAACTGAATTAGGCTTTCAAGGAAACTCTTTGTAAGTTAAGTGTGCTCTAATTGTGTCTTGCTATACTGTGTAATTTGATTACAGAGGTAACTTGAAAAAAAAAAAAAACACACAGTAATTTCACTACTAAGGGATTTATTGTTCACTTTTCCATTTCTGGGAATTTGATATGAAGATGGTAGTGCAGTAGAAGAGGAAGGGCAAATCACTTTCATACTCCTGACACCTCTCACTCTGAACTCATGTTCTCAGTTTGATCCTCTAGAATTTTGCCGGTCATCTATTCCCTGGAGTTGTTCTCCTTCCTTACTCTGGTCTGCAGAAAGCATGAAGTTCTGTTTTATCAGAGCTGTTGCATGGAATAAAATTTCATTAAGTTTTGCACAAAATGGAGAAGTACAACGCAGAATATAAGCAAGTTAAATTTTTTCTGCCAACCTTCCTCATGGAATTTGTCACTGGCCAACTTTCTCCTTAAGCCCATCGCTGTCTCTGTCTCTAGAACCCTTTCCCATGTCATCCTTCCAGAGCCTACAGCCTTCAACTTTTTGGTGGTCTTGTTATTTCTGTAATGTGTCGGATACTTTTGAAATACCTCCAAAACTTTCCCCTACATTTAGGCCATTCTGTCCTGTTTTTTTCTATCCCTGCACATGAATAATACTTAGCAACAAGACTGAAGTTAGGAAAGAAGAGACTCGGATATAAGAGAAGTCATAGCTATGACGTAAGAGGAAGTATCAAAAATAAAAGTCTTGCTTCATCCAGCCCCGGAGGGTTGTGAGAAGAGAAAGTGGGAGGGAGCAAGAGAAGCTGGGGGTGAGAAAAGTGAAATCTCAACCTGGAAAGAAGATGGTGTATTTGAGAGCTTGATGAGAATATACAGCCCAAAGGACTCTGGGAGGAAATTGGTGCACAGATCCCACTGCCCCAAGCACACAATGGGATGGTCATACAAAGTTAACCTGACAGCGATTGCACAGTAATTAGGCAACGGGGTTGCAGAGTTTAGCTTTACGGAGCCATTTCTGTTTCCTATACACTGTGGATGAAACATAGAAAGCTTTAGGACAGGGGTCTCAGACAGCAGCTGAGATGACAGCCAGCAAGATTCTCTGTGAGGTTCATCATGGCAGTTGGCTACAGCAGAATGAGGCCAGGCAGAGACTCAGAGGGTTCTGTGGTGTCAATAGAAACTACATTGAAGCTGCAATGAGGCCACGTCAACCAGAAAGTCTCACTGGGTCCTGAACAACACACCCCCAGACCCACAGACCTGTGGAATGCCACTTTAGCCACGAAAGCCAACTGGGCAAGCAGCCACCAGAGACATGAAGGAACATTTTCAGAGACAGAGGAGCTGGAGGACATCATGGGTCCAAGGTCCCCTTTCCCTCAAGAATATGTCAGTGAGGCCACCTCATACATTCAGATGCCATCTTGGGAAAGAGGAGGAAAGAGATGTGAAGGATCGAAGATGTATCCAAATGAAATGAAGAGATTGGACCGAATTTAGTCCCCTCCCCTTCTCATCCATTCACCTGCTTACCTAGCTGTGTGGAAGACAGGCAAAATAGATCAGCTAGCAATAAAATGAAGAACCTATGCTTCTCTCCATAGCTGTGTCTAGTATAAATAAGTTTTTCATATCTTACCATTTGTTATACATAGAGTTTTGCATTCCCTACTTCCTTTTTTTTTTCTTTTTAACAAATGTCCCCTTAAGAATTTTCTTAAACTAAACTGAAAAACCTTTGAGGTTAGTGATGTCCCTCCCCATCCCAATAACAGGGAAGCAAGATAGATATTTGTTACCTTTCTTTTCCTCCCTCTCCCCTTCCCTCTTTGCCTTCCTCCCTTCATTTCTCTTTCTTTCCCCTTTTCTCACTGTGCTTTTTTTTTCTTAAGCTATTTTTTTACTTGTATATAGGATAGTCTTATCATAAAGGAAGTATTTCAGTATTTTCTGGTATGGATCAGCCTTACAAAGAGGATCCAGGGCAAAGCTAGCAAATACATTGAATTTCCTTGTTCATCACACAGCATACTTGCGTATTCATTTTTTAGTAGTGGCAAATACATTTTCGTAGGCATTTCATTTTTGTTACTTTAATACACAATAGGCATTTCAAAGACCAACATTAAATTAGTTACTAAGGAGACCTTTGAACTCTGTTCAGTTTATTAAAGCTATTCTATAAGATTTCTCTATTCTACATCATTAATATACAAACATCCTATTGGCCCCTAAAAGGATAAAAGGATACAATGACCTATTTCTAGGAACTCTGATTTTAGAGAACCAATGGGAGAATCTAAAACCCATATATTGATTTTTCTATATATACAATTTTAAGACATAATAATAAGATAATCAAACTTAAGTATCATCAGAGTACCTCTGGCTGTCTTTCCTTTCTCTCCCCCACATTTTTACTTCTGCCCATATAGGACTGAAAGGCTTCAATGCTTCCTTTTCACTGTTTCATTAGGAAAGAACTCACCTGCTCTTGCCGCCTGTGACACAATAAAACTTTTGTTTCCAAATATTGGCAACTCAGCTAGACAAAGCCAGCATTATGTTCCCTAAATATCAATGCTTTTTGAAGGAAATTAGCTTCTGGGTTTTTATTTTGTTTTGTTTTGTTTTTACAACTACCTTATATTTACATCACACATTTCCCCGAATGCCACGAACTGATTTATAGGTGTTAACTGATTCATGCTTACAAAGAAGTTGGTGGAAGACACAATATTTTGGTCCCAAAGTTAGAAATAAAATTACAGAGAGGTCATCAGTTGCATGAAGTCGGAAAAGTGGCAGAAATAAAAATCTGAGGCTTGCATCACAATTTGTCTTCATTCACTCACTCGCCAGAACGGCATGATACAGGAAAAGTAAGAGACCAAATTGTCAGATTTGGCACTAACTAACTTAGCTTTACTGGACCCCCGTTTCCTATTTCTGAGAAATTTTTCTGAAATTTTAAGTGCTGGATTATTGAGTTTGGAAGCCCACTAAATTCAAAAGTGGTCATTATGTTTATTCAGCTAAGCATATATTTACATACATATATACATATGCACATACACACACATTTATTTAATTCCATTAAGGTGAAATTCTACTTTATCTTTCTCTTTTAAAAACAAAGGCCATTTGGTCATATTAAGAATCAGCAGAGGCCGGGCGCGGTGGCTCACGCCTGTAATCCCAGCACTTTGGGAGGCCAAGGCGGGCGGATCACGAGGTCAGGAGATCGAGACCATCCTCGCTAAGGCGGTGAAACCCCGTCTCTACTAAAAATACAAAAAATTAGCCAGGCGTGGTGGCGGG